>NC_064874.1:82388652-82416152 GCF_943734745.1 Anopheles darlingi | reverse complement strand
GACACAAAAACAGAACGTTTATCATCGAACCGGTGCACATCCGGACCCGGTGCGAGGCACATCGGGTATTATCCGTACCATTGATCAATATAAATGTCGAATTGTGGTGAACGTGAAGAGCATCAGCATCAGCATTGTGGAGCGGCGATGGCACCACACATCCTGCGTCTACCACTCGTCACCTCAAAACACGCGTTGGGTTTTGTTAGTGTGTGAGTGCGTGGGATGGAGCTCACACGAGCTTAATCCTAACGCGTATGCTTCGATCAGGAACCATCCACACTCCCAGTCGCTCCTGGAAAGGGTATTGGAGGATTGGATTAAAAATGGCTGTTGCGACGAATGCGGTTGTTGTCGCTGTTGAAACACATTTTACGCAATTTTGTAAGAGGCGTGTTTGGGTGGGGGGTTGTGCCATGATTTCAATCCCCCGTGCACCAATGCTGTTGCGTTACACAACGTACGCGTGGGACGGTGGTGCCATACGGCTGATTATGCTGCATACGGAATGCCGGATAAAACGAAGCGAATTCCATATTTACAACAACAGCCCTGAACAAAAAAGGGGGGGAGAAACAGCATCCCCCGTATCACGCAGGGGTTGTTTGTGTGTTCATTTAGTAGATAAACGTAGCTATTGTGGTTTATAATCCGTGCCAAAGCACACACACACACACTCACACAAAGCGTGCGCTTCTTCCACTTTAATGCGTGCGAAAACCGATCATCCCTTCATGAGCATGGTTGCGCCAGCCAGAGGGTGCGAAAAATGTTTAATCCATTTAAGGGTGTCCATGGACACTATGGCTGCTCTGTGATTAGCTAATTATCTTGCCCCTGAGCGATGAGTGCGGTGAAAACAAAAGTGATCAAAGGAGGCGTATTGTATTGGTATTGTACTAGCTACTAGTATCAGGGTGCCCAGGGGGTTGTAATCCTCCCTCAAGGGGTTGCTCTGTGGAGTTTATACAATAAACTTGTTCATCATCAATTTCATAATGAATGATTAAACCATTCCCCGTAAAACTCGGAGTTTCGGATCTCATTCTTCATTTTCTCAGAAGCAAATAAATCAAAGCCACACACAGCGGCATCGGCTTGAAGATGGCGCCCGATACTTACCGAGAACATCCGCCATTAAAGCTCTCGATAACACGCTACTTGCTGCTGCTACTGCTGCTCTGGATAATGCTGGCGCTACCATACGCTGGTATTTGCCGTTTTCCCTCCAAACCCTCCAAGCATTCCAATACAACGGGCGAATGAATTGAATTGTTTGGCCCAACGGTGATGCTAACCGTGCCGGAAAGTTGACGACAGCGGACATGCCGCGAACCCAACTCAACCTCTGGGCCCCCGGTACGAAGCAACCTTTTGTGCAATCCCCTCAAGAGAGCAAGAGAGCCCTCGTCAGGCGTCCAGGCGGAGCACCATCTGGTAAACAGGCAAATTCCCGTCCGTACGAATCCCGTCTCGCCTAATGTGTTGACGTCGGTTGCCCTTTTGTCAATGTCTTTAAAAGCGCTCTCAGGTCTCGGGGAATTGATTACCAGAAACCAAAGACTCACCTCGATCAACCGATCCCGAAACCGACTGGCTGGCAGGCTGGTTGGGATGTCCCTCGAGGGAAGAAAAGCTGCGAATCGATTTTCATTTCCACGTTTCGAGCTGTCTATTAAGTTTTTAGCAGCGGGAAAATTCCTCAAATCACATACCATCGGCCCTCCGCATCCGTTTCGTTCGTCGTGACGGAGCTCGAGACTTGCATCTCTTCATTCAGCTTCTAAGTTCAAGCTGCTTTGGTCGGAATAATCGGTTCACTTAGACGCTCGAAGCCACGATGAGGCCACGGGACCTTTACGCTTCACATCGTCATCTGCTGCTGCTGCTGCTGCTGCTGCTGCTGCTTAAAGGGCAATGCTGCTCCTCTGTTTGCTGTTTTGATGTCCTTTTCTTGGCCCCGAATACCAGCAGCAACGCAGAACGACGGCGACAACGCCTTGCCGGGACGTTTCTTCTAGTGCCCAGTTTTTACTCATTTTCTAAACCGGAATCCCTCGTTCGCCGGGACGGCCAAGGGCTTTTGCGTCCTTCCAGAAAGGCTTCCAGAAGCGAGAAAGGTGGCCCTACTACTCCTGGTGGTTGTGTTGATGCGCTCGGTTGCTGGTGATAACTGCTTTTGTGTCGTGCCATTGTGAAATGGATTCCGTGGCGGCAGTCGACGGGCTCGAGCACGAGGCCTTTCGCGCTTTGTCTACGCTTCTCCATCGCGGCTGGTCGCGCACCCCTTTTTGGCGAGAAACTAGCGAGTCTATTTCTGTTTATTGTTGTTTGCAAAATTCAATCTACAATCAGTGTTGATTGAGTGACATTGAGAATATACCGTTTCGTTTTCAACCGCGACCGAACGAGCGAACGAGCGAGCGAACGAACTCGTTGAGATTGTTTCAGGCAAATCTGGATCATCGTTGTGGGGGAAATGGCAAATTGGTGTGGAGCCGAGAGCCGAGCGAGCAAATCGAAAATGGTGGCCGCTGGAGCGGGAACATTCCATTCGGGGAAACAATCATTCAAAGCATGCTTTTTTTTTAATAAAACATTTTTGTGAAACCTTCAAACAACTTGTTTAACAAACATTTTTACCACGTTCAGAAACCGAAGCGCTATGACGTAACGGACGTGTTATGCTTGAGAGACCAGCCGACGGAACATTGGAACAAGTTACTTCTGATCGAGAAAGAGGAGGGCGTCGGTCCGGTCGGTAAAAGCCACCAAGTGGCAGCAAATTCCGTTCGAAATCACCATTTTTTGTTTCTTCTTCTTTGCACCGTAAACGAGGCGTCGTAAAACAATTTCTCCGGATATTGTGCAAAGGTGATAAGAAGACCCTCCCACCCTCTCTCTCTCCCCCTGCCCCTCCCAGCCAGGTACTGGTGTACTGGGCGTCTCCATTAAGTGGTTTACTGCGCGGTAGACGCCCCGGTAGCCTCGAGCCGGGGCCACTGTTTCGCTGGAAATGGAATGTAAAAATAGCAAACGCCCTCGCGGTGTCTGTAGCAAGTGGCTCAGCAAGTACTAGTAGTGGAGTGGGTCGTACCATCAAGTGGCATAATCAAACGGCCAAGCGAAACCCGGCAAGCAACCAACAACTTCGACAAGCGGTCACCGGGGATCGATTCTTGATTCTCTCTCGATGGCTACTCGATGGCTTCGTCGTTTCTTCAATCTCCAGCATTCCCCTAGTTTCACCGGTGAGCTTCTTGGAGAATGCACATGCTGATTGCGTTTTATGTTATGCTGCTCAAGCTATCGACAAATTGGAACTGACGTTATGCAGAAGTAGTCGAGAAATGGTGGTGATCGTTTGAATGCATAGCATATTAGGTTTTGTAAATGGAGGTAATGCGCTTCCGGGTGCATCTTTTGTTGCGAGTTTGCGTCTTAGGAACCATTCTATTCTTGGAACGAGTCCATAAGATTATAAACATTCTTTGCAATTTGTAAGCTGTTTAAAGGAGGGGTTTGAATCTTTTTTGTGACAGATGCAATGTTGGATGTTTTTCAAAATGTTCGATCTTTCAATCATTTAAAATATTTTTTTATCAATTGCTTTTCCTTAATAAAAACAACTTTTCCCTCACATGATTCACCCTCTAAAACGTCGCCAAAAGTCTAAATGTCGATGTTATGTAATTAAAATTCGAAAATAAAATTCGGTTTCGTCCTTAAAAAAATCGGAAAAATCGTCCTTATTTTCTCCTTCAAAAAGCTGTCAAAACTGAAGTACTTTACTTAAAGCGACAAGTTACTTTGGATAACTCGTTACGCAAAAATAAATATGGTTATGCATGCCTCCGCACGTATATTCAGCAGGGAGCTACGATGTACTCCGCATAAAGCATACTTTCAGCAACGATGCTATTCAATATTTAATATATTTTCTTTGGAATCTGGCTTAGCGCTCCATGATTCGGTAAAGTCCAATCGAATAACCTTTGAACGATTGTAGTGCAATGTTGTATTCGCGAAAAAAAATTGACATTAACAAGTTGTACAAAATGTGTAATGTTTTCGTTCGAACTGTAATGTGGAAGGGGTATAAGTTAAAGGTAGATAGTCACTGCGATTCTCTTTACCCTGGAAAAAATCGTTTAATTCGTCGAAAGACCTTGTTACCCTCCAGGTATACCTATCGTTCTCCTTGCCTGAAATCCAACTTTAACTTCAAATCCAAGATGAAAGGTATCAGATAAGATCAGAAATAGATTCGTAGTATCGTCTCCCTTTTAGGATTCAGTAAGTTATCCTTTCAAAAATTCCGAATTCAACTCCCCAAGATAATACACTCGAAAGCACACACACACACTCACACAGTCGATGTCTTTCTGAAAGATTTGTGACTTACTTGTGGAATCATTTTCCCTGGTGGCATTCGATGAAAATCCCAACGTGTAACGATGAACCCCGTAAAGTTTCAGATTTTCCACGGATGAAGCAAGGCATCCCTTCTTCATGCGTCCCCGAAATGGAACCCCCTCCGTGCGGAACTGTTCCCGCGTCCACCCCTCTGAAACAATTATCTTTGTTCATTTGAGAAAATATTTTTCTTTAATTTCTCGCATCTTCTTTCACGTCCCAAAGGAAAGGTAGTGGAAGGGGCTGTGCACTAAAAGCACTAGCAACAGCAAAAGCGAAAAGTGGTGTTCTCTACCATCATCGTTATCATCGTCGTCGTCATCGTCGTCGAGGACGGTTTTGCCTTTCTTAGCTCAACGGTTAGCAACGGGAATGTATTTGTGCTCGGTGCCACCACCGTTCTTACTATTGCCAACGGTAGAAGCCAGCAGAACACAAACACACACACAAGCGCGCACGTAAACACCAGATATGCCGGATGATGTGTTCGCGGCTTCGCAACCGAAGCAAACACTCACGGGATACGCGGGGCTCGCAAACCGGATGCACCGGATCAAGGGGTGTGTGTGTGTGTGTGTGTGTGTTGGTTGGATGCATAGCGGATGCTGAACCTGCGGGCATGTGCTCGCACATGGTGCGCTCGCCATTGACTGCAGCACTAGCACTTTCGGGCAAAAGGCAACAGCATCGCCGCGGTATTCCGTTGCGGTCCGCGAACTCCGCAGCAAAAGCAACGCACCGCGACCGCAACGTCGAAGACAAATTTAATTGGGTCACTCGCTGCGGGATGAGGGTTGAAGGGTTGATGTGTTTGCTGTACCGTCGGGCCGTCCCGCATCGGTGCTTCATTCTTTAGCGAGCGAAATTCTTATCCGGTGCGTCAGACAGCGCGAAACGTTCAACCTGAAAGTGCGTTAAGCAGAAGACTCTACCGAGAGTTACTAGATCGAGAAATGCGCCCGCCATGCTGCACGATATTTGTCAACCCAAGAGACTAACCGGCAGACAGACAGACAGGCAGGTGTTGGGCGTTAACATATGGTCGCGGCCGCGTGATTATCCTTCCGGCCACGGCCACACGCCAGCAATAGGTTTAATCACGCAAAGTGCCCGAGAGACTCTCGCGAATAGCAAAATGACGCCTCATCAGTGTGGTCTCGCACATCCATAATTTGTGGAAAACCGGTAGGCACCGTGACACGGGACACTTAGGGCCCTCCCCGCAACCCCTCCATCCACGTGCGGGACTTACGAACTAATCGACGGTTGGTTGGTTGGCTTCGTGTAAAAAAAAAAACAAACCTCCAGACCAACACGTCGCGTTTTGGAGCCACGACTGCGATCGTTCGTCGCGGTCGTCGCGCCGCGGAGATTGTGGTGGTGCCCAGGAGCCTAGAGCTTAGAAACGTGACACAGTTTCCCCGGGAGTGCATAAATAACACCCACCCAACGTTCCCGGGGTCGCGCACCAATGGTTCCCGGGAGGCTTGGGCTGAAAATGATGATCGCTATCAACCGGTAGCCGGCTTCCTGCGTCCCGGTTCACACTACTAGTGTGCCAGTGCTGCCGGTCTGCCTACTTTCCGGTTTTTTTTCCGGTTGGCCCCCAGGAGAGCGGAACAAAGGAGAGAGAGAGCGAAACGACATACACCACCTTTTGTCATCGTCGTCGTCAAGCAAAGTGCCGGCCAACTAGACCCCGCGGCAGTGAGCGAGGTGGTAGTGCGATGAGTGTATGTATGCGTTGGTTGTTACATGTTCCCTTCTCGAAAAAAAAAACGAAAAACTCCCAAGTTAAACCACACATGGTCACATGTTGCATGCTAATTTCATGTTGGTATTACACCCGAGTACAACCTCGAGTAAGAGAACCTCGAGTGGTCCGTTTAGTCGGTCACACACACACACACTTTTACTGACAATTCTCGCGTGCGTGCGTGCTGGAAACAAAAAATGGAAAAATTGAAACGTTTTTTTTGCAGGTCCGACCTTCACTCTTGTCCTTGCGTTGAGCTTTATCTGGTGGTACGGAGGATCGGCCGCGAATGTTCTCATTAAATGTAGAAACAAATGAGCTGCCCAGTTAAAGCATCGGTTGTTACTTTGAGGGGTAACATGGAATACTATTAACTGTAATCAAAAGTTCCGACAATATTCGTGCTGCCGTCATGATGCTGGTTTGCTAATTTTTTATTTATTTATGGGTTGTTGGAGCTGCTTTGCCCTTTGAAATTACTGATAACTGGTCTATGTGGCCAACGTGTAAACCTTCGACTCTCGCAGTGGAATATTCCGGATAAATCAAGAACATTTTAAAATTATTGTCTAATTCGATTTTTTAAATTATGACATGCCTGATAGGCCATACCCTCAAATTAATATCAATTACATCTTAAAAGATTTAAATTTACGAAACACACCATATCAAATACACTTTAAAGATCAATATCATCGATTTTAACTACGTGAGACATCACAGGACACTGCTTTCTCGTTCAGCCTCAAATACACATCACATAATTCCGAAAAAGATAATCTTATTGCTACATAGTTCGATCGACTGATCGAAGGAATGATGTCCCTAATTGGAGTGATTATAGACAGCATTACATCTTGTTATAGACTCACTGCTTGTTTCATTGATTTAAATGAAACTTTGAAACCTTGAAAATGTTCCCATAAGTAAAATCCTATTACATCTGGGATTTTCCTTTAAGAAACATTAACATTTCTGCACCATCTTTAAAGGATCCATTAGATTGAATTCCCATATCTGCTCTTTATTATTGACAAACCTTAATTGCAATCGCAATAAGGATAAGACTGTTGCTCCTGACCCTCCGTTCCATAGCTCGGTGACACAACAACGCATCATCGTCTGCGTCCTTTTGTTTGCAGATCGTTTCAGTTGCGCGATAAGCAACAATCCATTCGTGACCATCCTTCAGCGCTGCAAACTAACAAAACCATCAGCCCACCCATCAGCCCTTCTCGTGTTGCCATTTTCCCGGTAAACAACCAACCAGTCGTGTAGAATCCCTACCAACTATCAACTGTAATGGGATGCAAAATGCCAATAGGGAAATGCAAGCAAACATCGCCAACCTGCCGGCCTCCGAGCTCTGCATTCACTAAACGCGCTTGTCGCTATAAACGTCATAAACGGATGTTAAACATTGAGGTGCTTACAGTCACGGAATGCTGGGTGCCGCGTCAAACGGGGCATCGATGAACTTACCGTGCGAACATTAACGCGCACATTTGCACTTCAGCTTTTCAGCCGGCGACACACACACACACACACACACACACACACACACAAATGCAACGCTCCTATGAATGAGCCTCACATTTGATTCATTTCCGTACTTTCTCTAATTAAATGTTACATAAATGAAATTGATCATTTTACCGCGCACTATTCGCAACAGCAATTCTCGCTTCTCGAGCGAGCGAACGCACGGTCACCAACACCGGCCTAGTCCACGGGCGTCCAACGCGACGAGCAAATTAATCATGAGCCAACGTCAGGGGTCCTGGTGCTCGTGTAATGAGTTGCATCGGTCGACCGCTATCCGTCTTGTCCGAGGAGCAAGGGAAGGGAGATTTATCTCGTCCGCCATCGCACCACGGGCACCCGGGCCCCGTCATCTCTCCCGATCTCGCATTTCGAGTGACCAACATTTCCAGTGGCCGTTTCCATTCCGTTAGCCGTTGTAGTTTGTTTATTTGATATCTCATTTACAGTATCATACATCATGCATGCAGCAGCAGCAGCAGCAGCACTGCAAACACCATTTGCAGTCGGTCACCGATATGGAACAGAAACAACAGCCAGCGGACGCAGGACGCGAACCACGAGATACATTTGCACCGGTCCGTCCACCGGGCGGTGCTCTCCATGTGGGTTTGCTTTTGGCATTTCGTGTGACGTTTCGTCATTTTAATCACTTACGGGAATAATGATCAGATGGTACCTTTTGCTACCAATGCAGCAGCACCAGAAGCAGCAGCAGCAGCACCAGAAGATTGGTGCTGAAGGAAGAGAAGCTTCAGCTGATGATGATGATGCATGATGAAGCAGTAGTAGTAGTAGTAGTAGTAGATGTATTTTGGATATGCGTAGTGTATATACAATGATTACATTCGGTTTATGTTGCCTGTAGCCCTTCACATGATATTCCGCGACCTTTTCTAGTCATTTGATAGTTTATGAGTTTGAAGCTTGTTATCTTGGCCTAATTTTCGGGAAAAATTGTAAAAAACCCGACCTGCATTGATATTATTTTCTTTTTACCTATACTAGTTATTAACCCTAACTATGTACATACTTAATATAGATGCTTATGACTAGTTCCTAACTAACTCATTTAATTGCCTCCTATGGCTAATCCTACACTTAAGACTGAAGTTACTACTTAAAGAAGAGATGAATGAAGTAATTTTCGGGATGTCGGCCCTCCGGTGGAGGTCCGTAGTGCTGTGCCAAGGCGGCAGATTGAAGATTCGTTTTAGGCATGTATTTTGGAATACTTGAAGCTTATACTTATGAGTTTTTGCGCAATCGGCCCAGACTGGAGCCGCATATGTTATTATTGGTCGTACTATGGCTTTGTATAGTAGGATTTGATTTTGTGTGCTTAATTTTGATTTCCTATTTATAAAGCTATAGAGCGCTCTGATTGCCTTCGATCCTGCCAGGAGTTTTGCATCGACGTGGTGTTTAAACGTTAAGCGTTTATCGAGGTACACTCCTAAGCATTTGACCTGATTTTTCCAAGGAATTTCATAGCTTTGTATTTTCAGTCCTTTTTTAGGCAGCTTTCTTAAACTTGTACACCTGGAGAAAAATACCGCTTCCGTTTTATTCTCGTTAACTTTTAGCTTCCAGGAAGTGCAGTATGCCATGTATCTTGCTATGCCATTGCTTAGGGCCTTGCTTATCTTCCTAGGATCTTTGCTCGATGAACAGATTGCAAAGTCGTCGGCAAAGGCAAATCTTGAGGCGTTTTTTAAGCGGGGAATATCAGCCGTGAAAATGTTGAAAAGCACAGGTGATAGGGCACTACCCTGTGGCAGGCCTGCGGGTAATGTAAACGGGTCAGACATATTTGAATTTATATGCACTTTACACTCTCTATTTCGAAGGAAAGAGCAAATTAGTTTTATAATGATGGTCGGAAAGTTGAAATTAATTAACTTATATATAAGGCCATTGTGCCATACCGTATCGAATGCTTTTTCCAGATCCAACAAGACGAGTCCAGTTGCTAGTTTTTTGTTGCGCTGAGCTTTGATTTTTTTAATGAGCCTAATCGCTTGGTGAGAGGTTGCTAGGCCTTCTTGGAAGCCGAATTGATACTCCGGGATGATATTTTGGTTTCTGATGTGCCTTTTAATGCGAGCCGCTAAAACTTTCTCGAAAATTTTACCGATATTATTTAGAAGACTGATAGGACGGTAGTTTTTGGGATCACTTGGCGTTGTCTGAGGCTTATGGATTGGAATTACCTTTGCTCTTTTCCATTCCACAGGGAAGTACGCTAGTTTTATGCAGCTATTGAAAATGAATGTTAGATATACGAGAGCTTTTGGAGGAAGTTGTTTAAGGGTACGGGCATTTAACCCGTCCGGACCGGTAGATAGTTTGTTTTTAAGATTTGAAATTAAATTTTTAATGACTACGGGACGAATCAGATCGCCTGGTGTGAAAGATGGGGAGGGGTTTGCAAAAAGGAAATCCTTGACCGTGCGATCTACAGCAGGCCTTAGTGGACTATCTGAGGAGTGAGTGATTTGATTGGCTGCTTGGAAATGAGCTTTTAACGCTTTGCATTTATCTTTACCGGTGGTTAGGGATATACTATCCACTATCAAAGGGGGAATGTTACTATTTCCTCCCCTAATGATTTTGGCGAATCTCCAAAGGCGCCTCTTATCACCTGGACTGTTCATTGACTGTAGATTTTTCGCCCATGCATTATTCCTTAGTTTGCCTATTACGGCTTTGATATTATTGTTTAGCTGTGTTACTAGGATTTTGAGAGTCTTGTTGGATCTGGTTCTTTGCCAAAGCCTACGTACGGAATTTCTATGTTTTATCAACTCCTCGACCTCTTCGGGCAAAATTAGATTGTATTGATCCGTGGGCGAGCTGGGAATGCTGCGATCGTGGGCGCACTTAATAGTGTCGGAGAGTGTCTTGACCATATCATCAATTTGTATTGTACTGATGACGTGCGAAAGGTTTAAACAAGATAGGTCCATGTTGCTATTGACTAAATCCCTGAACAGGTTCCAATCTGCACGTCTATAGTCTGGGATGCATATACTATTTCGACACACCTTTTCTAATTTGACTTTAAAAATCACAGGCAGGTGGTCAGACGAGAATTGGTTAATAGCAAGTAGCTCTGAGAGTTTTTGCGGGATGTTTGTACAAACAAAATCTAGGATTGATGGAGAGCGATTTGTGTCAGATGGAATATATGTAGGGTCCGTGGGATGATTGATTGTAAAGCTTCCTCTTTGTGCTTCATCAAAGAGGGCTATACCCATCCGATTTGCCTTTTGGCATTTCCACATTTTATGACGAGCATTGAAATCGCCACAGTTAATAAACATACTACCGTTACTACAAAGTTTGCGGATGTCCTCTTTGAATCCGATACAGTCTGTGTTAGCCCCGGGATTATAGCAAGCAAAGACTTCAAGACGACCGACGCACGTCTCTATAGATATTCCAATGGCCTCGATGCACTTTAAGTTTCGCGATCTAACTTCCTGGTGCTTTATATGCTTACCTATTACTACAGCTACCCCGCCTTTTATCCTATCTAGCCTATCAAGTCTATAAATATTATATTTTGGATGAGATAATCTCATGCTTGGTTTAAGGAAGGTTTCGCTTATCGTGGCAACATCAATTAGATTTTTAACTAAAAATTGAAAAAATTCCTCTTTCTTATCGAGAATGCCGTTTGCATTCCATGTAAGGCATCTAAGATTTGTTGGTTTATACATTATTAAAGCAGTATTTTGCTGTTACCTTTATCACCAAGGTGATGAGATCTTTCTTAGAGCTGACTGCTCTCATGCCGGCGAAAACATCTTCGATGATCTGCCCTATTTCTTGGTCGTTGAACATATCACACTGCGGAGGAACTCTCCTGTGATCTTTGAATAGACTTGCAAAGTCCGGTTGCATCGGTCTTTGCGTTTGCTCTGGAAACTGGTGTTGGTGTAGTGCAGGGAATCGCTGGCTATTATAGGTGAAGGGCTTTGGCCGTGGTTGTGCTGGAGTCTTTGGTGTGGGTCGAGCCTTGCAGCCGGAATAATTGGCCGTGTGGTGTTCTCCGCAGTTCGCGCATTTTAACTTATTGGGAGAGAGCTTCTTGTCCGGATTTAGTGATGCCTGTGTAAGTGGGCATTCCTGGGATTTGTGAGTGTCAGCGCACTTTACACACACCGATTGCCGGTAGCAATTTGCGCTGCCATGCCCGTATTTTTGGCAGTTACGGCACTGCATTGGATTTTTCTTTGAGTTGTAATATTCAAAGTAAACCCGGTGGTGGTTTACTGCGCGCACATTACGCAGTTCGGCTAGGCTAATTGTACCTGCTGAGAAGTGTAGCAGGTACATTGCCTGCTCCTCGTACTTTTTGTTGCGGATATTCATTGTTTTAATAGCCGCTGGTACGATATTTTTTTCGCGTAGCGCTTCTTCGATATCTTTTGGCTCCATCTCAGGCAGCCCAAATAGGACAATTTTGGTTGTTCGGTCTTCTGGCAGTTGATGAGTGTAGAACGCCACATTGCTTTCTCTGAATTTGCCACGAAGGGCCCTGTAGTCGGCTACGTTGACCACCGATACGATGATGCCTTTTCTTGTGTTATTTGTGGTGTAGTTGACTACCCCCGCTTGCACTATGACTTTGTGTAAAGCGGCGACTGTCGTACCTGTCACCACAAACGGCGGGATGTGCGACGATTTTGCCGTCGCTTCGGCCCGAATGGCCGTTCGGGAATTAAGCACACCGGCCGTTGCAGGTGCGGGGGTGATGACCTCCATCGATTCCTCGTCACTAAGGAGATCGAATGGGTTTTCAGATGTGATGTCTCCACTGGCTTTTGTATCACTTTTCACGAGTCGCTGGTACTCGTCTAACGGGATTGTTACGCCTCGTCCTCTGCGAGGCTTTGGTTTGCTGCGAGCCCCCATACTTGGAGGACGCGCGTTTCGTTTGCTTTCACTTTTGGTAATATTCGTCGCTTGTTAGATCGGGATCCGAACTCGACCTATCTCCACGGAGGCTGGACGACGACTCACCGCATGATGAAGCAGCTCTATGGCGTTGTATTGAGAGAAATAGAACGGACATTTGCAGGCTATCCGGTACACTAATGATGAGTACGATACCTGATTATGAACTGCTTCATCAACTGTCCTCGGCCATATTTTTGATTAATTATAAATATTTTATGGAAAAATGTAATCACCACGCCCGAATGGCGGCAAATGTCAGTTTGCATATCAACAATCGAAATGCTAAGCCAACACACAGAACGCTCTAGCATGAAGTCGTTGAATAAAGAATGAATTTGCAACACGTGCTCTGGTCATGCCAATCAGTCAGAGTCTCAAAGGCAATCCAAGGTACGGTCGGCAAATGTCATAAGCCTCCCAAGAACATGCCGTAATTATGGTGAATATGAAAAATAATTATCAGATACTTTCTATCTCCACGTCTCGCGCGCGCGCTCTCTCCCCCAGAGTGCCTGCGATCGGTGTGCGTGACTACAAAGTCACTTCCACCGCCCCCGGGGGGACTGCCCGGGCACTGGATCGCTATCGCCTGGTCGCAGGCCCGGTCCCCGGCACGAACCAGTCGGTGAGCCTCGCGCGCTCGCAAATAATTCATCAGCTTCGGAGGTTTTGGGCCGGCCGGATTGTCCGGGAAATGTGTAAAGCGCGCGACGTGACGCGCACCGGTGCCACGATTGCAACACTGTGGCTGTGGCATTGCGAGGCCAGTGAGAAGCATATTTGCATGATTGTATAATTGCATCATGGCACGATAATTAAACCTTCGGAGGAAGGAATTGAAATAGACGAGCGAGCTTTAAATCACCGACTTGTTATAATACCGCAACCGCCCCACGACGAGGGCGACGACGACGACGACGACGACGACGACGATGACTCTCTTTTGAATCGGGGTTTTGGATCGCGCATTTCCCGGAATCCGGATACCGGTGCTCGGTGTGGTCGTAACGCTCACACACACATACTGAGCAAGAGGCACTAGCACCACCAACACCGAAACACCGAGCGTCAGTTGCGGTCTGTTGCGTGGCTGTTGCCAGTGAATAAGGCATGCACCTTGGTTGTTGAATATTTCAGCACGTGCAGGACATTTGGTGAGGCGCTCGAGGCCACCCCCCCCCCCCCCCCCTGGTGGTGTGTTGGGGACACCATCACCCAAGGTGCGAGGTTGCGTGGTGTGACACTGTTAACTTGCTGAGTTAGAGAGAGAGAGCGACTGCCACCTTGAGCTCGAAAAATTGTACATTCCACCAGGGACGTTCCGAAGAGAAGGACAGGTAGAAGGGTAGAAGGGTTCGGTTTGGTGTGAAATAGTGCAAAACTATTCATTAAACAAATCGACTGCACAGCGGCACTGTGGTGGTGTGGCCACTCTATTCTCCTCTTATCTGTCGAGCACGTGTTCCGCTTCGATGGAGGCGCCTGGTGCCTCGTGCCTCGTGCGAAACGAAATTCGTGATCGAGTTGATTGATTTATTGTTGTTGCCGAGCATGAATGGTATTATGTGAGCGTTGTAGTATCACCAACACCACCACCGGGCGACCGAGCGACCATCTTGAGTGGAGGGCTTATCGCGACATTCCAGCGCACCACCGTCGGGCCTATCTCTTAATCTCCTTTCTCGGACACTCTCTCGGGGGAAGAGAAACTTTGGCTTTAAGGTAGCGAGAATGAAAGGACGGATATAACGCGTCGTATTCTCGGTACTCTAGGGTCCTCTGAGGATACAAAGCCACCGCTACCGCTGCTACTGCTGTTGCTGACTGATTTTAATCGGTGGCAAGGGGCCCGGAATCTGATCGACAAAATCACTTCCCCCTTCCCAGCGCGCGCGTGCGGCCAAAGTGCTGCTCTATCTTCCCTTCACACGGAACTCGGTGGCGGTACAAAGTTTAATTTGCTGCCATAAATTTTGTGACCCTTTACTTGAGGAAGAGTCGGCAACATTTTTACGTTTACTCAACCCACCCCGCACCGCACCGCACCGCATTTTCCGCCACCCCAAAAGAGGCGGACGTTTCAGTTAGCAAAAGAGAAACTTTTCGGTCGAGGTGACTTACTTAAAAAGAGGGAGTCAATGGTTGGTGGTGGTTGGTGGTGGTGATGGTAACACAGAATACCCTCCAGCTCCAGATCATCATTGCTCCTTCCAACCCAGGAGGAACGCATCACGGGAATAGCTTTTTGGATGGCACGCGTTTCCTCATTCCCTCTCTCTGGCTCTTCTTCGTTTTCTCTCCTCCTGTCTCTGTCTGTGCGTGCGTGTTCCGCAGTGTTTCTCTTCTTCTGTTCTTGAAGGTTCACTTCGCTCCTAGAACGATGCCAATTGCCGGTGCCGGCGACGGCGCCGGTACGCCGTTTGATGAAGTAAATTGGAATGGAAGCAGCAGCTGCTTTATGGCTAGGGCCGCTAGTGGACTGACGCTTGTTCCGGGGCCCCATATCCCTTTACGGTGCGTTCAAATGCGGTGCGAGCTAGCTTTAAATACCCATAATCTCGCCTTTTACGATGATGACCAGGACGGACCGACGATGGTGGTGTTTGCTGAGAACGAATGAGTTACGGCAATGTGACAAGCAACAGATTTTGTAGCAGAAGAGAAGGACTTTGCGTCGGTATAAAACGAATCGAAACGCGTTTGCCTTTTGCGAAGATTTAATGGAGCTAAAGCAAGCGCTTCAAACTATGCGTTCGTTTTGTTTATTGGAATTATTTTGGCATTTTACTGTTTGCCAGATTGTTACATAACGGGTTAAACCAATGTTATTTATGAGCTTCATTGTACCTTTGTAACAATATGTTTTTATTTACGATGCTAGTTGAAGAATTTTAAATTCTTTCACTGAGAAGAATATTTAGAAAAAGTCTACCATTCATTATAATTCAATCTTACTAACCGTATTCTTTAATGATAACCTACATATTCTAATCTACGAAACCTATCCTATTGATTAACGTTTTTTGTCCTCTCCTTTGGTTTTATATGTTGCATGTTAGTTCAAATATAGTGATCTTTGAGCTCTCTGTTTTATTTTGCGCTGCTGTCCAACCTTTTGCTTACTTTCGACATGCGGTTCTTTAATTTAGTATATTTCGGATAGTTTGTGGGTTATTAAATATTTTATTATTATATTACATTAAATATTATATTAAACAGAATAATATTTATGTAATTAAAGCAATACGCTCATAGAATGATTCCAGAAATATGGTTCCTGTGCACCATTTTCCATACACCACATAGCGGCCACAAATCATGGAAAAAAACATACCCTAACCAGCGCTCCCGTTGGCCTCGGCCTGCTGCTTGGCGCTGGTGAGCAAAGGTTAATTTTAATTATTAAATTAACATCCACGCCCGTAATTAGCACTCGGCACTGGATCGATTGGACCTCCCCCGTCCGCTCCCCCCACGCGCAGAGCATGAATGCTCACGGTAACTTCGCTAACAAAGCAAGGTCACCGACGACCATGGTGATACGACCATGGCGCGCGCGATCGCAACCAACGGTCTTTTGGGTGAGCAAAAAGCAAAGCTTCCCGTATCGTTTCCACTCGCCCATGGTCAATGGTTTCTAACCGAACTCGCATTTGCCTTTCGCACGCATTTGGTGCTCCTTTTTTCTGTGTTTTTTTTTGTCGCGCAGTGTATGTGTGTGTGTGTTTCGTGGTGTGCAAAGAATATGCTTATTTTGCATACACTTTTGTTTCTTAATTCTACATGTTTTGCCCCCAGCGGTGGCGGGGAGGGGGCTACGAATCGTCCAGGGAGCTAGAGCGTCATCGTCATCGTACTCGTTGGATAAACAGTGTGGAAAGGGCGCGGGTGTAGTGGCGTGCTGTGGCCAAATAAAAGCCCCCAAAGAGAACGGAACTTGTGCTTCACTCGTTCTTTTTGGGACCATCCATAGACCGTGGTCATGACTGGTGAACCGTTGGCGCGTCGCTAACGGCGGAAAGTTATAGATTTCCTTCGCTTCGCCAAGCGGCACACACGCACCCCGTTGTGGGTAATCAAATTGTTTGTTCGAAGTAAGATTCCCCAACCATTAACATTAACCGGAGGGTAGGGGTGCATTTCGGTTTCCGGATCCGCTGGTGGTCGGGCCTAATCGTGTAGGAAGGCGCGATGGAACCACTTTGTTTCTTTGTTTTGGTGGATAGCGAATCGTTCCATTTTGTGGTTTTCTATCATCTTTTTTTTAATGAAACGCACAACTTGTCTCTATTTCCTGCTGAGATTAAAAGGGGAAACTTATGCTTTAATTAGCCATTTACAGAGAGAGCGAGCAGCAAATGAAGTTATTGTCAATTAAATAATGGCGAACCGATTGCGTGATGATATCATACCCCTAAGGATTCGTGCTCGAGAAAGCTGCATCAAGTGTGATGAGGTTAACTTCATTTGGGAAGGGGCGGGAGGGCGGTCGGTTTGTTTATCACTTCATCAACCTCGGTTATCGCTTAAGCAACGCAAAGCAAAGCAACCAGCAACAGCACCAGCGCGGTCACCACCACGGCCAGTACTTAATCAAACAATTTGTCACCGATCATCTCGACTGAATTGCGTCATAACATGGCACCTTGCATGGTTGGCGCCTTCGAAGCACACACACATACACACACACACACACACAAACATGGCCACTCGAAGTGAAGGCGCGAAATCAACAAGCGACCTTCCTTTCTCTCGTTCTCTTTCTCTCACCTCAATGTGGTCGGCGAACGCAAACACATAACCTCACCGGATTGCCGAACGGTTTTCCCGTGGTTGCCGGGGTGACAACTGGTGAGAGGAGGAGGAGGAGGAGGAGGCGCACACATAAACCTCCAAGTCCAAGGTCCAAGGTCCTTCGTCTGATGCCCGGGGGCATAGGTGGAACCGCATCGTCGCAATCAGACGATACAATACAGCTGGATGCTGCGGAACGCAAAAAATAGTTCCACATGATCCATGCGTGTGTGTGTGCGTGGGTCTAATCAGGCTCAGCGAAGCACAAACGAGAAGCGAGACGCACGATAAAAAGGTGCCCAAGCTAATACCGACCAAAAGAGAACGCGGCGAATGTAAGGAGCTGCGAGAAGTGCGAGAAGATTGTGCAGAATAATCGTTAAGTATATACAAACACCGATACACGGACACACACTCACACGGGCGCACTATACCACTTGCTTGCTGTGGAGAAGTTTGCGCTCGGACTAATCAGATTAGAGAATTGTTTACTTATTTATTTAGTTGTGCGACGGTAAACTTCTCGCAGCCACGGTTGTGCGTATCCACTGCTACGGCAACGACTAAGACCAAGGGGGTCCTAGAGGACCTACACCTACCCTGGCAGGAGGTAGGGTTGTTTGTGTGTTTTTCCTGCTGTTGCTGCGAATGGAGCGAAGTCTTCGAAGCGAGGCGGCTAAGCGTTTACTGGGGAATAAAAATACCTCCGCCTCCCCTCCTCTGTGCGAAGCGGCCACAGCATCGCAGGCATCGGCCACGGAAAGCAGGAAAAACAAACTAAAGATGAGTGGCAAAGTTCCGAATGGTTCGCGTTCGCGTATCGCTTGTGATGCCACGCGACGCCGCATGAGTCACGGCCATTTATTTAGCAATCTTTAGCAAGCCGTGCGACGGCGGCTGTTGAGGAAATGATTGCTGTTGAACGACGACGATGACGATGACGGCAGCGACGGTAGCTGGAAGGTCTAGGAAGGGCGAAGATAAGAGCGAAAGATTAGGGCGCTGGCTAGAGCTGAATTGAATTAGGAGATTCGGAAATTAATTGCTAATGGATTTCCGATTGTGTGTGGCTCGAGGAAGGAAGAGACGGACCACCGGTCTCCGGCTTCGGCAGAGGTCAAAGTCTTCTTTTGCGGTGCCAAAGCCAAAACATGATGGCTAAAAGTTTGCTTAGTTGTTGGTCACTTTGATTGTTGGGGTGTGTGTGTGTGTGTGCGTTGAGGGATGCACAACCATCAATCTCATCAATCTTTCGCCATGTTATAGTCAATAATTGTGGACGTTGACCACAAATCATTCCACGAAGCAGCAGAAGATTCATTAATTGAATGATGTTTCGTCGAAACTTGATTGCTTCTCATAATATAGAAGAGCAGCAATGCGTCGATAACATCAATTCCAGTGAATGAAGTATTGAATTGTGGCACGCAGAGATAGCCTTAAAAACAAATCCCTATAATCTAGAAGATAAGACAAAATAGAGGCTGCACACGGTACAATCAGGTTGAGAATGGACGTCAGTAACGAAGATGTACCAATACAATTCAAGGCATTAGCAGAAAATGTAAAAATCCCAACCCAAGGGAGTTGAGTTCCTTTTCTTTTCCTCAATTGAAACAAACTCTCTAAACAATTCTCTTGAGAAAAGGAATACCAGAGCACTAGTATCCGGCGTTAACATGGCCAGGTCCAAGCCACCATTCTGCTGTCGATAGAAAGGAAGCAACACGAGTGTACATGGAAGCTGCATAGAGAAGCTAACAATCGTCTTACATGCCATGCCATCAGACTGTCACCGCTTTCAAAGTTACGACAGGATTAAGGACTGCCGTTGACAACCGAGCGTCGCATCAGGATGAGCAAGGTGGCACAAGATGGCTGCATAGCGCAACATTGTTGCAAGCTGTTTACAATCCTCCGTTCGTAGTATCGAAGCGAGATGCTTGTGTTACGGTTCGTTTGAGTCTCACTTACATAGGATCAACCAGCATCCATGTTAAGAAAAGACATTTATACGTTCCGTTTCTTCTCGAGACGACATTTAATGACGAGCATAGCTCCGATAGCTGTTTTTAAACTAGTCAGAAGAGACTTCACTCTTCATTATGGCTTTGTTCAACGGTAAACTAAAGTTTCGAAACCATTTAATAGTTAAGAATGCCAAATGAAACCAACACATTTGAGATCAAACATCAAACACTTTGGCATAAGCAGCGGATCGAGTGAAGGATCAAACACAACAATCTTCTACTCTTGATCTGGAACGCCTTTTCCTTCCTAATGCAACAAATATGTTGCCGACTCATGTTGCTCTGCTTGAACATCGGTGAACCAGGTCATTAAATAGCGCAAAAGACGGAAGATGGCACCTTCGAGAGCGACCTTCATTTGAACGCAACGCACAACGGTCGGCATTAGCAGAACACGACAACACGACGGTGTCACTTCCACCGCGTAACGAGCCCACCGTTCTCGGTGTTCCGGTTGGTTTCGCATTCTTTTAAACTCCTTGGGGACAAACCACTTCACCTCACCTGCACATAAAATGTGAAACTCTATATGCTCCGTCGACTTTGCCGGCACTCATTTGGTATTTTTCAAAAAAGGTCACCGCGGTCTTTGTCCCTAAGATGCTGGAAGTCGCGCGCACGAGACGCACGCCTACGTAGGGGAATGTACGAGCTCCAAGGGAGTAACGAGGGAAGGCGCTCGGTTGTTGTTGTTGGCCTCATCGCACTTTGCCAAGAAACAAACGACAAATGTGTAAACACACGCCCCGGGGCCGGGTGTGGGGGTCTCCCGGGGGCCGAGGGCCGAGGGCCGTAAAACCAAAAACTAACGGATGGCAAAAGCTAATTTTTGGGGCCACCGGGCCACGGGCTGTCATTATCCAGCGGCGATAGTGCCAACGCCAGGCGGCCAGGCAAGCTTTGGCACCCGCAAAACTCGAAACCCCCCCAAAAACAACGACCTCGAACAACTCTTTCTCACTAGGCAAGAGGAAGAGGAGGATCAGGAGGTGAAGCAGGAGGTGAAGGCAGTCCGCTCTAAGTGCGTCTGTGTGTCGCACGGCCGGAAAAGGTGCTGGAGAAAAGGATATTTTCGTGTTAACATGATGTTACAGCAAATAATGTATATGCTCGCTTGCTGGCTATAGGTTGTTGTCGCCAGTAGTGAGTGTGTGTGTGTGTGCTGCAGGGGGGGTAGCGGTTGGAAGCGGAGACACTCTACACTCCAACTCTAATTGGGTGAACCCGGTTTGTGACGGTTCAACTACTGCTCCGGAACTGTCGTGTGGCCGGATGTGGTAAACGTGCGCGTGTACGGGACGGACTTATGTACTTGTAGCGGCTGCTGCCAGCCTTTTGTAGCAACCAACAACTCGTCGACGACTCGTTGCGTTGCGCTAGTAGGCGATGGATGGTAACCGGATGGAATGAAGCCGGGAATGGTTTCTGATTTTCTGCTACAAACTGCCACTCCAGCGAACCCTAACGATATGTTTAATTATTCCTGTCGGACAGATGATGTTGTACTGCTGGTACGACGCTCCACCGCGATTATCGTTCCGCTGCGCTGCACCGTTGATTTAGAGTTGTTGTGATTTGTTGGCCAACGTATCATCAGAGTTTCACGCGGGCATCTCATTTAATCATTGCGTGCGAGCTTTACGGGATGTTGTTTGAACCTTTTTTTAAAAAAAAGTCGTCAGCACTCGGAGTCAAGTTCTCTGTTAGAGTAGGCTGTCATTATTGATGGCTTAGCGCTTACTGTCGTTTGAACGCTTTGCCATGCTTATTGGAACCTTCAGCTGCACTTTCCCTCATTAACTGTAACTTGACGAAATACCAAATTATACTTCAAGCTAATATTTCGACATACGTTGGAAGGAAACAGGTAGTCCGCTAGGAAGAAAAAATTGTTTTCCCGAACAAAGTGTTCTTGCCCATCAAAAAAGAACAATAGTCAACTGAAGGAGGGATTTCAAAATAAATTTGCATAATTTTTAATCGATTACTTCCTACATGATGTTTTGTTGATGCAGTTTGAAAATTATAGTGTGGTCGTATAAGAACCTTATAGTCGACGAACAATTCACCAAATCTGGAACGTATTATGGACCAGACGGATTTTGACAGCTACTTCAAGGGAATCTTCCAACCGCAACTTGGATCCGAAAGAGAAAAAATATCTTTCATTTTAGTCGAGCTTAATAACTGAAAATTGAATGTACAATTATTTCATATTCTTTGCATTCGTAGTCGAACGCAATTGGAATGAAATTCCGTTTTGACAGCTGTGAACGGTAAAGTTGCATTCGTGTATCGTGGCATCTTAAGAAACCATTTCGAACCCGCGTTTTGCATAAATCATTACTTAGAAATCTCATGGTTTCAATATCGCTCTTCCATTGAACTGAAACCATTGCTTCGCCTTTCAAGCCCCGGTACGAGCAAATGATCCGCTCACTTTAACCACGACAACGATATGCAAACAAGATCCATTTGCTCTCCCGCAGCATCTCTGCCCTTTCCATGTCCAACATGAATAATCATGCGGTGCGAGCAGCAGACACCATCGACAGACAGACAGAGTCGGTGCAAAGTGCAAACCCATCATAAATCCAGACCTTTCACACTGCTATCTACCAACCGATGAACCCTACGAGTCCATCGTTCCGATCGGGTGGTTCCGCTGCACCGGAACAAATCTGGGTTCTGGAAGACAAACCAGTACCAGCAATTAATCGAAGCCGAAGCGTACAGCTTTAAAACCAAGCGTCTCGAGATCGCTGGCAGACAAATCGGACCATCCAACCAAAGTCAATAATGGCCACGGTCCCCGTTCCAGTAGATCTCACGCTGGCACTCTCTCTCTCTCTTTCGCTATCGGTCGTGACTTTTGCGATGAATTTAATTATTCATCATTTTTATTGCACTTTGCGCCAACTAACTTTAATGCTCAAAAAACAAGAACGTGCTGCTCGTGATCGTGATCGCTTCGGGCGGTTTTTTTTTCTTGAGATCATTGCCTCTTCTCGTGGGATGTGGGTTGTTCTGTGTGGAGGTTCGACTAGGATGCTTGGAATCCTTGGACCGCGAACTCGCCCCCTCCGGTGACGGATGCAGTTGTTGCACGGTCCACCGATAAGGAATCCGCTGCTTTTCGTTGCTTCCTCTTCTTCTTTTTCTTCTCACGAAAAAGCTCAACCATCTTGGCGAACAACAAAGTAGCTCGGTCGGTTACGCGGATTCGTAAGGGAAGATATTTTTCGTTCGTTCCTCAAACCCCTGAAACTTCTCCCTATCTCTCTCTCTCTCTCTCTCCTCGAAGGGATGCTCCCTCCGGGATCACGATGGGGATGAAAGTTTATGAAAGGGAATTTAAACAAGGATTTTTCCCCTCCGTGCTGGGCACAATCTGGCCCTGGACCACGAGCTCGCACCGCACGGTCGCTCCGTGGTTAGTTACTTTTCCCAAAGAGATTCCCGCTAACATCTTGCGCCGAACCAGGGGGGTTAACCGCAAACAGCTCATGGCGTCACCACGGCCACCGGCGGCGCTCCACGGCCAACCCGTCCCTGTCCTTATCGCTGCTTATCGCGAGTCTCTTCTGCCGAGACCACCACCTCATCCCCCCCGTAAGAATTCACCTTTTTGGAACCGGAACGGTAACGACGGCGTTCGCTCCGCGTTTTTTCTCTCTCTCTCTCTTTTTGTTTCTTTTTTGCTTCTGCGAAACTTTCGCTCTCTTCCTCGGTCTCCTGTCCAGGAGTCCCTGTGGCATTGCAGCTGTAGCAGCAGCAGTAGCAGTAGCAGGAGTACCAACCACCCAACCGCGCCATTCGCCTTGCGGGCTTCCTAAGGGGATTTTTTTGAAAGAATTTTGAGTGAAAAGCGAGCGAAGGAAACAAAGTTTAATTGAAGATAAAGTAACTTCCTTCCCGCCAGGCCTCGCCGGTCCAGTCTAAGGTCGGTCGAGCTGCTGCTGGGATGTTGTGCCGTCCTTTTCGGTGGCCACCTGCCCGTTATCCCTGGACCGGGATACACACCGCCGCTGGGTCCTGGGTTCCCCTGCACCCGGAGTTTGATCTAAGTGAACCTCTGCTGAATACATTAATTCATTACGAAGTTTCAGCCAAGGATTTAGCGAAAATGGCGCGTAGGGTCTCGATCTTTTCGTTTTTTTTTTGTTACCGGAGAGCAGCCAACCTCCCGCACAAAAAGGACTCCCGCGTAATGGTGTTTTGTGATTTCAACCGTCAGCCTCCCGAGCAGCGCAACTTGTAAAACCGGCTGCTACATGTCGTTACCGGCAGCAGCAGTAGCAGTAGCAGCACCTCGTGTACAGTAGTTTTCGCTCACCGAAAGGACTGCTCGGCGTGCTCTAGTATGAGGTGCTTTTGGAGGGATGGTTGGTTGCTTAATCCTGGACCATTCGTTGGGTAACAAATTTCTGCTTCCTCCTTAATGACGTTGATCATCATCTTCATTTTCTAGCAAATGCGCGGTCGAAAGCTCTCAGAAATGTTTGTAACAAATTAGCTTATCGAGTTTCAGCATTGCAGCAGCATCATAAATCTTGTTCGCCACGCGATATTCAATCATAATACTGTCAACCATTTAGGGTAACTACCCTCACCACCACCACCACCACCACCACCACCACCACCCCAAACATCCATCCATTCCAAGCTGCCACTTATATTGAAATGGAGAAGAGTCACTTGAGACGCTACCGACAATCTCTCGCCATCGACGGTGACGGTTCTCGTCGATTCGCCTTCTGGGGAGAGAGAGAGAGAGAGGAGGCGAGAGAACACCCCTTACCCCCTCCCCCCCCCCTCGACCGCCTGAGGTAGGCGAGCAGATTTTATGGTGCGGTTGAGTGAGTGTGGCGAAGGTGATGAAATCGGATTAAAATCTCGAGACCCTCGAGTGGAGCAGCTGCTGCTCCTTCGGGTTTGCTGGCTGGCTGGCTCGTCCAAAAACCCAGCAGCAGCAGCCAGAAACCACTTTCGAGCAACGACACCGGGGGACTCACCATAATGTAGAGGTTTCACTCATCCACCCCGCCAGTCAGCCAGCATTTCGTTGCTCTCGGAGTCAAGCTCTCCCGAAGCTGCTCGGACGAATCGTATTCTGTTTGTGTGTCCTGTCAGCTTGAGATAAAAGAGATGAATAGCAGTAGCGGCAGCGGCAGCAGCAGCCTCGGTTTTGGCCTCGGTCGATCGTTGCTGCTGCTAGCAAGCAGCGACTTGTTCATCGCGAGGAATTTCGTTTTGCATGTCAGCGCACAAGCGGTGGGTGTAGAGCTTGCAGCAGCAGCAGCTGGAAGGTGGTTTATGTTGCCGAGAAGTAGCTCTGGCCGGGCCGGGCCGAGCCGGGCGTGGATTGGACACTCGGAAATGTGTGCGCGGCAACGAGCCGACGGTCGACGGAAAGAAGTATAATCAGAAGCCAACAGATGCTGCTGCTGCTTCTGTTATCCGGTTTTGAGAGGGGGGAGTAGCGGCTTCGTTCGGTCTCGACGTTTGCCACATTGATTGTCGCATTTTCGTTCCGTTTCCGGGCACGGCCACCGGTTTCGATGTGAAATCTCCCGGGAACGAGCAGCATAAGGTGATGAGTGTGAGGAGAAAGGGATGCATTTCGAGCTGGTAGCTGGTCGAGAAGCTCATAATAGGTCTCTTAAAATTATCTTTTTTAAAGAATTCTGCCACTAGTCCAGTGAGAAGTGGCGTTGCAAAGTCTCTTCTCTTTTCCAAGTCTACGTAAGGACTTTATGCTATTTTCCATCTTGTGATATGCATCAGTTCATATTCAAGACTACTTCTGCTAGGGACTTTGACGAATTTCAGAGACTTTCGAGATGTACTGATGAGGTACACTCAGCTGAAATTGAAAAGCTACAAAAGAAGGATCATATTTGAACGGGAATCTACGATGGCGGTCATTGTTGTAGATGATGATATCAAAAGCTTACTGCCAACCGAACTGCCGAAAAGTGGGGTATCTTTTTCCGAGTCAAGAACATTTCAGAAGCTCATAGAATGCTTTGAACTTTGAACAATCATCAAATTGAACCAACCTTTTTGTTAGGATTGATAGTAGCTCTATCAAGCAGAACTTGTTTGACAATTAAATTGTTTCTGATTGGGAAATTCACTTGAATAAAGGTAGTAATCTTGATTAATTTTGTTTAAACACGAACTAAAGACTTCTTTTGCAACAAAGGAATAAAAGTGTGGAGCTATTCTATGTTGATAAACAATGATGAGGGAGTTTTTATCAATTAAAGATCTTCAACTTTTATTCTAAGCTACCTATTTTTGTGATACAATCGTCTCTCTCAAACCTTTCTATGAGCTTAAAACAGAACGGTCTTTGCGATCCTCTTCAAACCATCCTTCAGGATATGCTTGAAATGAAATGTTTAGCAGAAACCATTCTCGTCGCTCCACTAAACGACAGCCTTGCTTGACGCAACAGTCTGCTGGCAGGTTGTTGCAAATCAGTTCCAAAACTGTTATACTGCAATCCAACAAAGATAAATCAAACACCAGGGACCCGTAGCTCGTACGGCTCTAACCGTAACGCAGTTCCTATGCAAATCAATCAAACCACCGTAAGGCTTTAGGGCAACGCCTTTTGGACCAACCAGTGCCAATGGGCAAAAAATAGGCCCCGGGGCTGCTTGGCCGTGGACAGGCTCAGGCAATTGCCTTTTTCCTAGCCGACAACCGGCACCAACCACCACTACCACCACCATCACCACTGCTGGCATCATGCAACCAGACTCTGTCACAGATGAAAGATTGTCGGAGGCGAAATGTTCATCAACGACCGGGAGCGTTGTCCTTCCGGGAAACCGACAGACCATTAGAGCATCTTCGACACACACACACATCCACAGAGAGAGAGAGAGAGAGACGCACAGACACACCAACAAACAAAGCCGGAGGGTCCGGAGTGACGCCTGAAGATGAAAACCGTCCGTAGAGATGAAGTGAAAATTAAATTTTCGCTTCGGAAGGCGGCAGCCCGTTTTTCCCTGGTTCTGGCGGTCGTTGGCTGGCTTTCTTCTCGAGTTTCAAGGAAGCAGCACCCGTCCTTTCCATCGGCCTCTCTCTCTCTCTCTCTCTCTCTCTGCTTAAGCACTCATCGATATCCCGCTGCTGGCGATGAGGAGGAAGAACTTCATCCCAAAGACCTTCGGATCGATCTTTCTGAAAGGATTATGAAAAATTAAATCTTCTCCAAATGAAGCGACCGTCAAGAGCTCCGGAAAAACGGGCGGCAGCCGGTGGCCATAAGGTTCCACAAAAGGTGATAATGGGAAAATCGCTCCTACCTGATGCTCCCTCCCCCTGAATGGCCGTTTCCGGTCTCCGGTATCCTTTGCCTTTGAAGAATGTGTTCTCAAATGCGCTTTAAGGAAGGACCGAAGGCTCGTACACTGTCCCGGAGACTCGGAGATAGCTGATAGCACAGGATAGGACAGCACAACAACAACAACAATAGCCTCTTTTGGACCGCCGATCCGGACCGATAACGATGAGCAGACCGAGCTTTCAGGAGGAGAACTATAATAAGCCGTGCCGAGGGTCGTTCATTGCAGCATTCCGGCTTCGTAGCAGCCACCCGCCAGGATTAGCCACCCATTATTAGTGTTCCGAGCGAGGATATCACTCTCGACGATTCGCTCTCGACGGATATTGCGGCCAGAATGTCAACACCGTCGCTTCCCCGCTTCTCATTTCTCTCTAAAGCTAAGCTTTTCACGGTTAAAAATGCCTTCCACGACACGTGTCCTCTCGTCTCAGCTAGTGTATATGTGTGAGTGTGTGTGTGTGTGTTCGTGTGCTTCGGTACCATTCCTGGTACCGGCGTTCTGAAGTAATGGCGCATTTCTCGCAACACAATTTGTCTTCATTCCCGGGACCAACGGTTTTGAACGGTTTCGTCGGCGACATGTTTAATGTTCAAATGCTAGCCAAAAACCATCATTAGTGAAAGGATC
>NC_064874.1:82373652-82386152 GCF_943734745.1 Anopheles darlingi | reverse complement strand
CAAAGAGAACGCGCACACATCGCTTATCGTGCTACAATGGCATTGTCATTGTCTTATCTTCTAATGATCGCAGCGATGACTGAGCTGCGCAAAGACACTTCACTCATTCATAATTGGCCCTTCTCCCTCGAAGGCGACATTATGCACACGAGTGCACGGAGGCAACGTTTTCGAGTGCCATTGTCACTCCGGAGTGTCTTTGCTTGCTGCTGCTGCTGCTGCTGCGATGCTGCTTTGGCAATCGCTACAGACACATAAGTGCAGTAGTCCTGACCTAGCCTGACCTGCTGCTGCTGCTACTGCTGCTGCTGCTGGCGGCGGCGGCAAACATACCATAAGCTTGCAGCCATCTTTTGACACGATTTATTTGCGCTTGCATACTTTAATCGGCTTTTGTCGGCGGGCCCCAAGCTGTATGCCGTCGACGAAAGCATAGCTACTGCTACTGCTGCTGCTGCATGGCTCACAAGAGATTAACAATGGGGATGGAAAGTGCGAGAAGAAGGAGAAGGAATGGGTGCGGAAGAACGCACAAAAAATATGTCCGCATATGTGTTGTCAATGATGTTGGCTTCTGCCGTTGCTGCTGTTGCTGCTGCTGCTGCTGCTGCTGCTCCATTGTGCGTGCTGGCTTCCGTGGAAGACGTTTGCACTGCACGAGTACTCCAAGCCTCGGCTGCCATTGGAATTGGTGTTCGTGAGCGAGCAGAAGACCATTTGCACCATTTTGCACCAGTCCCGGTCGCGCCGGATGGTGGGCGGTTGCTGTTTGCTAAGGAAAATTGGATTGAAGTTCTGCTGCTGCTGCTACTGCTGCTACGTTACTCTTCACACAGACAAGCAACTCTCAAGATGGTCGTTCCCGATCTGTTGACAATTCTGCGAAACGGTTCACGCGGTGCACCGAGGCCAGAACCGAGAAGCAGGCGATGCACCAGCCGCTCATTGCATAGCAACGCACCAGCAGCAGCAGCAGCAGCAGCAGCAGGCGAGTGCAAAGTGCAGCAGCTTCAGCATGTCTTCGGTTATATTTTATGAGGTTGCCCGGGGCCGATGTTTGCCCGGGAGTCGTTTGGAATCCGTATCTCTCTCACTCACTCTTGGTATGGTAAAATTTAAATTCCGGATTATGTTTTATGTTCTGCCAAAGCCACACAAACCACTGTAAGCTGTACGGTGCGGTGAAATATCAGCGAAAATTAACTCCAATCGACTCATTCCTTTAGCAGCAGCAGCAGTTTGCAGAATGTAAAACAGAACGCAGAGCTGCAGCTACTACTACTGCTACTGCTGGTACTGCTCCTGCTGCTGCTGGTCTGTGCAACCACTCGGCGTGATTATGTTTGACACGCCAGCCACTAACTTTGTCAAACTGCCACGGAAATGCACATGACTTGTACGTTTCAGCTAATGCACTCAATCCATTTGCGGCGATGGCAAAACCCCCATTCTTAATGCATTTCGCTTGGCAAAGCGACCGTGTGTGTGTGTTCGTGTGTGTGTGTGTGTATTGGCAGCCGGGCAGTTATACTGTGAGGTCTGCTCCTGGTCCTGGTGGTTACCTAGCACACCGACACTTCCGGGGGCGGCGTCGTTCAGGCTGTCCATGGATTCCGTACAACATTATTGCCAACGCAGCATAACGCTACCTTCGCAGGTAGCAGCAGCAGCAGCAGGTACACGGTACACCGTTGCGAGTGCTGCTGAGCATTGCCGGAACGTATCAAAGCAAATGCATCGTAAACAATAAATGAAGCAGTGTATGGATCGCGTAAAAACCGCCTCGCAGCTCACTGGCGGTCCCGTCGCTGCGTGGGAGTGGCATTTGGTTGGCCACTTTTGCTAGTCTTGTGGTGGTGTTCCTAGTCGACTAGCACTTGATTTACTACAAAGCGACGGTTGCAGCAGGATTTCGAATTTCGACATGATTTTGTATCCTGCGGCAACATTATGCAAACTAGCGCCACGCTGAAAAGAGAGAGAGAGAGAGTGAGAGAAAGGGAGATGAGAAATGAGTCGCTTCGAAATTGCATTATCCTTCACGCTTAGTTAGTGAACGGAACCGGTTTTTTTTTGAGGAACCGTCGCCAAATAGGAGCGTTCGTCTTCGTCATCATCAATCATTGTTTAACTCATCTTTTCTTTTTCTGATGTCCTGGGAATTGTCCTGGGAACCAGCCCGCCAGCTCACAAGCCCCTGAAATGAGAGATAGAGAGACAACAAGGAATCGCTGGGTTTTTATTTTGTTAAATCATCGCAAGGCCGTCGCCGCCGCCGCCGCCTCCGCCGCCACCGGCCACGATTCTCAAGCAAATAGAGAGAGAAAAAAAACCCCCCCAGAAAACATCTCGAGCCATTCTCGAGCGTGGGGGTAATTCCCCTGGAAAACCTCCCGGAAAATCAATTTGATGATAAAGCGAAACCTCCACCCACCCGATTCGAGGCGAGACTGGCACGTGGGAGCCTCGTGCAATCACCGTGGCCGTGGCCAGGCGGCCTGTAAGACGCCACATTTTTTGGCAACCACCATGCACCTCCTCTGCGCTCCCGTTCCCGTTCTACGACGGCAATTGGATTGGCTAGCGGCGGCAGCGGCGGCGTTGGCGACGGCGGAGAGAAGACAGAAGAGAAAAATGAGTTTTCATTGTCGTACGTTTGTTCGGTTTCCCCGGAGTCACGGAGGAAAGAGGGTGTGTGGGGGGACCGTGTTCCTTGTCGATTTTGCTGTCCTGTCTCGGTCCATTTCCCCTTCGGTTTCGCTGATCGGTTCCTCCGCATTTTGTACGAATCGTCGTCGAATGATCACAACATGTAAAGCCGCGCACCACACCACGACCATCTTTCGGCTTGGCATTGGAAGGCAACAACCCAACACAACGAGCTCTAAGCTCTTGTGGGGCCTCCCTGAAGGCCTTACCACCGAACCGGCGAGGGGGCCAAAATGTCGAGCATAAATCTTATCTTCGCGAGGCAATCGAACTTTCTTTTCAATTGTAAAGCAATAAAGATGTACAATCTCTGATTTTGCCCTCCGGCCTGCCAGCCGACCCAGGGCCAGGACCAGAGCAAGGAGCCGGTGGGGTGCAGGGGATGATGAACTTTTTCCTGTGTGCTCTGTGTTCGCTATCTGCCGAGGCAACATTCGAGGCCACAAGCCCAAACGGCATCGGCATCGGCATTGGCATCGGCATGCAGCAATCCTCCAACCTACGCTACATGCTGGTGCATGCTGGTACACGGAAAAGAAGCATAAAAGGTTGCACAGCAGCGCCGGAGAAAAAAAAAAGGAAAAAAGAACGTGCAAGCAAAAACAGGAATCCGAAGGAAATGTTGCATCCGAAACACCACCACCACCACCAGCAACAGCAACAGCAGCAGCAGCAGCACCCCGGGACAAAGAGCGAGAGAGTCCGGAATGCACTTTTAAGGTCCTGGTGGTCCTGGACCCCATTCCAATGTGAGCCCTTTTGTGTTCGGATCTGGCTCTGTGTGTGTGTTTGTTGAGGCACTCCAAACTGGTGGGAGGGAGGGGGGGCCTTCCAGTGCACTCTCCTTCCAGCTCGCTGGCTGATGCAGTTAGCGTCAGTCGGGTGAATCGAAACGTAACTTGTAGCCACAACATCCTTCCCCCTTTCGCCTTTCAATGGCCTGAGAGCTTACCGAAGAAATAATGGGAAAAAGTGTGTCCGTGAACACACACACACACACACACACCCAACAGAGGTCAGAGGGTTGCAAGGCCTTACAACGATCAACCATCATCAAGGGGTTCAAGGGGTGGCAAAACCTTTTGTGACCGAACGGACCGAATGCACCGACGACGCCGACTGCAGCATGCCGAATGGCTTTTCGAGTGCAGCAGAGTGTGCATCTCTCTCTCGCTCTCTCTTTCTCTCTTGCTCGCCCTTTGCGCCCCCGAAAAACATTGACCCAGGAACCCAAGACCGGGTTCGGGTTTGGATCGATGGACCGCATTTGCTTCCACTTTGCAACGGACATTGGACTGATGTGTGGCCAATCAATTTGGTGTTTGGTCCAGCGGTTGTCCCAAGGACGGTGAATGGAGTGCATCGCAACGTTGTCTGATTAGGTGCCGGGGACCGTACCGGAGATGATTAGTCCTTCGAGAGTTGTTCCCACGACAACGACCTTAGATCCTTGTTCCAATGTCCATTGGTTTGTCTTTCTTTGCTAGAGTACGGAAGCTCCCCAAATGAAATACTGTTCGAGTTGGAGTGGTCCAAGCAGGCCAGCAAGATCCGCCACTGTTTAGAGCGATGACGTAAGCAAAAAATGGCGATGTGTGCAATTTGACAGTTGGACATTTTGACGTTTAGAGAAAACACCATCATCCGTCTAGTTGCCGGTTATTGCTTTTATCGATGGAATCAACGAACGGAACATCTTCTGAATAATTGCACAAAACCCGAAGTAACCCAATTGTGCCCCATTAAGGCGCTTGATGCAAATGGAATTTCCCCAGAAGATCAATCGAAAAGGGCCGATGCCGATGAAGGTGGCCGATGGCCTGCATTGTGGCCAACTACCTTCTGTGCCTTTTTCGGCCGTGGAAAACCTATCCCCGGTAAGGTTCCTTTCATCTTGTGACTCATCATTTTCTTTCAATTTAAAGATCAACATGCAACATTGGATCATTCTAGCGGGTGGAGGCCAATAGTCCAATATTTGACAATCTTTTGCCAAAACATCCACCACCACCACTGGCTCATCATAAAACTAATCGGGAATAACCCGGCGGGCTTGGAGGTCCCAACGGTGAACGAAGGCAAATTTGTCTCTATCTTGGCATCGGCACAATATTGAGGTCTCTACTGGGAGCAGCAGCAGCAGCAGGGAGCGACGGCCAAAGGGCCATTTGGGACCACTTTACCCTCTTCGATCGTCGCTTTTGATCCCGGACAAAAGCCAAACTACCATCACGACAGCCATCAAGCAATGTATGTATAGTGGAGTTTGTGAAGCGAAATCGTCTTGATCATCCCGAGCTGATCCAGCCAGCCGGCTAGTCGGCCAGACGGCCATCCAGCCATAGCCATCCGCAGCGGATTCCGTGGATCCACCGACACCGATGGCGTCACCACCACCGGCGAGGATACCGAGATATCAAATAAAGGAGATTTAAAATACAATTTAAATTTGCATAAAAACCATGAATAGATATGATGGCATACATTATGCGGTGGTTTTGCTTTCCACCCAACGCCCTTCCCCCCTCTCAACATTCCGGCCCTATATGGAGGGCACGTGCGTGTGTGGGTGTGTGTGTGCACCGGCGATGACACAGTTCCGGCGGGTCTTTTGCGGTCGTTTATCGCCCATTCACTCACCCGACGCAATGCTTCATCCTGATGCTACACTCGAGAGAGAGAGCGAGAGAAAAAGAGAGAGAGAGAGAGAGAGAGAGAGAGAGAGAGAAAGAGAGAGAGAGTCAACGGCACACACACACATGAACGACGGATCTGGGTGGCTTCTTCGGTTGGCAATTTTGCTCCGGAACCGGTACGGGATCCTGGAACCATCAGCGTCAACATTCCCTTCCCAAAGGGGAGGCGAGAGCGAAAGGAACAGGAGGAGTCTCCTGGCTTCCCCTTCTTCTCGTCCTCTTCGCCCACTGGCTCTCTGACAGGAAGAGGCCCTCTATTTATCATACCAGCACCAGGGAAGGGTTTTCTTTCGCTTTCGCTCAGCGCTTTCCACATTCTTCGTCACCAACGAGCGGTCCTTGCACGCCAACAACGACGACGACGACAACGACGAGCAGGAGGACGATTCCCCGAGGACTAGCAAATTGCAGACTGCTGCTCCTGCCTCTAGTGCTGCTGCTGGTGCTGCATTTCCATTACACGAGACTGCATCGTCGATTCGAGCATTCCAAAACGGGTGAATGACGAGCGGGCGCCCGCGCACACCTCCGATCCGGTCGCACCGTCCAACCTTCGAGATCGAGATCGAAGATGACGAACGAGAAAGGCAAACCGGGGCCGACCGACCGGGAAAAACGATTTGTAGTGGCACATATTCACACTCACCCGTCACTAACGCCGTCACCGTTGGCCATCCCATCCCATTAAGGTGTCGCGTGTTCCACTTCGTCCACATCGTCGTCGCTGTTGGCAAGAAGAAGAAGATGAATATGGCCTGGAATGAAAATGACTTGCCTGCTTCGATGTCGCCCCGCCGGGGGGATCGGCTTATGGCCCTAACGAGCAACCGGAGTTTGCTCCGATTCGAAGCCAGCAATCGAAGGCGGCCTTTGCCTTTGGGTTTTAGGAGTGAAATCACCGGGAATTAAAACGGATTTTGCTTGCTGGGCCGGGTGTATTGGATTGCAGCAACGAGGGCAATCGGTTGTGCGACCGATGCTGTTGCACCCGGTTGCACACCGTCTGGCACCGATGATTTCTCATCCTCGGCCGGGATGTAAAAGTAAAACTGTACTGTTTTGATCCAGCCAGCTCCCGGACTCTCGGTCGAGGCTCAAAGGTCGAGTATCGTTGCACACGGTTGCTGATGCTGCTAGTCCATTGCTGGGTGGTGGTGGTGCGTTTGCAACTGACACCCTCCCTGACCCGTTACTAACGTTTGTGTTTGTGTTTGTATGTGTGTGTGTGGGGTTAGGAAATGGATAATTTATATCCAAAAAGTGCTCGAATCGTTAGCGCAATCGAGCGAATCCGAACCGGAGAGTACACACATACACACACACATCCGACCTGGGACCGGACCTAGGTACTGGCCCATTCCCCCCCCCCCTCCTTTTGTTGGGTTAGCAAATTGTTCCAAAAGCTGATGGAATGAAATATTAATGTGTTTCAGCCCACTATTTACCATACAAACACACCACCACCACCAACAGCACGGAGTATCGTCCAGTGTTTCGTCCCTCGGTTCCCCAGCACCGGAACGAACGGGAATTCAATTGGCGTTCCAGCGTGTGCTTGGCGGAGAGGAGGAGAGAGACTGGCACAGGAGGTTGTGATTCGTAATTTCCAATCCGTCTGTTACGTTGCTCTACAATCGCCCGAACGAGGCCCCGGCAGAACTAGGCTGAAAGACAATCTACCGTACATAATACTGCTGTTGCTGCTGCTGCTTGGTCTCTCTTCCTCCAGCGAGTGGCCATTTGGACCGAACCATGCTGTTGACTTTCTGCTCGTCGAAAGAAGGGGATGAAATCGTACGGTAGAGAGGGTGGAAAATGGCTAAAAGTTGCTTAAATATTTCGTTCCCTTTCCAAATCTACAAGAGGGAGAGTGAGAGAAAGAGACCGAGCGGAACGGTCTCTGTTTGTTATTTTTAGACAGCCTAACCAGGAATGAAGGGCTTTGCTCACCAATTTTCCAATGCAATCCAAGTCGGCCGGTCGGACGGTCTGAACACACTGGACAGCCTACTCCCTGGGAATACTATAGTACACGGTAGACGCAGGGAGCCTTCTACTGACTGATGGGTTGGTAATGATTTGGACTTTGGCCAGTTATTATTTTATTTGTTCCCCATGAAGAGAGCAAGAGAGAGAGAGAGAAGGTCAATGTCGAGGACATACTTTTGCTCTTCTGCGACTACTTCTGAAACTGTACATTGCTTTTCAAGGAAAGAGAACTACTCGTCACTGTCGATCCTGGAATGGGATTCCCCGATTGACCTGCATGGTGCATGGTGGCCGGATCCAAATGAAATTGTAATGGATGACAAGCGGCCGGCACATAGTTTCAACCATAGCTATTGTCATGGCATGAATATTCATAGTGTTTTGTTGGAATGTTTGAATTGAAAATTATGACCATAGACGGATGATGATGATGGAGCATAGATTCCGATGCTGAAGCTCCTGGTATCACCACGACAGCTTCTGCCAACGTATGCTCCTAAGCTCAATCTGCTTCTTGGACGTCGGTCCGACACAACACCGTTAGTCGGGGCATTTTGACAAGATTCGGAAATGCTCCAGATCTCCAATATAGTCTACTCCAGTCGAGGCAGCTTCTCGCATCTCACGTCGATTGTCGCGAGGATTTTCGGAAGTCCGTTCGTGAGCCTCGATGCCAGCGCCGGCATACGAAGCGGACTCGGAAAAGGCGGCCGCAGACGATTGAATTAACTCGAGCTGCTTAGTGTGGACCGTCCGACCATCAGGAAGCATTCCCGTGAAATCGAAATAAAGTTCCTCTCCGTTCCGGTTAGAACTGTATTTAGAGCGGTCCAACGTCCTGGGCAAGTAAAAACGTGTCCTGAAGGCATGACACACACACACGCGCGCGCGATTGCAGACGACAAAATAAATGGATTTGGGAAAATTAGATTCCGCTTTTTGCCGGCTGGAAAAACAATATCCAATTTAGTCATTTCGGTAGCGATGACTACTCCACGGATGAACCGAGACTTTGAGAACTTGAGGACCATCGACCGACCGACCGAAGCGTCGGTCGGTGTCCATCTGCTCCCATCAATCTATCAGCACACATACACACGCCCGGGCGGAGAGTCAACATGCAAATACCGCTACAACCGATAAGTTTATATGTCGACCATCGTCGGCATCAGCGCTCCCGGGGGCATAGATTGTTCGCTGCGTTCGATCAAACCCCGGAAAAACCGGAAAAATACACCGGAAATCTCTCTCTCGCCCCTCTCAAGCCCACATTCTAATCTCTCCGTTTTTTCCGTTCCCTTTCGTTTCTCGTTCACAGCTTCATGCAGCACTCGCTGGTTTCGCTGGATCTGTCGGACAATCAGCTGCAGGGCCTACCGCTGGATTCGCTGAAAAACGTCCACAGCCTAAGCCGATTAGTAGCCCAGAGGTAAGTCAGTTTCCCCTTCCGCCTGGGTGGTCAATCCAGACCGGATTGGATGCTGCTAGGTGTAATGGCGGCTCGAACGCGACAAGCGGCGAACAAACGGAGATTAGGTTTCTCGGCGACTCGACGCCAACGCCAACGCCTTGCCACCTTCAATAGACGGGGTTTTTGTCCTTTATGTCTGTGGACGTGGGAGAAAGGTAGAACATCGTGCTAATGCGTTTACTTGGAATTAATTTGTTTGCGAAGGCTCCTCTCGGACACCTCGGCACGGCTCGGCTTCGGACAAAACCATTTCTGCTCAGCAATTCTGCAATTTCGATTTGATCGGACGGTTGAAGCAAGAACGTTGGTTGTTCGAGCGGTGTAGACTCAAGTCCATAAATTATGCACCAAAGGGCACTTCATCGAGATTAAATGCTTGGAAGTGAAGTACGGACGGCCGCTCGCTCGCTCGCTCGCTCGCTGGGGCCAAGACCAAGACCAAAAGAAAGTCCACCGTTTGTGTGCTTTTTGGCGAAATTTGATTTGTTTCCAAAAACCCGAATCCATTATCTTCCCCGAAGAGTCTCCGGACACGGTGTAGCAGTGCTAAGAAGCCAAGGAGCAGAAGAAGAAACTTGGTGACTGTTTGGTGTCCATTAAAATGATGAAATTACTGCTTCTTTTAGAGGAAATCCTTTTTTCCCCCTCGATCCCAGGATTCTGGATTGTTTCTGGATTGTTTGTTTACTTTCGCTCTAGTACTCCTCTGGTGGAGCTTTTGTCTGGCTGGTAGACTCGTAATTTGAGTTGAGAAGTCAAGCCGGCTTGGAAACACAAAGGCCACTTGGATTTGAACCGCTCGCGAGATTGCACGAGATTATCATTATTGATGGGCCAACGCTGGGGCCAAACAAAGCATGCCATGCACACTCATACCGCCATTTTTTTTCCTTTTCTCGCAACCATCTACATAGGAACAACATACATCACCTGGATGGGAACTGGGGTGGATTGGCGGATTCGTTGCGGAGTCTGCACATCTCCGGTAACTCCATTTCGGAGGTTTCGTTCTACACACACGACGAGAAACGTCAGAACCATACGGCTCCGAACTCGCAGGCATCTATGATAAACGCGAAGCTGTTCGGATCCACCGGTATGCCCGGTCAGTCGGGGTCGGGTCCGATGGTCCAGTCCGGGCCCGGTGGTAGTAAACCGTTCGCGAAGCTAAAGAAGCTCGTTTGGCTCGATATCAGCTCGAATCGGATCGCACACATCAGTCCGAACACGTTCCCGAAGTCACTCGTAACGATCGATCTGTCCCGGAACATCCTAACCCAGTTTCCGACCGCTTTCCTCGAGCATCTGCACGATCTGCGGGTCCTTTCGCTCAAGGACAATCTGATAGGGAAGCTGGGCGCAATACCGGAACCATCGCTCGCTGGCCGGATACGGCTCGAAAAGCTCGACCTCAGTCTGAACCTCATCGAGGAGCTACCGTCGCAGCTGTTCAACGGTACCGTCCGCATCAAGGTCATTAATTTCGACAAAAACTTTATCCGCCACCTACCGGCCGACACGTTCCAGGGACTGAACGTGGTGCACATGGTGCTGGCGTTCAACTTCATCGAGTCGATCGACGAAGCGGCATTCTCGTCGCTCGAACACACCCTCGAGTACCTCGATCTCGAGCGTAACCGATTGACGAGCGTACCGGGGGCGATTGGTACGTTGGCTCGGCTTCGCTATCTCTATCTGACGTCGAACGAGTTGAGCGTGATCCAGAGTGGACCGGAACCGGTGCTACCGAGTACGTTGCGGGTCCTGTCGCTGAGTGGCAACAACTTTACGGCCATTCCGTACGATGGGCTGGCGAATTGTAGCGAGCTGTCGTACCTGAACATGGGCTACAACAAGGTGACGGACATTGAGGAGAATGGCTTCACCGGATGGGGTGCCAATCTGCAGACGTTGCTGCTGCGCAACAACAAACTGACCAGCTTGCCGTACGGTGCCTTCGCTGGGCTCGAATCGATCAAGGAGATCAGTCTCAGCTTCAACGGCATCCACTATGTCCATCCGAACGTGTTCGATAATGTATCGGCAACGCTGAAGATTCTGGAGCTATCGTTCGGTATCTACCGGCAGGAATATCCAGCAGAAGCTCTGGCCATCCTCACTGAGCTCATGTGGCTAGGGCTGGACAACAACAATCTCAAATCGTTGCCAGATGATGCACTGGTAACGCTCGGGCAGCTGACGTACATAAATCTAGCGTTCAATCGGATTGCAGCCATTCCGCGAGGATTGTTCCGTTCGGACATACATCGGAATCTGGTCGAGATCGATCTTTCCTTCAATCATCTCGAGGAACTGCCCGCACTCACGTTCGACAGTCTCGAACTGATCCAGATCATTAATCTATCCTCGAACAAGATCCGAGCGGTACACAAGAACGCCTTCCACGATCTACCCTACCTGACGTACGTAGATCTATCCTACAACGAGCTACAGAACGTAAGCGAAGGTGCATTCAGCTTCCTACCGAGTCTGCTGAGTGTGGACCTCGTGCACAACGCACTGACGACCCTCTCCCTGAAGGTATTCCGACAAGCGACGAACGCAACGACACCGATGCGACTCAACATTAGCGGAAACGCGATCGAAACCCTCGATGGTGACGTCAACTCGCTGCTTTACGTGTACTCCCTCGATGCAAGCCACAATCAGCTACAGGATACGACCGTGTTCCGTGCGCTGGCCTTCTCACTCCGGATCCTCTACCTCAACTGGAACAACATCAGCGCGCTCGGCAATCACGCGTTCGGCGATCTACAGATACTGGAGGTGCTGAACCTTGCGCACAACAACATCAGCTCGTTGCGGCGCCGCAGCTTCGCCGGATTGGCCAATCTGCAGGAGTTCGATATGAGCCATAACCGCATCGAGAGCTTACAGATCGAGCAGTTCTCACCGTTGAAGAAGCTGCGCGTTCTCAAACTCAACAACAACCGACTGCGGACGATACCGCGCGATACGTTCCTGAACACGAGGATCGAGTATCTGGATCTGTCGTACAACCAGTTTACGGCCTGGCAGGCGACAGCGTTCGCCGACATCGGCTTTACGCTCCGGTCGATACAGTTCGATAACAATCTGCTCGAGTTTCTCGATCCGTACATGTTCACCAGCACACAGTTTCTGCTCGAGCTTAACCTCGCTGGCAATCTGATCCGTACGATCACGGAGCATTCGTTCGCCAACCTGAACAATCTGACGGTGCTCGACCTAAGCTACAATCAGCTGATGCCGGTCAACTTCCGTGAGCTGTTCCAGAATGTGCCGCGGTTACGGGTGCTAAGTCTGCGGGCGACCGGAATCTATCGGTTACCGACGCTCGCACTACCGCAGCTTGCGTCACTCGACGTAGCGCAGAACAATCTGCAGGAGATCGAGTCACAGGAGGAGCTGTACCTTCTGCGCGAGCTCCGGATCGAGGAGAACAAGATCAGCAACATGACGAACCTGCTCCGGAATCTGCCCGGTTCGTTGCGAGTGCTGGATGTGTCGCGGAATCCGATCCGGAAGCTTTCATTCCACGATTTCTCTCAGTCACGGCGGCTCGAGGAGCTGTACATCGAGGATGTGAAGATTGCGAACTCGGACGTGTTCATCAAGCTGCACAACTTGAAAAA
>NC_064874.1:82351152-82368652 GCF_943734745.1 Anopheles darlingi | reverse complement strand
CAGGATAAAGAGAAAAAGTAATGGAGGAAAAAGACAGAACGGCGGGTGAAGGGATACATTTTCTTTTGTACGCAGCCAAGGTCCAAAGTGAGGCGAAGTGAAAATAGGCCAATAAATAGGAAGAAAAAGAAGAAGAAGAAGAAGAAGAAGAAGAAGAAGAAGAAGAAAAACGAAACAAAAAAAAGCCTACGAAAAACAATCGAAACCCCAACCCAATTCAACAACATCAAAACCAAAGCGTCATCGATCAGCAGAAAGGAGAGAGAAAGAGAGAAAGAGAGAGAGAGAGAGAGAGAGAGAGAGAGAGAGAGAGAGAGAGAGAGAGAGAGAGAGTACATTAACGAAAGCATCCGCATCGCGCATCCCGCAACAAAAAACGAAAAAAAAACACATGCAAAAACCAATCTAACAAAAAAAAAAAGAGCAAACACACGAAACGCGTAGCAGTACATAGAATAGCGAAAACAGTTCCGTTTTCTGGCACCACTTTTTTGCACCCTGATTAGAACCCCGAGAGAGAGTCCCTCATAGTCTAGTGGAGATGGTGGAAAATGTTGAGGCGATGTGACGCCACAAGTAAATAGTAGAATCCTACGAAGCATGGCCAGGGGTGTGAGTGAGCAGTAGCACGTACGTACGTTGCTTTGAACGGTGGCAGTGCCATACGCAGGTTTTCGTTTTAAATTGAAATCGTTCAATGGTTTAATTGAAAAAAAAAAGTCACGAGCTACCAGGCGCCTCCATCCGGTCACCAGGCGGCCTCCATTTGCGTCAATAATACAGCGACAGCTGCAACGGCTCCCCCCGCCGCCGCCGCCACGTAATGCATTGCGCACGATGCAAGTTAAATAAACATTTTACCTGCCGTTGACAGACGGTCCACCGGGTTTGGGTGATATATTGTGGAAATCGAAACTCCTCGGCCTCGGTCTGGCTCCTCGGCAGCCGGTGGCACCGAAATGGCACGTTCCGGGCCCGTCAATCAGATAATAATGATTCGTCCACTGCCTCGCCACCGGCGCACCGGCACACCGGCGCTCGACTACATAATTATGCAATTTTCAGTTCAATTACGAAAACACACATACCATGCTGCCATGCTCGGACAGTGACGGATTTTAGTGCTGCTGCTCGTGGTGACGGGGTGCAGGAGCAGCGGATCGGCCACCTGCCGACGGTGCAGCTCAATTGCAGCAGCAGCAGCATGAAAGTATTCTGTTGATTGATATTCATAATGATCACACAATTATTATCTGCACCCCCGCCCCGGTTCGATTATAATAAGATCGTGCGGCTGCAGTCACACCCGGCCCCGGGGCCTGGTCAGAACCCGCAGGTTCCGCTTCCGTGGTGAGCGTTCCGCTTTCGTGTGACGTTAATTAATTTCCCATTAAAACCGGATTGCCATACGCGGGTTGCCTACCGGTTGCAGCAGATGTGAGTTCTTAGCCATCGTCGTCGTCGTCGTCGTCGTCTCTGTTTGTCGCGTTGTCAGTCGCCCGAAAAGCGATCAACGGTTTCGATCGGCCATTTGCTTTTGGGAATGCCACAGAATGTTTCTACCTTCGAGTGACAAATACTCGAACAGTTTTGTATTGTTTTTGAAATGCCACGAAATCGTTTGGCAACTCTGGATGCTATGGTTCGGAATTTGAAGCTCCGTATAAAGTGACTAAATTCCAGCCGGAAATTTCGTGCCAGCGTTTCAGCTTTTTTTTTTTCTTGCCTTTGACGTGACACGGACCACCCACAGTGATTTGATTGATGAATTCCGGCACAGTGGTCGTGGCCGGGGCTCCCATCCTCACCCCGTGAGTTCGTTCTCGATGATCAATCTGCCGGCATTTGCGTTCAGCTCTTGTTATTAAGTCAATTAAAATTTTATCAAGATTGATGAGCTCGCTTGCAAGTAGTAGTACCGGGGAGTCAAAGGAGAGGGAGAAGCCGTTCTGTAGAACTTCTTCTTCGCAAGGAGTTCCGTAAATTCGTAAGCGGCCGCCTTCCTCTCCCTTTTCTCCTTTCGATATCATCCAGTATCCGGCGTTGATATAATGGGACAAATCGGTCGCTGCATGGTTTTTTCTAATATGCTTTATCCAAACACACGCGCGCAGACGTTCGTAAACAGGGGACTGACGCACACACGATGCTGTGCGACATGTTAAGCAGCAGCAACAGAAGCAGCATAATTGAATTCGGGAATTGATTTTATCAGCCTTTGTTACGCTTTTCGGGGGGGGGTCGCAGTTTGCTTTGCCTCTCACGATTTGTCGTGACATTTTTCTCTCTCTCTCTCCTTCTTTACTGTGACATTCATCGGCAGAAGCGAGGTGTTTGTGGTGTGGTGGCCACGACATTGATGCGTATCCTCACGAGGCATGCGGCGCATGGAACGCGGCACCGGTCCGTGCGCCCAGCCGCGGAGAGTGGGGGATTGTTTTATAATGAATGAATAATGTTTCACTTCGCCGGCACTGGCATCAGCACCAGCACGCGGACGACGACGACGACGACGACGAGCCGGCTCCTGGTGGGTAAATGGCAAAGAAAAACAGTTTTTCCATCCATCAATCAAACCCCCATCCCTAGCGTCGCTTCTTTAAGGATGCAGCCATGCGTGTGCCGTGATACATGCCGTCAATACGAGCTGCTACCACGCGCTAGACTGTGTGTGTGTGTTTGCACGCGAGAGAAAGGTGAGAAAGGCAGCAACCACATCGCGCGCGCGTGCTGCGTGTGTGAGCGTCATTTTTCAAACATCCCCTGCTGTTTGTGCCCGGCATGGGGGGAGGGAGGCCTGATGGCTTGCGGTTTACTTACCATTTCCCCCCCGGATCCACATCCGCGACGTCACGACGTCACGACGTTGACAGTTTTTCGAGTCGCGTCGTCGTCGTCGTCGTCATCGCATGAAATGCAAGGCATTCTCTGATTAATACAAATCACCGACAAATTTCTCAATTGATAAGCCCCTTTCGCGCCGTGTCTATGACGTCGACACCACCAATGGCATGTGTGTGTGTGTGTGTGTGTGTGTGTGTGTGTGTGTGCGTGACATTGACAGGTGCCGGTGCGTTAGATGAAAAATATGACAAAAAGGGAGAGGACACATGAAAAATAAACTGAACGAACTCCCAAAGCGGTCGGGGTTCGGGGGTTTTGCACAAAAATGGGAAAATGGATTGGCCCGGTCTCTGGTCTGGTCTGGTCTGTTCTGGTCTGGTGGTGATGGTGAGCGAACGGAAGTGAGTCGCATGTAGCCATGATGTCACACCACGGTGGCACCGTGTCCTTGATTCCATTCCGTGATTCCGTGATTCGCGGGAGCTCCATCGAAGAAAAACCATCGAATTGATCGAAACGGCGCGTAGGCCGTCGTGCGATGCTGTTGCCTTCAACAGGCGCCGGCAGCAAACGTTGGAATTTTAATCTTTTGCAAAGCGTCTCTCCCTCCCTCCCTCCCCCCGAGGAAAGCTCACGCAACAGAACCCCTTGACGGTTTCCGTTCGAATCGATCCACAGACTGGTGAGCGGAACGAGTTTCGTGAATGCTTCGCGCGATGGAACGTTGAAGTAAATTATGCTGCGTCCCCCCTCCCCAAAGACCGCCATTGTGCCGTGCGCGTGTGTGTGTATGTGTGCAGGAGAGGTGTGCCATGCCAATCACTCAGTCACGGAAGGATAACATAATGGCAGACCGCAGGACCGCTTCGTAATGGACACCATCGGGTTTTTGCGATGGCGTCTTGCGTGCTGCCAGTGCTGCGGCCAGTGCCAGAGTGCGTGCCACGATTCGCTTTGTCCCCTGTCCATGTTCTTCCGCCTTCGCGTTGTGCAGCGGATGTGATTTACCTGGGAACTTCTTGCTGGAGCACGTGTGATTGAGGTGTGATTGGTCACGGATTGGTCCTTTCAACCAACACACTCGCAATCGCGGTAATCGATAGCGATAGCAATGTTTGGCCTTTTTTAACCGAACCAATCGACCTGACTGACTGACTGACTGACGCTGCGCTGATTGATAACGATTGGTGCTTTTGTGCATCATGGTAGGCTATGGGCACAGTAATTGCGCCCCGTTCGGTTTTAATTAAGCTGACGTTTATGAACAGCACATTTCACTTCGGTATTCGGTGTATAATTTGTAATGCTTTAATCAAACAGCTGCCGCCTGAGGCACTGCTTCGACTTTGAACGTTTGAAGTGGAAAATCGGCGTCAGCGTTGATTAAATGATTTTTTATTGGAAAAAAATCGGTCCGCCTTTTCATGGAAAGTGGTCTCTCCGAATGCATTCCGGGAAATCCAGGAAGAATGTTTAATTATCCTTTACGCCAAAATGTATGGCTGACCTCATGCTCAGGTGGAACGTGGAACTTATTTTATTTCGTGAAAATGGGGCATTTCAAAGCAGTTTTATGCAGTCCCAGCACGAACGGTGCATGCGTTCCAAAATGGCTTCACGCCCTTGCGCCCGGAACATGATTACATCGATGGTTCATTCAACAGCATTCCTCGAAGCAGCGAAAGCAAAAAAAATCCGGATAGAGAGAACGAGATGCCACGGAGGAGGTATCCATGTTTTGTAAAAAGTCACGTACGAACATTAAATATTAAAGCTGTTTGATCGTGCATAAACATGCATGAACTTGACCGTTGTGCGGTTGTGCTGGTGTGTCTGGCCTGGTGTAGTGTTTGGTGCCCTTGGTCTGCACCGAGGCAGCACATTTGATTTCGGTTCGTTGTTGTCTTTTGGCTAGACATCATCCTGTGCACACACACAGCCATAGACAAAAGGGAACAAAAACAGAAAAAGCCACAGCTCCAGGTCTATGGGGACAACTACGCTCTCCAGCACTCCAAGGGGGTGGGATGAGAGGGCCACAGAAGGTGCGTCAATGTTTATGGTTCAATGGATTCTCCCATGCAAAAAAGGGCGTCAAAGAGCCCGTCCCGTCGATGGCCGTCTGGCCGTCGCACACCCATCGACACGCAAACTGATGCTTCGCGTGGCTCGCACGATGTTGATGCCACTAGGCCACTTGTTTTGTCGGGAGGGATGAGAAGGAGAAGGAGAGTGTTTTGCGTGGCCGAGGATGGGGAATTTATGATTCCGCGGTGATGCGCAACAGTATCGATCCTACCACGAAACACTGACACTAAGGGTTTATTTGCCCAAAAACAGGGGATGATTTCCACCGATTGGGGGTGAAAGAGAGGGTGCCGTGCTATCCGGTCTGACATGCTGTCCATTCACACTACCTCGAGCGTGCTCAATGCGTGCGCGTTCGATATGCGGTCATGGATTAGTATTCTTTTGTTTCTGTCTAATTATTGTTCATCATTTGCCAAAGCCTGTCCATTCATTCAAAGCAACTACTGGTACTACTACTGCTACTGTGCTCCACATCATGCCACGCGTTAGCTAAACGTTATTCGTAATGAAAATCCCTGAGAATTGGCGAGGGTTGGCGAGGATGTAGCATCGCCTCGCTCGCTGGCGTCAACATGTTTTACCATCCTCCCTTCAACTGATAAGGTCTGATAATCGGAAATCGTGAGCATCACGAGAGAGAGGGGGGCGACTAGAGGGCGAGGCATACACATTCAACACATACGTGCGGACACGAATAAATTGTGATATATTTTTATACGAAGCAAGCAAGCAAGCAACATAGTTAAAAACGGAACTAAGCGAATGAAAGGTAGCCAATTTGTGAAGAATGAGAACGAGTGGTGTGTGTAAGTATGTGTGTGTGTATTTGTGTGTCTGTGTTTGTGAGTGAACTCGTCAATGGTAAGGACAGGTTTTTACTTCTATTGTTGTTATCTCAACTCACGCAGCGCTCGTGGAAAACTTTCAACCACGATCGATGTATCGATCGATGGAGCTATCGAAGCGAAGCAAAGATTCAATTTACGTTCAGCCAAATGTTGCGGTGTTCTCGGTGTCTCTAGCCATATGAATTGCCATTGTTACTCTGTTATGTTATGCATAATGTTGTAGGCCACAAGATTTGGTCTATTAGAGAGCTGGCGCACAAGACAGAAGTACATTAAATGTAAGCCATTAAAACGTGAACAGGTGACAGCAAAGGAGCTGTCAGAGAACTGTCACCGAGTGTTAATTTCGTCTGGCACGGCAGAATGCGTCAGAAGGCAAGGCGAGTAAAAGAGCATGCCATGTTCGTTTCCTTTTCGTCTGGTTTTCGGTGACGCAAAGGTCACAGTTTGACTTTGCGCTTTTCAGACTGGCTGTCAGATAAGGTTGTGTTCGTCTTTATGCCGGTTGCCGTATGTGCATGATGGTTTTCGTGTCTTTTTGTGTTAGGTCTTTAAAAGACCTCTACAAAACTTGCGCGCGGCACACTTGATGTTGGGTTATTTAAAAAAGCAGGCGCATTTATACGTAAAAGAAGGCAAAATTGTGATAATTCCATGTGCGGAAAGATCTTCAATTCGGACAGTTTTCCGACAGCGAAAGAGAGAGAGATAGAGATCAGCATCCGTTCTCGTTGCGTAATACTGCATTAGGAGCTGGATGCATAGTGTGCAAGAGTTTGTTTAAACAATCGAGTTAAAGTAGTTAAATAGTTTATTAAACATATTTTTAATCATTTTTTACACGTTAGTTTAAAAAAAAAGTGCGTTCCAACTCTGCCAATGAACCCATTCACAAGTTGGACAACGTTTGTATGCGTGCAGTGTCACTTGGAACGAGTAAAACGATGCTTCTGCATCTGTCAGAAGCAAACGATGTATCCACCTCCCAATGCAGCAATACACATTCTCACAGACACACACACACACACACGCGTGCGCGCACACAAAAGCGAGTCCAGAAAATGGTGGAGGAAACGAAATGCTAACTATGAACTAAACTGCTAACTAAACGAAAGCACGATAACAAGCTAGGTGATAGTGGTTTTAGTCGAACGAACGAAGTGAGCCAGCGTTAGGATTGTAAAAAAGTAGAAACCAAAAAATCACACAAAAAAAAACACAAAACCCAAACACCGAAACCATTTTCCTCGTGCAACAGCAGTGCATACGACGACTGGTTTGATATTTTTACTTCCGTTTTGTATAGAAGAGAAAAATGGCTCCCTCCCCGAAAAGTCGAGCTCAAATGGTGGCTCAACTTCCGCGGGAAAAAAAAAGGCGGATCAGTTTCCCCACTCGATGAACTCCACTCAGATGCAATCAGATTTGGCACCTAAAATCGCACGCGTAGCAATGCAAAGTAGAGAGTAAATTCATTCACTTCAGTTTTCGGTTAAATAGGATGTGACCGGTCTATCGGGTCGGTCGGACGGTCTCAATCGGTAGTTTGATGAGGAACATTAACGAAACTGTTATCGAAGGACGAGGGCCTGACGAGAGCCCTGACGGAGTCATGATAGCGATGAGTGAGGAATGAGGAGCGGATAATGGCGAACTTTAGGGCGATTTATGAACCGCAGAAAAATGGAAAAAAGAGAAAGAAGTGAACCAGTTCAATAGCGGCAGCTCACAAAACTCATCTCTCTCTCTCTCGCAAAATCGTAACTCACAATCGCACATTCCGGTTCCTGGTGTGGATTTTGGAGCCGAACCTGGCCGAAAACCGCGAAGAAAAAGAAGGAGAAGTAGAAAGCGGAGACGCGCAAGTGTATCGATACACGATCATGAGTGAACAATTGCTGATCGCATTGCTTGCTGCTGAGGCAGGAGGCGGAAATGTCCGCATGTCCTTCCAGCACCTGCAGGTATTCGAGGTCAGACGAGTTACGGGGTGAAATTCATTCCGACATGCCGAGCGTCACGCAACGCAGCCATTTCCATTTATGTAAAAGAAGCAGATAATAAATCCTTATAAAAAATTCAAAAACACAAACCCAAAGCATCGCATTGTTATCGGCGAAAAGTGTAGACGGAGAGGCTTAAGGCATACAGCAAGGTAAGTAATTTGAAATTCCTCCCGGGAAGCACATTTTTCGAATAAATTGCATTTCCTCGAAACAACTACGGATTCCGGACAGCGGAGATTCACAGAACCGTTTAGCGCTAAATAGTGTGCACTTCACTACAGGCCCCAGGTTACCACACACACACACACCGTAGTAAGTGTTTGAAATTCTGTAAATTATGCTGCTCCAGCAACTTTACCGAGCCCTGCATCTGCAGCATAGTGGCATCCATTAAAGGGAAAAGTTGCACCGGCATAGAGGACATCCAAGACACTCGCCTAATCACTACTACCACCACCACTGGCAGCACCGTCAGGTCGAGGTGGTCTTAGCACCGGATCGAGACGCTCGAGACGCTGCGTCTGCCCCAGGACCATACATCATTTCTAATGAACCTGTCATAGATCATTAGCCTGGTCCCTGCTTTTTAAGGGGGAGAAGGTAAAGGGAAGAGAGGGATGCAATGACTTCCTCTATTGTGCAACGGTGCAATCGGTGCCCACCGGTCGGTTATTTGTCCGAAGTCGAAGAAACCTCCCCGGCAGAACCAGGCTCCACGACTAACCACAAATATTTCAATTACCCAACTATCCCAGCTGCTCCATCTGGTGGTCTGGTGTGTCTCCCCGGACCAGAAGGACCACGAGGCCTTGAGGTGGCCCTCTTGAGCCTGATGTGTGTGTGCTTGAAGCTCACTACTTACCAACCAGCAGCAAACTTCTTCATCGTTCGCTCCGACAAGAATGCCGTAAATTAAAAATGTTACAACCACCAACCAACCAACGAACGAGCGAACGAACGAACGGACGATCGAAACGAGGTACCCGTGGCCTGGTGGCCGCATGATGCCGATGCGGTGTGCCTGTGTCATGCCTGCGTTTTAATTGCAGCACAGTTGCAACGTGCAGTGCTCCACTTCACTCCTCGGTACCAGCAGGACCATCGCACTCTGAGCCACACACACACGCACACACACTACAGTGACAGCATCAACTGCATCACAGCCCCCCCCATTCCACCACCTGATACCAGGCTTCCGTTTTCGTCCTTTTTGTCCTTTTGTGTGCGGCTTCACTCCCCTCCCTAGAGACACCAAAAAACAATCGAAAATAGAGTGAAGCGAGGAGGCGGAGCGAAGAGGACCTCAGTGCGGAGGGAAAGGGGAGAGGGGTTGGATCAGATGATCCTCCCTCGACTGAGGGGATGGAGAGGACTTACATGTGCTTCACTCAACCGAAACCACAGAAACGGCAAATTGATAAAGTCATATCCATCGAGCCGGAATTGCGGAGTCACGAACTTTCCAACAATTTCACAGAAGCGAAAGGGGGGGAAGAGTGCGGGGTTCCAGTGGTGAGGAGAAGTCAGCTCTTGGGATAAGCCCTCTCATCGTATCTTCCTCTCTTCCTCCCTCTCTCTGCCTCTGTCTCTGCACTACATGAAAGTGCTGGTGTCATCTGCCGCTTGCGCTGCGATATGTGTTTGAGAAGAGTGGCAACAATTACTGCTGCCATGCCAATCTACCGCATTCTCTGGTCTCGTGTGTATCCTTGTGTATATGTACGTGTGTGTTTTCGGTACAATAAGTCTCTAGCGGGGTATCCTTCATTCGAAGCAGTGGATTGGTTTTGCAGAATGGTTTTATGCTGTATGTATTCCCCAGGAAGGAACAGAGAGCACCGATAGCACCCGGAGTAGGGGAGGGTGGTTTGCATAATTAAATGCTTTACAAAAAAAAAGAAGGAAACACATGAAGGACCTCATTTCCTAGGTACTTTTGCTGCACCGCGGGGACCTCGCCACCCCTAGTTTGTGGGGCTAATAAAAGAATGTGTAATCAACACATAAAGCATGTGCGCTTAGTGCGGCTAACATTGCGAGACATTGGAACACAGGATGCAGCACGAACACCGGAGTACCGGGTGCTCCGGGTGTCGATCCGCTCCGGAACCACATTTACGAGCGACTTCAAAGTGCGGCAAACAGAAACGCCCGCTGTTTGTCACATGAAATGTTAATTAATTTGTTGTCGTTTTTTTCTCTCTCTCAACTTTTACGACCGACATTGCTAGCGAGAAAGGTTAAAGCGGGCTGCTAGTGGTTGGTTTTATGAGGCAGAATGGCCACGTGTATGTGTTAGTGTCACATGAGGCAGCCATTAAACAACACACTCCGCCAGCAGCTGCCAGCTCCCGGTTATACCAAAAGCAGAGCTGCCTAGTTTTCCCATTCAATCGGTCAGCATAAGCTGGTTGGTCGCGATCGGCGATCGATACGGAAGAGGGAAGCGGAAGTCGGTCTTCGGTTCGGTGCTCGAACCTCGAATCAAACCGACCCCGGGTGCCACGCCAGTGACGATGGTCCCCAAGGCAATCATAACACCATCAAGTGACTCCCAGCGCAATATGCAAAAGTGAAGGGAGAGGCGAGGTTAAAGGAAAAGTTTTAATCCTCGGCAAAACATAAAAAAGGGGGGCCATTTTTGGCCATTCCATTCCAGCAACTAGCTACGGTTTATGGCCACCACCGGTGGCAGATTATTTTCGCTTTCTCGGACACTCCATCGCTGGCTGTTCGGTTCCGCAGCATTCCGGGTTTCCATCCAGCTAGGACATGGGATCCTTTCATTGGTTTCCAATTTCATCAACATCTTTCATATCCCCAAACCCCGCTCACCAGAGAGAGAGAGAGAGAGAGAGAGAGAGAGAGAGAGAGAGAGATTGGTTTAGTATTTTGCTTTCACGAAGCTTTATTGTGAAAAGAATTACAAAACCAGAGTGCAAACAGAGAACTCATCCACTCGAAAATACTGCTACAATCACTGCAGGACAACAAGGATTAGTGCGCGAGTGGCACGAGGATGCCAATATTGTTGCTGCTGCTACTACTACTTCCTCATAATCATTGTTCAAGCGCGCTCGAAGCGCGCTCGAGTCTTACAGCGGTGTGCCGCCACTGTACGGTGAGCCGCAAAGGGCTCACCAACCACCATCCACCGGGCACAACAAAGAAGGGGTACAAATAGACGAGCTTTATCATTAAACAATTTTCCACCCATAATTTCTATCATAACTTTTGCGCAAAGCGTTGCGCCCGCGTTACGTTGCGTTGGCTCTCATTCGGCCTCGGAAAGCCTTGTTTGTAGACGGGGAGGAGGCAGGTCCTCGGCAGAAATGCCTATTTGGGGTTGGTGTTGCTCTAGCTCGCCCCTCTAGCCTCCGCAGCGGGCGCGGGAGTGTATCCTTAACCGTAACTAATTCAGTCCGCAACCCCGTTTATGGGAGTTCCGCGTGGACTGGAGCTTAAGTTTTTGGGGTGTGTATGTGTGTGTGTGTGTGTGTGTGTGTGTGTGTGAGGGGATAGGGTGGGTGTGCTGAAAGTTTTCTGCTCGAAGGTTGTAGTTCCGGACGAGGTTAAACGAGACGATGGCGAACCATTCGGCGGCGTGGTCGCGCATTAAAATCTCCTGGGGGAATCCAGTGATGGTGGTGGCGATGACGGTAGTAGAGACGCTTTCAAGCAAACACACACACACGCACACACACCAGCCGACCGTTGGATGGCGCTAACGGCATTGCGGTTTTCGAAGCTAACTTTAATACCGAACAACCATGCAACTCCCTGTGGAGGACGAGGAGGAGAAGCACCAGTCGCGGCCACTGCCTGTGTGGCTCTCTGGCCACACACACATATATATATATATATTGTCCATGACTTTTGGCCTCGTGCTTGCCACATATGTGTGCGCGGCGCCTCCGCAGCAGATGTTCCAAGCTAATGATGATGTCGTTTTGTATTGTGTGGAATGTGTTCCGGGGGCGCATCGGTAATGAAACGCTCGATTCCAACGGAATCCTTGTTATTGTTAGCGTGTGCCAATTGTTTGTACGTTTATATAATATGTAATAGTTGCCCAGTTTATGCTTTCGTGACAATTTAAAGTTAAAAAAAAACTGTTCCAACTTCCATCATGTTGTGAAATGAAGTTGACGTTTTTGGAGCACATTTCTGCAAAGAACGTTCTGTCAAACTGCTCTCCTCCCGTCGCTTGGCAACCATTGGCAGAAAGGCCCAGCCATGTAGGAAAAAGGTCACGGAAGGTCTCGCATCGGAGTTTTCGGGGCTTCGTCGGGATGTAAATGAATAATTAAAAGGGGTGTTCATCCAGTTCATCTTCCTTTGGGGCCCGTGTTACAGCAGATGAGAAAAAGAAGAAGAAGAAGGAAAAAAAGTACCAAATTACGAGTTTTAAAAAGGTTCCAACTCCATCCCATCCATCACAGCCGGGGAAAGCGACGCTTGAAATGAAAATGTTTAATTTTCTCGGCCCGACACCGTCAGCAGGGTCGTGGCCGAGGTAAACGACAGTCTACTGCTGCTGCTGCTGCTGCTACTGCTGGTGCTAAACAATAGTGAAACTACTACCCACTCGCCGGTCCCTGGAACTATCCCATTCGTCAATCCAAATGCTCGACACACCGGTAACCGGATCGGAGCATAAGCAAAGCTTAATTTATTTTCTTCCTTTTCTCCTTCTCTCTCTCTCTCTCTCTCTCACACACACACATTCCGTGTAGGAACTCTCTTCAGAGTGCACGATGTGTGTGTGTGTGTGTGTGTATGTGTGTGTGTGCACCAATTTAACCGGCCTCAACCTTTCTGTCGGATTACAGGATCCGGAAAAGAAATGACGTTGATCCTTCCGGACCAGAGCGATACCCCCTCTAACGCGCTTACCCGGTTTCGGTTGGCTTCGGTTTCCGTTACCGAGCGCTTCCACACTCCGTGTGTGTTCATGTACACGTGTGTGTTTGGATTGGTGTGAGGATGTGCCGGTCGGAGATGAGTGAAAAATCGAGCAAATAGAAAACACCCATAGTCAGCCTTGTTGTTGATATCTTATCAGGCTGCTCATCCGTGGAGCCCGTTTGTTCGCCTCCATACACACACACGTACACACACGGACACGGACACAAATCCTGGTTCAATGCCACTCCGACCGGCGGCCAACCGATACACCATCTAAGGCATCGTGAAAAATGGGGTGGAAGGAAAAAATATTATCCCGAAATTTAAACTGACGTCTTGGCTCTTGGCTGAGGGTGAAGAAGGCGAAGAGGAAAGGCATTGTGGGCTGGCGGACGTGGAGTGAGTGGAGCGTCGGTTGCACGAAATCTCACATATTGACAGTTTCATTCAATGATACAAATCAGTAATGGTAAGGATTGGTTTGCGTGCCCGCTGCCTGGGACCGGATCGAGCGAGGATTTATGGCACGCAACCGACGACGAAGATCGTCCCGGCCGGCCCGGGCGTTACTGAGGCTGCTCACTGTCTGGAAGAATAAGCATCCTTCATTCTCGCCGGTCGTTTTTTTTTCTGGTTGCCGTTTGCCTTTGGATGTTGGCCGGCCTTCAAATTTATCTATTCCCTTCCCAGATCCGTCCGCCATGGTTGATTAGTTGTGATTAGGGCACGGGATAAATCTTGTACCGTTTTTGATTTTCGCCACATCCCGTAGGGTGTGAGGCGGTGGGAAGGAAGTTGTAAATTTGAGAACATTCGTGGTCATCCGGAGCGGGAATGGTTAGTAGACTGCGATGTTAAATGCGACAGGAAAAGGTTCAACATGCGTGAAGTAAAAATACCTTCCGGAGGAAGGTAAATTAGTTGAAACTTCAAACCGTCACACTCCACGTCTACTAGATTTGTCGAATAGTTTGACTTTAGCTGTCACTGGAAGTGAAGACGATAAATAGCCTTGAAAATCGCAAGATTAGCAACTTTTCCCGTAAATACTTTCGTGGAAAAAGGACCAATTGATGAAATTGGTAGATGTTAATAAAAGAAGTAGTGCTCCCCTCAAGAATTTAACTAAAAATATTAAACAAATGCATTTAAAAGAGGTCACATGATCATAAATGACGGAATAGTCAACCTCATAAGAAAACTATCCAAAAACGATTAAGAAACAATCAAGTAGAAATAAGAAGACATTCGCTTTTAAAAGAAACAAAATGGAATATGAAGCATGTCTAGAGCTGCAACCAATTCCTACATCTCCTCAAATCACATCTAATAATTGATAAGACTAAACAAAGAAATACGGAAACCACCATTTTAGATAATAGCTGGTTGTGAAGATGAATTTTCAGCAAAGCACATGCAAAATTGATTAGCAAGCAGTGACCAGGAATTCGTTTTATAATTACGTTAAGGGCTAGTAAATCTTTGGTTTTAAGTCTTCATTCCTCTTTGTAAATTCATGTTTGATCGAACACAAATACGAAAAAACAAGAGCCCCGCTATTTGCAATCTGTTGTAATAAAAGAGAAAAAAAATAGCAACTTCTACCCCTTTTCCCTGTTCGAAATAAAAACCAACGTCTTGAAAGTATACCAACAGCTTCCACCCAACACTTCAAATGTTAATTAAAACCGAATGCTCAAGTAACACGATCCTGCAGCTTCCCTTTCCAATTCCAATTCCAATGAACTGCAATACAAATCCAGGGGCCCGGCATTAGTGTGTCGATGGTGTCATCTTCAACTTCAGTGATGCATAAAACATAAATTAATGACTGCGGGCATCACCGGGCACCTCTTCATCATCATCAGCTCGACAGCTGCCTTGGGTCCGACCGCCTAGGGCCTAACGAGGTCGATTATGCTACCTTCTTTGGCAAAGAACCAGCCCCGTCTAGATGTAAGTTATATCGTGTCCTACACACCAAGCCGATCAATTTCCCCGTAATCCGGTCCGTAAGTCTAGGGCGGCCTCAAAGGCCCTGCAATGCATCATATCAAACGATTCGATTCGCCGAAGGAAACCATCGACACTGGATCAAACCTTTAATTAAATATTGAAATGGCCGGCCGGCCGGCAGGTTCGGTCCGGTTGGTTGGTCGGTCTGGTCGGTTGACCGACCATCAGAACTGCGAACCCCTTCTCATCGGCCATCTGGTCAGACAGCAGGATCCGGCCGGCCAGGCTAGCGAGCTAGCATAAGAGATAACATGAATCACAGGCAAATACCATTCGTCCCGTCGTATCGAATGTGCTACATCGACATTGAGCCCGGTTCTAGTGCTGGTGATGGTGATGGTGATGATGATGGTTATTATTATCATTATGTGTATCTTTGGCCTAAAGTATGTTGGATCGAAACCATGGTGCTTGATGTGGATGCTTGATGTGGGAAGTGCCGCACGCGCGCGCGCCCGCGCGTTCCCTGAGATGATCGAGATCGCTGCATCATAAATCCCCGGCCCCGGCATCATAAACCCCCCCGGGCTGCCGATTGCCACGCCACTCACACCGTTTGTTTGTTAATTTATGAACGCTTCCGAGTTCACAATTAGAACGAACGCGGGCTGGCACTTGTAACGTGGTCGACCTGCCAGCCAGCCACTGTCATCGAGATAACGATCCGGCATACGCCGATATGCTGATACCGCCGCCGGTGGCAACGAGCACCGGGCTGTCGACGGGCAAATGAATAAGAACAGCAACAAAGGACCGGTGTGCGTGTGTGTCTCTCTCTCTCTCTCACACACACACACAAACACACACACATACGCAATAGTTAGTTAGTGTATAGTTTCATTCGGACACACACACGTGACGTGATAGTTTCTCGGATCAACTTCAATGATTTAATGAAAGGTTTCAACCCGTGCGCGCCGGTACACGGAAGAAGGAAATGGAATTTATGCAAGTTATGCTCTCTAAGCCCTCCGGGGGACGAGAACACCGCCCACCTGCCTCCCAACGCCTTGAAGCGGCCATTTTACATTAGCATCAATCTGAATGCCAAATATGGCAATGAATATTTATGATAGTAAATCACTCACTTGAAGAGATGAGGAGCGACAAGCGACAACTGCCCACCCTCGGTGCGTGTTTCTCTCTACGTGTGTGTGTGTGTGTGTGTGTGTGTGTGTGTGTGTGTGCATGTGCTAATAAACATGTAACGGATCACCTTTTTGTGGATGCAGCTGATTGCAAGAAGCGCCACCGGGACCAGGGACCAAAGATTGCACTCCTGGGCAGTGTTTGTGTGTTTGCGGTGTATTCCTTGCGAACCAGCCAGTGGCCACCACAGGTATGTATGTGTGCGTGTGCGTGTGTGCATTCTAGCTTCCTTCCTGTTCACCTTTTTGCGCCCCGTCCCGTCATGCGTCTCTTGTTGTTGGTGGTTGTTGCTGCCCGGGAAAAGGGAATTATTCAACGCTTACGACGACTTCAACACCCCCTCCCTCTAAAAACCCCCCAAAACTATCGCGCAATGCCCGAAAACATGCTCACTGTTGCACGCGCACTGATTACTTATGCTGAGCGCTTTATATCATAATGATAATGTTGTCTTATGCTGTTGTTGCGACTGCGCCTGCAACCTTCGCCGTCTGCCTTCGTCGTTGGTTGGAAACTTTTACACTCAACTACCGCCTCGACTACCGCCGCAGCAAATGCTCATAATTAGTGACGGTTTTTGGATGGATAGGGAGGAGGGGTTGGTATCGCGCCTCCCCCCTCCCCTTTCTTCGTTTATTGCGCAACGCAATTCGCCGTTCGCCATGACCTGCCATGACTCGGCCATATCATAAACTTTGGCCAAACGCATCATCATCATCATCATCGCACTCCAGCTGTAACGGTGTGAGCAGCGACGAGACCAGCAGAAGACCATTTTCGGTGCTTTACGGTTCAGTTGATCCACATAAATGCACACACACACACGCTGCGAGCTCTCGTTTCGAAAGGGGTGATCGCAATCGTTTATAATCTCGATCTGAAATTCGTCGATCGAACCCATTCGGTGACATTAATGTGATCGTGTGTGACAAAATTTATGGTTCAGCAACCTATTCGATGCTTTTATGCAACTGCATTCGAAGGTTTCGTCTTCTTCGGACTTCTATTGGGTCTCAAAACAACCTCCAACTGTTGATGTTGTTGAAGAAGGCGTGCTCGCTGCTACTAACACTGGCACTGGTCGCGCGTAGTAGTAAACCACGCATCGTCAAGCACAAGGAATTAAGTGACCCACACCTTCGCGTTTGATAAACTTTCAGCAACCGGCAACCAACCCCAACCTCAGACCTTCTCCTCCTAACTATAACTATCAGCAATCGGTCCGTAGCTTCCTGTACCGTACCAAGCGAAACACCGAACCGGAGCAAAATCTCGGAAGAAAGTTTCCGCATCCCGTACCGTCCCATCCCGTCACCTCCACGCACACACACACACACACACACTCGACTGATTATAAAGTTTTTCATTTAGTTTTCCTCCGCGCCTTTTTGCTGTCTTCGTCGTTTTTTTTTTTCTCTTCCCTCCCTTTTTTTTCATCCTCAAAATGAATTCCAAAACAGTTTGTCCAAAACTTCTTCTGCATTGCGCTGTACTGAGGGTGTTGGTGATGCATCGACATCCAAGAAGGCGTAAAAGGCTCTCTTCGCTACGCCATTGCGACGGTTGCAATCAACGCGTTTTGGCTTGCGACACACACACACACACGGCGTGGAGGTGTTGTGATTGTGGTGCGGAACA
>NC_064874.1:82336152-82346152 GCF_943734745.1 Anopheles darlingi | reverse complement strand
ACAATTTGAATAAAACAAACAAAACCAACAACCTTCTAATGCACTGCATTGGTGTAATTAGCTGTTAAAGTACAAAACATGGATCCCGGCATTTCACCAGCACCAGTGGCCATGTCGAATGCAGAAATGGCAAAATCAAATGCGCTATTCAGTGCCTTCCCTGCGGCTCGGCCTCGCCCTCCCCACGGACTGACACGACCATACGGTATCAGCGCGAAAGAAATGGCATCCAAACAAGCACCATCAAAACAGATCTAATTCGCGGCCACCCTCGCTTCACGAGCTGCACCGGTGAGTGGGAACGGGGCACCATCTCTCGCTGAATGCATTGATATTTAAATGAACCGTAATCTAATTAGGTGGAAAATTTATCGAGTGCCCCCCCGGGGGGAAGGAACATGGCACCACGGGACTGGGCGCGCGCGAAAATCACGTGCAATCGCCCGAACCCGAACGTCCGAGTCCGAGTCCGAGAGTCATTCAGCTAATTTCGGAATTCATCCGGCCAGTCAGCGTCCCAACGACCAATCGCACCCCCTTCCCCCGACCGGATGGTGGTGGTTCGCCGCTCCTTTCGTGGTGGTGAGATGAGGCTACTTAGATCACCGGGCCACAAGCACCACGAGAGAGCACCGCGCGCGAGCGTGACGCGCGGTCAAAGCGTGCTGGGAATCACAAAACGGACTTTCCCGTCCACTGGATGCGGGATTTACCGAGTAGCCTCGCGGGACCGGGCCCAGGACCGGGCCCTGGCTCTGGTCCGGGGTGCATGAGCATAAACTAATTCCCGCGCACCCCTCCCCGGGGGCACCAATCTAAATAACAAATTTTTCATGCATACATTTGATTATTTGCAACGCATCATCGATTTCCGGGCGCGAAATGATGGTGTTGCGGTGTGGGGTGCTGCGGTGCGAGAGAGGGTAGGTTAGTAAGCCCTTTTTGCCACCCAAAAACGCCCGCACACCCCCACCCACAGACGGCCACCAACTCGCGTCGTAACTAATCATCGCTTCCCCGTGGGGATCGCTTGTTGATGGTGGTGGTATCATGGGTTGAGAGAGAGAGAGAGGAGGAGAGGGGGTTCCAAACTAACACCCCCTGCTGACCTGCCACCCCCCCCTAAAACCTGTCGATCACCCACCGCGGAAAAGTCAACGAAAGCAATAATAATTGTCACCATTTGTTGGTTTGGGGGCTGTTCATATTAGTTTCGCTTAACTTAATAGTGACCCCTCTCATGGTGTGGTGGCCAAACCCTGTGTACTCCGAGAGAGGGGTAGGGTGGCAAATAGGAGGGTGGATTGATCGGAAAATCGAGTTTACGCTTGCAGGCGACCCCGCTAATGAACTGCGGAGCAAATAAAGCACAAAATGCGGACCGATTCGTTGTGTTGCTGTCGCCGCCATCACCGCCATCGTCTCCATCGTCTCCATCGCCACCTTCACCATGTAAAAACGGGAGGGTGACAAACATAAAATGCAGCCCGCCGTCAACACAAACAACGCCGCGTATCTAACCAGGAAAACTAACAGGCCACACACTACCACCACCACCACCACAAAGCATTAAGCAGTAGAGCGACTAGCGATCGCCAGCAGAGACCACCACCACCATCGATGGGCACACGCATCGCAACGGGACCGCCACGCGCGGAATGGGCACAAATGAATAATCAACCCACCCAAACACCCACCCTTCCATTTATCGCTTGGTATCGTGTCGTCGTGTCGTGACGTGGCGCTGCCGTACACTTTTTTAGTATTTTTCATTATTAATGAGCGAAAAATTGGAAATATGTTTTACAATTTCATAATAATTTGATATGCAAATTTCAATTGAATTTTAATGCTTCTTTTCATCCACGCACCCACCGCATGTTCGGTCTGTAAGTGGCGCGATGTGCCTATCGGTCGGTCAAGCAATCCGGCCCGCAACATAGCGCGAGAGAAGATCGAGGCAAGCCTATGTTGCTAGGGACGATATGCACCTCGGAATGCTGCATGTCCGGTAGTTAATATGGTTTACACGCGGAAAAGGGCAGACAATATTTGCACTTTCCCAACCCAAAAACCACACCAAAGTCACAAAAGCAATAATGAGTGCTGCCAGTATTCGAGAGAGATGGAGAGTTCGGAAAAGCGATTGTGAAACGTTCAAATTTAGTATTCCACATCATTGCAGTAGTTTCTGCTTATTTGACATTAGAGCCCTTGGGCTGTTTGCTGAGGTTTCCAAAGAATATGCAATAAAGAATTGTATTATACTTTACCAACTAATGAGCTCCAGCTGCTAGGGAATCATAATCAGAATCTAAAAAAACACACTCGTAAAATATCGCGTAAAATTATAAATCAGAAACACAAAACCGACGGTGGAAACCTTACATTCCATTCCGTTGCATCTCACGGCAGCACTGCATTATTGCACCCAGTGGACCAGCGGCTGGCTGCCTGGCTGCCTTCCAAAACAGCCGGCTGATGGAGTTCAAATTAATTGTTCAATTAAAACCAATTTTAAAAACGCTTAAATTACTGACTGACTGATCGATGTAGCAGGAACGGCCAAGCGATTTTTCCCAGCGCCCATAACACTGCTCTGGCAATCTGGCACGGGGCCGACGGTTCCGCAGTATGGAACCAAGGCAAAAAGGAAGACGAAACGCAGGACACGGCCACGCGTCGGCCAGTCTTGTAAAAAAGAAGGGAACGAAGCCCGATTGTTCGTTTAAGCAAATTGCAGCCAGCCAACACATAACAGAAACGCTTCCCGAGAAACGGAAAACGATCGAGGACGATGCGATAGTAGTGTTGCTGCTGCTCTCTACCCTGATCCTGAAAGCATCACCCGAAAAAAAAAACAGGCCGTTCTTTTAATTTAGCTCCCGCAAATGGATGATGATTCAGAACAGGCAGAAGCGAATGGAAGCGAATGCAGGATAAGGGGGAGGGGGGAAAATACGGTGGATTCTTTTTAAATTCCTTCCCTTCTCGGACCCTTTTTCTGTTTCTTTTTCCCCAACGATATCGTTTATTTTCTTCTTGTTTTCTGCACCATCCTCGCCGGAACTGTTAGCAAAGCGTCCGAATCGACGTCCAAAAAGAGGTGGTCGAGGGGGTCTCGAGAAACTGAAATAATGCCCGGTCGCTAATAGAAAGCAACGCCTTTTTGACCGCCACTTAGGCGAGCGCGCGCGTTCACGGCGGCTATAATTTTCGCCCAAGGTGATAGCTCGTTCCCCAAACGTCCATACATTGCACTGCATGGCCCCGTTTTGTGCACCCTATAGTTGAAGTTTTTCTCCGTCTCCGGGAGAAACACTCAAATTGGTTCGCTGCTGCTGCTGCTGCTGCAGTTGCTGCTGCTACCACCACACGATGGTGCATTAATTCAAAAACGAATGAAAAGCGATGGAACAACGACGAACGAGTGTGGGGCAAATGCTGATGCATGCTGTCCGGGGGAAGCGATTCCGGAAAATGAGTAGAGAAAACCGTCGGTCGGTAGTGGACGAGCGTTAGTGGTTGTGGTACGGTGAGGTTCATCGTTTTTATCCTTTCTCCTTGCATCGTTATTGTTCTCAGGAGTGTTTTTTTTTTCCCTGTTCGTTTCTTTCTGCTCTCCCGTTATTGTTCTAGTGTCAATTTTTCATAGGTGGTCGGTAGCCTTCGGTAACCATCTTCGCTTCAGCATTTTTGAGAAACCCCCGGGGGGCCAAAGGCGTTCCGCATTAATCTTGCGCCCTCCCCCCCACCACGGAACAAAAAAAACAGCTTAAAAGCATGCCACGAGAGATTCATGAGGCGTATCACGATGAGCCGCAGCTCGATCGAGAGTGCAAAATAGAAAAGGACTTTGTTGTGTTGTAGCCTTTGAAGAGCTTGTTGAAGAGCAGTGAGTTGTTTTCGGTTTTTGCCAAAATCTCACCCCGAAAAAACAGGCTCCTCAAGCTGAAGCAAAGCACTCCATTAAGCATAAGAAGTTGATCCAGAAGCCAGAAGTGTGCTGTTTGATTGATAGAACAGTCAGTCCCCTAGTATGAACGGCAAATACCCGAAAGAATCTCTTCCACCGTGCCGAATGTTCGAGTCGAAGCATAAATCTTCCGGTGCGGTGTGTGCGCGGACCATTTATGCCACTCTGCCTCTCCCAACCTCCTGGTCTCTGACTGTCTGTCTGTCTGCTATTTACGGCTCCCAGGAGAAACACCAAATTAGTCCGGTCAAAGTGGAACCAGCATTCAACAAGGGTCTTGTTGTTATGATTTTACGCTGGCGAAGGAGGCTATGACTGGGACTACGCTGGGAAATGGTTTGAAGATGAACAGCACAACACATTGGCTTCAATTAACATTGGTCAAATCTCTTGCCCGCTGCAAAACGGCAAAGGCATGTTTGGCCATGTTCACAGCTGGGACCGTGCCGGCCCTGACACGACAGACACGAAGAATGCCACGAACCTTCGCGACCGCCGACCAGGCCGGCCAAAACCTTCAAATTTATTAGAATACTAACGCTCCCGGCACGAAGCGACCCAAGTGAGACTAAGAGCACAACAATATAAAGCGAACCCATCCACAGCACGTCTTAAAAGGCCTGGGATCCAATGATTCACGTTCCGGTGCCAGCAAATAGCGGCAGCAGCAGCATCATCAGCAGCCAGGACAACAGAAGAAGGATCATCTCCCACTCCCCTTGGATTCGCCTTCTAACCCCATCAAAAGACGAGACCAACCGACAATAACAACAACAGCAACAACAAGGGCCCGTTAAGAAAAGAGGTCCTTTCACGGAGCACCAAGTCATGTCGCCCGTTCGGTGTCGCCGTGGCCACCTCTTGCTCGGTTCAGCAAAACATCCGCTGCTCCGCTGCTCCACATCACGCACTAACACGCCACCTTCCGTTGCCGTCGCCCTCCCTCCAACCACTGTAATTAACTTTAATAATATCACTTTGCCATGAATATGAAATTTTATGTAGGCGAGTTCACTCAATAATGCAAGGTACAATATTCATATTCGAGCGAGTGCTTCCCGGGGCCCGAACCGCGTGGAGTAATGCGGAGAGCTGCTGCTGATTCTCCACGGTGCCGCTTCTAAGGAACGTCGCCGTTGGTGGTAGAGAAAAACAGGTCACAAGAAGAGACAGAGATCGTGCCAAAACTCGAGGAGTGTCGAGGATGGGACTGTCATTTTGTTTGATTAGAGCTAATTGATGTGCATATGAACACATATGAACTGCTGCTGCTGCTGCTGCTGCTACTACTCGTTGTCTAGCTCATCCGGTGAGCTGGCGGCAGGTGTTTCCTCCCGTGCAAATTGGCCATCTTTCTACTTTTTGTACCACATTCCAGAAACCCACGGGGCCCTGAGGGCTAAGGGCTGTAAAACCATTTAAGGGTTAGCTCACATCCATCCACACACACACACACACACACACACACATCGGGAGACAATTGAATGAAATGCGCACTTGGTTGAAATCGAATGAGAAATGGATATTGCAATCACCTTGGAACGTGTTATGCAGTTTAGTTAAACACTTTTTATGTCTCATTATTTTGGGCGAAGCTTGTTGTTTTCTTCATTAAATATCAGGAAATGGATGTAGCTATGATGGGAATGATTGTTTTATCTATGTTTTGCTAACAATTTAAACTATCTTACCGCTTGTGCAGACTATTAAAATCTCATTAGTATATGGTGGTAATTTTTAATTTACTAACGTACAAATTAAGAGGTTTTATGTCTAAAATTTGATGGAATCATCGAGAACTAACAGTTTGAAAATATGAGTCCGTAAAAACCCATTGAATTGAGCAATTAAAGGACATAGTGTTGAATTAATATACTAACAGATGTTTATTAATTTCGATTTTCTGCCGTCTTCTAATCGTTCTTAGCTAAATAAAACTGAATCAGGTTCAAAATTAAAATGTAGAACGGCAACAAAAAGAGACAGCTTAATTTCTAATAATTTTCCTAGAGCTACGATATATTCTTCGTCAATATATTATAATCTGATCTACTTGAAAACAATAACAATAAGTTCCAAGCAGTCTACAAGTCCATTCATCCAAAGACGCTTGACTTTCTTGATCTCGAAAAAGAGGGACAGACAAATGTATCTCTCTCTCTCGTTAACTCCACCCAACGATCCATTGAAGCAACAAATCCAAAACTCATAAAAGCGAAAGCAGTTCATCCGACATTAACACTGCGCCCTCGGCCGATTATCAACCGACCAAAGGCCGCCCCTCGTAGCTGAGCTGGTCATTTGCCAAAGGATCAAGACGGAATCTACTTTGAAAAATACTCCCCTCCACTCGTGACCCCCCCCCTTGTCCGGACTCGGACTCCCGGACTACGCATCGTATCGTATCTGTTAATGGAACACGACGAAATGGCTCTTTGATGAAGCGTTTACCCAACCCCGTCTTTTATACATCTTTTTTACCCCCACCTCGCTGTCCCCTCTGTACCCTCGCACCGGGGCACATCAATAGACTCGTACGCACTCGTGAAACAAATAAGAAAGTTCCCGTCGACTGGTGCCACGTCGCAAATAGCAATCCGAATCCGACGTGGAAAGGAGGAGGTGGAGTTGCAAAAACAATCTTCTTGAAATATTATGAGCTCCATCAAGATAAAGCACCCGCTCTGTGTGTATGTGTGTGTGTGTCGTGGAAAGTGTCTCCGTGGTGTCCTCCGTGGCACACCACCACTAGTATATGTTAGTATGCCACTAGTATATGTTAGTATCTGTCAGTAATTACCGAGGACCAGGAGCTGCCGTCACTCCCGGCCCGTGTCCCGTGGGTTCGGGATGCCTGGAAATGTTGTTTTGCTGCGGTGGCTTTTGCCAGTTTTTATCCAACTTTTATCGTTGACACCCGACGAAAGCGAAGAAATGTGTTAAATTATTGATAGCATCTCCGGTGGTGGAGGAGACGGCGGTAGCCCTCTCTCTCTAACTGCCCCACCCCTTGGATCCTTGGCACTGTTTGCGCTCATTCAATTCAATCTCCCCCCTCCTTATCGGCTGGCAAGGGCGTCCAGCCGGAACAGCAGCAGGAATGACAGCAATTGCCGGGACCAAGGCGAAGAAGCCAAACGCCGTTGCGGGACATCATGCGTGCTCCATTGTACGGTTCGAGGCATTCGGAAGCAACGATTTGCGTTGCTTCAAGCGGCAAGAGTGAGATAGAAAGAAGAAGAAGAAGAGATAAATAGAGAAGAACCCAGCGGTAGTGGTGAAGGGGGAGAAGATCATTCCACACAGCTCTGCTGGGCAGTGCTGGGCGTCCTCGGGTACCTTTCAGCACAGCATCCGGTGGTGGTGACCGGCACGGCAGCCCGAAGGACGAAGCACGGAAGGGACGCGGACGGTTTGAGCATATTTATGCATTCCGAGGCACCGCAGGGGATTTCCACCGCTCCGCACCGCTCGGCTTGTACTGTAAATACGCAATCTCAGGGACAGCGTCCCTCTATCCCGTACACGTGTATGAGTGCGTGTGTGTGTGTGTGTGTAGATCATACCAAAAGCCCGCCGGACCGGGCGAACGCTCGAACGTTCAGCAGATTGATGGAAGGTTAATTGGGGCACCGGCACCGTATGGTTTCGCTTAGTTAATGGAAATGAACTTTTTGCTTCCTCTGCCTTCTGTCCCACCCCTCTCTTTTTTGTACCCATGCGTATCCCATGCGCATCCCCCACCGGAAATGGGCAGCGGAAGTGTTTAAAGCCCGTTCAAAAACGCAATCCCGACGACTTTAATGTAGGTCGAGTCCGAGAGGGATCGAGGGAGAGGAATTTAAATGCAAAAGGGCCTGTTCCGGGAATGTGTTTAACATACGCTGACCTAGGAAAGCCTCTGGCCGATATCGTATAGCTGATAGTAGAGTCGAGGTGAAGCACCTTTATGGAGCTGTGATAAATCAGAGAATTTATCAGGCATCAGTTTCATCAAACTGCCATTTTGATGGCCTGGAAGCCATCAGTGTACTTTAGATTGACTTTCGTTCTTCAATATGATGTCATTATGCATCATATGCATATCCATGTTATGTTATAATACATAAATTGTAGTTAGTTCCTGATGCTCTCAATATTTTTTTTTCCAAAGAAACGTTACGAGCTTGTTTACTTATCAAACATTTATCAGATTTCAGCAGATCATCTTAATTAGCACTTTTACGATAAGTTATCAATTTTTAACTTGTTTTACTAACCATGAAAACACTTTCCAGCTTTAGAAAATTTTCATACGAAATGCCTCCATAATCCAGATCCGCTTTAAACGCTCCGCTCGTTGGCATATGACACACATCTCGGTGACACGTGCAGCAGACTTAAGACTGTGATCCATCATAGTAACCGGAGGTTTGGTTTCAGCAACAACGCTGCTGGCAACGGACTACTCTGTCATTTTCGTACATCCACTTACGAGCAGCGACAATAGCTGTTACAAACTCAAAAGGTATCGAGTATCTGTCTGTTGTTCAATACTTACATTTTGTGCATAAATCTAACCGATTCCTTCAACATGGTTTAGTTCTTGTGGCATTAAATTATGGAACACAAACACAGTGTCGTAGATGTAGATCACTTTTATTAATGAAATTAGGTACCTCGCCTTCGAATGAGAATGTTTAAAATCTTACCAATATCAATCGTTGTAATAGCCACGCATACTGCTTAGAATTAAAACTACTCCCTCCTCTCCGAGTAGCACGCAGTGGCCGCAGTGGCCACTATTCCCTCCCTCTCTCTCTCTCTCTCTCTCGCCACTCCGCGAACCCGTTATCATTATCGATAGAATAAGTTAAGGTCGGTTTTCGAGCTTATCAACTATACACTGGTACCTACTACTACTACTACTGCTACTGCTATGTCCTGTGCACTGCGCCTTGCCATGGATGTGCGTGTTTCAGTTTGTATGTATTCTGTATTCCTGTACAAGACGGCACGGCAAGAAGAAAGGGACCTTCCCTCTCAATTCCATGCCATGCCACGGGACTTATGTTTGCCTCTACTTCTTACTTACTGAGTTACTGAGTGCTCTGCGCCACCATCACCACCACCAGTGTACCATAGCGTTCGCCATGGTTTTGTCCTGTTCTGTCAACCGCCGTAGGTAACGTAACCTTATCTACTAGCTACCACACCGCCGCCGTCGCCGCCGCCGCTTACTGAGATGTCTCAAAATCGAATTACGGGAAGGAGACACCTTCCTCCCTTCTGACCCCGCAAACACGCTGTCACAGTCCACGCACACGCAGCAGGCCGTGGCATCATCATCTACGAATCAGTCTTAAGAGTAAACAACCTAACGTCGTCGTGTAGTATCAGCATCCTTGTGCCCGGGGGGTCGGGTGTACGGCGGCGGGGGGAGGGGACGATTCGCAAAATTAAATCTCATACTGTAAAGGACTTCCTGGCTGGCTGGCTAGCCCACGCCGGGCCACCAACGCACCGGAAACATCGTGGTTCCGATTTGAGAGAACGCTCCTTCACTCACAAATTGACAGCCGCACCGCACGCTGCCACCTGTCAACGCTGACAGGAAGCAAGAAGGGAAAGGCCACTACTACCCGAACCGAGCTCATTGTGGTCACCGTTAGCCACCACTCAATTATCACCTCTCCAACATCGCCCCTCGCGATTCCGGAAGAACCATCCATCGAGCAAGCGAGCACTCGCTGCGCTGCGTCCGCCTGCCCTAACCTCAACAGCTCCTCCGGTATCCGGTCCGGTCCAGTGTCAAAGCCACGGCACGGCACGGTAACGGCTAACGGCCCCATAACGCGGCCGTGCCGTGGCCGGGCGTTTACGAGTCGAAGCGCATACTGGCCCGTACCACAGTTTCGACCATCGTGTTATTTTTATTACTTCCCGGGTGTTGCCGGTGCCGGTTGCCGGTTGTGACCTGCTGCGATGCCATTCCTCCTCGCTCCTGCTGACCAACACTTGCTACCGGTAGTGCGCTCCCAATCC
>NC_064874.1:82298652-82331152 GCF_943734745.1 Anopheles darlingi | reverse complement strand
CGCGCGCTTTCTGGGCGGAGGATAGTGAAGTGATATGAGATATGCTACATAGTGTCCACGTTGACGATGATGATGATGATGATGTTGACACGCGGACTAGGAGTGCACAACCCTCACCATAGCCCTCGGTAGTGGTGATGGTCGAGAGAAAAACTGTCAACCGACGAACGTGGCGCACAGGAGCTGGTATTAAATCAGTTGCTGCATCAGCTAGACCCCCCCGCCGGGTACCAAGCACAGCATAATGAATGTCACGCAAGGCTCCAGGATCCAGCTGGCCAGGACTCATCTAAAAGCTGTCATCGTGGATGCATCCACGAGCTAATGTTATCCATTATCTCTGGGCCCCGTGTTTTGTGAATGCACAATCGGTGCACACACACATTTGTACTTACACTCGCTGAGATCCGTCTTGAAGGTGCTGAAGTAGAAGGCCAGCCCGGCGACGCACAGCACCGCCAGCACCACGATGAAGGCGGCCGACATCAGGAGAATCGAGAAGGATTTGATGTTTTTCTGCTTCTTCGCGTACAGCGAGGACGATAGGTTGCGGCTGTCACGCCACAAACCCCAGGACGTGTAACCATAGTGACTGCTGACGCTTACGTCCGTCGGGTACGAGTACTTGCTCATGTGCGTGTACGGTCCGACGAGGGTCGAGCGGCGGCCGAGGGTGTTCTGGTAGGATGCATATTCATTTGCCTGCAAAGAAAACCGAAGACAGTGGGTTTTTAGTAATTTGAGCAAAAATTTCAATGAAAACCTTGTTTGAAAACTATTTAATCGGAGGGAAGTTTTAAACCATTAGGAGCGAGAGAGAGAGAGAGAGAGAGAGAGAGAGAGAGAGAGAGAGAGAGAGAGACCTTTCTTTGACGAAGTTCGACCCTTCATTGCTTCTAGAGCACAATATCAATAAAGAATTTAATTATTCCTGATTGGGATCCAGGACAAGCAGTGAGCATACACGCATCACAGGCAGCTTTGCAATGCTCCAGTACAAATAACGATCACTCCAAATGCTTCGAAACTGAAGAGCTGTTCCGTGTGCTCCAACCACAACCAGCAGCAAACAGCAATTGTCCATTGGCAAATGGCTTTAATTTCTGCCACCACCTCGGGATAAGAATGTCAAGAATCAAAGACCCACAAGTGAAGAGACAATCAGAAGACGAAATCCAGCATTGCACCTGGAATGATTTACAATTCAGATGCGATAAAATTGTAACAAGTGCTCGACACAGTCCTCGTCCACTGTAGAGGGAATTTGTTCGACGACCTCCATTGGAATGCTCCGACACCGACTAAGGGCCGGGGCCACTGGTTTGTTTGTTTCGCACTTTGATGTTGCCCTTCCAGTGTGCTTCATCGAGCAGGGATTGCACTTCGAGCACTTCGAGCATTTCCAATTCAATTATCCATTTAGATGTGCTTCTAGCTCGACGTCACCATCAGGACTTGGACTTTTCTCAGCACAAAAGCCCCGGTGTTTGGTGTGCGATGAAGATTTTATAATTACTTTTCAGCTTGAGTAAACAAAACTCAACCAACACTGAGGCATGGAAGCAGAATGGAAGTGCATTTATTGGTCCACTGGATTATCGGATACCCATTGGGGTGATTGGGATCAAATATTTGCCCAAGCACCTGTGTTTTTGGGGCTTATTGTGATTATGAGATTAATTGGAGAAAAACAATAAGTTGCCTTCTATTGAGTGGTCCCTTGAGGTTTGTTGCTTAGAAATTCTATAACGAAAAAAAAAAAAACAGTGAATTAAATGTGATTATCAAGTAGTCCTCGATGTCAGACCAACTGCAGACACCACGAAATGATGTCCATCACCCTGGCCTTGACAAATGATTCCCCCCGTTTCGCCATCCAGATCGGTCGTACCAGGTGCTCGCTCTGATCAGGCCCGCACTTTCGATTCCGAGATAAGAACCTGGGTCTGCCTGCCGGGGACTGCTCACCCCAACCACCACAACAACTCTTCCTCGCCCCGAAAAAAAAGGTAATCCCACCGAGGGATCAAATAAATCCCATCAATTACGGGACCACTGCTGCGGTTATGCCGCTGTCATCTAGCTACCCCGGATGCTATGGCGACCGGCCGAGTGGAAGGCAGTCGATGAACACGCGCGCTGTGGCCACGCTTCCTGTGGCCATACCATATCTCGTGTCGGTGTCGGTGTGTGTCGACGTTCGTGTGTGTGTTTTATGTAAGGGAGTGCTTTTTCTATTTCGTGCGATTTGCTGGCCACCGTGGTACCATAAATACTGATCGGTGGTTTATTTGTTCCGAAATGATATCCAGCCGGCCAGGTTTCGTTTCCGCCTTTTCGTCCGTGGTGGGTCCGTGGTCGGGGCCGAAAAGGGGCGGTCGAGTAGTGGTTTCAGCGCGTAGCATTTCCATAACATGTCTTTCACCGATAACAGCATCCAACACCGCGACCGACCAAACGACCAACGGAGAGTGTACCTTCTGGTTCTGGTAGTGGTGGCGCTAGTGGTGACCATGATTGAAATTCTATTCCAAAGCCACCTCGTCGACACAGACACCAAAGGCGCAGCAGCAGCAGCATCGGCTATCGAACAGCCAAATGCAATACGGCCACGGCCACCGCATCGGTGATCGGATGAAGGAATATCCAGCACCATGCGCGCCTCGGTGGTGAATCGTCGGCGGTCGACCACGCGGCCACCGCCAGTCTCGCGATGCCGATCTCGCGTGACTGCAATTTTGGCAATAGCTTTTCTATTAGATTGATGAAGTACCTGACCGAACGGGGGGAAAACCACCATCGCCATCACCACCACTACCACGAGCACTGGCGGCACCACGTGACCAACAGAGAACTGGAAGAGATGGAAAAACCTCGAAATGCAAACCGGCGTCACTGCACTGCACTGTGCGCTCCCGGGGAAAAGCGAGAAAATACATCTCTCCTCCCTACGCCAGCTACGTGAATCAATTCGGATAACCCCAATTGTGGCCTAACCCACGGCTACGAGTGGAAAGGGGAGAGGGGACGGTGTGGAGTACACTAGTACGCCCATGTTTGGCCCGGTGGTGGAAGGCGCTGAATGGAAGGAAAATTGCAAACACGTTGGTGTGCTTTTTTTCGTTCCTTTCGTTCGTTCTTTTTTGGTTCGGAAAAGCGTTTCACTCCGTGCGCAATCCGGTCGATGCACTCGGGGGGCGGTGTGGGATGGGGGCAGAAGGTGTCGGAAAATAGCTTCATCGGCTTATGGAAATCAGTGGTGTGCCGGTGGCAGACGGAGGAGAAGGGGTGAAAACGTCGTGCCACTCGTGGTTTGCGGATGGCAGTGATGAACAGGATGAGCTGATGAGAAAAAGCTATTTACTTGATTCGGTTTCAGGAAAATAAAAAACGGGAAAGTAGTCCGAAAGCTCAGTGTCAAAAGAAGCGATCAGTGGTCATATGTTCATTTTAATGAGTGATGGAAGCATACGTTATGATGACACTGCTCTGTTGTTGGATAAGCATATTCATAAATTAAAGTTATACTTGGAGATAATTGTCATAAACTGTCATTTGGCGCCTTGCTGAAATGTTCATTTCAGTTTGAAGCACTAATATACGAATGCAGCGTTGCATTACAAAAATCAATAACAAACGAGGAAGAATTGCTAATAAAAGCATCTAACTCGCAAATTAAAAAAAATGATTTGCACATCAAAACCGAAAGACGTCATAATGATGAAAATTTATAAACGAGATTATTAAATTTTAAATAATGAGCGAATTTCCAGACGCACTAGAACAGTTAATGATCGATCAGCAATGAAAATTCGTTTTGATTGTTCTTAGCAGTTAAGCTGCAATCGGATTCATAGGCTGCTTTGTCAGCTGATTCAACAAGTTCAATACATCTGGTTCGAAAAGTTTCTAGAGCTGGCTTTTCTTTTAATTTCTCAAAACATCATCACTATCAGTCTCACAACGTTGATGGAGCAACACTATTCGCCTCTTTTTCGTATAATAGCGGTGTAAGTTGCAATCCGATAAGCTGTTTCGTTTGATAAAAACATACTATTCCCGCTGAGAATATTTACTAGTTCTTTTCAATTATTTTCCAACTCCGTCGCATTCGCTTGATAGATTTATTGGCCAAAGCTATGGAGATATTTTTTTATTAAATTGCTTTTCATAAATGCTTCTTGGAAATAAAGTCTCGTTTGATGTCCGCACCCAAAGACCTTCGCTGCTTTTTTGCGTTTTTGTCTTGATGTCAAGCATTTAACAGGATAATGGTCCTATTTTACAAAAGCATTTCTCACGCGTTCTTATCACTAGAACAACCGTTTCAGTCAGCAAAAACTGCAAAATTTTGGAGCCTAACCGAACACTTTAACGAATAAAAACAGGCATTGTATTCAACACTAATGTTTTGCGAATTGCCGGGGATTATATTTCGAGTAAACTACAGGTGTAACAGTCACCGGAACAGTCGCATCCACGTGCATATGCATTCCAATGCACCTGAACGGTGATTCCTCCGCTTACACAAAATTGAGATTTCAAGAATCAAACTCGAAATTGCCATCAGCATCGCTTCCAAACCGAGCACCTGCAAGCGAGTGCCACTGCCATCGACACCGCCAGTTGCAGCAGCATAGAAAAAGGCCCATCAACCAGTGCAGCACGAATCACGACGGAACACCTCGGTACACTCGGAGGAAATCATCACAATCTTCACTTCAGCTTCACCCCTCCCCTCCCCTCTCTCTCTCGGAACATCAATCTCCATCAGACGTCAAACGAGAATGTCGCTACGGGGCATATCAAACCGGCATTTGGTCCCGATGACGGTGGTGCTTGCTCGGAGCTTCTGCTGCTCTGCATCGATTAGAGCACCACCACCACCGTTCCCCAGAACCGGACGACCAGGAGGGGGGGGGGGGGGGGTGCAACGACTATCTCTCCGAACATACGGCCCTCCGGGCGCAGTCCGGGCAGCGTATGTTGCAGTAACCGCATTAATGCCACGCCGTTAATGCAATTTCAACCAGACCGAACGTTCGTGTGCCGTTCCGTGGCGTGGTCCGTGTTGGTCAAGGTTTCCCATCCTGCCCGTAGGCCCCTTAGGGCTCAGGTGTGGGTTATGGGGAAGCGATAGAAGCGATGCCAGAAAACGGAAAAAGCAAAATCGAATTCAAACGCGGTCAAAATAATAAACAGCCGCCGCGCACAGCCAACGCCATGAACCAACCAAAGGGGGAAGGAGTGGGATGGTCCTGTGATTGCTCTCGCACCCTCTACCTCTTCCTCACCCCTACGACCCATCTCTTCGGAATTAGCGACCACTATCGAGTCGAAGGGCGAAGCGTTTTTAGGAGAAATATTTTCTAATTTCGCGAACACCGACGACAACGACGACGACGACGATGCCGACAACACAGCACGGACCTGGACCACCGGAGTGTTCTGTTTCATGTGGTGTCCTCTCAAAAACGAATAAAAAAAACGGAACATCCAGACCCAATCCCCAGCGCCAGCAATTGTGGATCCGCAGTTCAAACGTCAAGCGATCCTGCGAATGTCCCTTTACCAATCTGCCTAAATCAATAAAGTGCGCCAGTGTGGAGTGTGTCCGGTGCTACCCCAGGCCACCAGCATGTGTGTACCATCCTGGTGTGTCTGTGTGTGTGATGTGTTATGGTGGTTTGAACTCGCAATGCCTTCGGTCCACGGGTCCACAGGGCAAAAGGGTATACACGCATATTTGTACTTTTCCCTCGGTATCCTCTCGGTGCCAGGACCTCCCGTCTCCGACGTCTGATCGAAGATAAATACGTGCGAATGCGAACACTCCAATGTTCCCGGGATGTTCCGTCTCTTTGGATCACCGAACACACCAGAACGGTCCTTCCAAAAACGGTGTCCGCACACTCCATGGAGAGGCGAATTCGAGCCGCGATCAAATGACACTCGATGACCCATCCGTTGGAACCGGAAACATATCACGCTCTCGCTCTCGAAGGACATTTTACTTCATTTATCTAAAATCAAAAACATTAACTCAAATGTTTGCGGGATGCGCCCGTTACTGTTGGACACAGTAAGTTATCAGAAATAAATAATAAAAAAAACTCACACCAGACAGTCTCCAGTAGATGCTCAATACCCAACCAACCGTGGGGGGGGGGGGGTTCTGAGCTCCTCCTCCACCTACGTGGTCCTCGTGCCGTTGGCCACGCGGCAACGATTTCAATATCGAAAGCATAAAACGAAAAATCGCCCTCGAGAACGATTAAAAAATTCAACAGTAAAATGCTTTATTGAATATAATGCTGCAATCATTCGTCGCGCATGACCCGAATGCGAAAATGGCTCCACTGGGACACTGGGTCGACTGGGCTACACCGAATGGCTGCCTTCTGTTCGATGTTGTACCGAGCGAGCGACCGAACGACCGTTCGGCCGGTCCTGTCGAGGATGAACGAGCTGCTCCACTGATAACGGATGCTGCTTCACCAACCAGACCACACAGACAGACACTCCGCGCGCGCGTGTGTGTGTGTGTGCCGTGGCCAAGTATTGACCATTTCGAAGCTGGTGCCCACCTCGCGGATACGCGTACGCGAACCTTTTTCGGGGGGGGAGGCAATTTTCGGAGGCCAACAGGGGGGTGTACACGACATCATTACGGCCGAAACAAAAAAAAAAGAACGATCGTCCGTTCGTGGTGCATTTTTTGTGATTATTGATTTCGCTTTGCGCTTTTGCGCCTCTTTCTGCGTCTGCTGTTTGATCATCATTCGGACGGGGGAAAATGCGGGAAATTTGGGATCGTGAAAACGTGGATACGTGAAAAGCAAATGGTGGAATGTGCGCACGAATATAACTCCACCACCAGCACCACCACCAGCTGACCAATGCTTCCGGATGTCCTTTTTTTTTTGGTTTGTTCTGTGTGTTCCAGGACAGAAGGGTGTGTGGTTGTGCATTTATCTTTCATGGGGTGGGGGCATGCAACAAAATTAACTTATTCGCTCTGAGTGCATTCGACCACCACCACCACTAGGCCACACCGGAAAGCCTTTCGCCGTGGAAAATGGGACATTAAAAAGCTCATTTTTGTTCCTCCCCACAAATCGGTTCCTACTGGAGGCCACTTATGGTGCAACCGCGGTGTCACCATTACTACCGTTACTGCTATCAGTTTGTATTGCGGTGCGCACAACATACGCGCTACACTGCAATTATGACACCAAGAAACCAACGAGCGGCGACGACGACGACTCATCGCATCCCATTTCCGGTTCAATCGCCATTTGCCGTTCAGTTGCTCGGCTTTCTAATTAACCGCGCTCGAGTGCTCGATTCTTGGGATCGAGCGGACGGACGGACGAACGGACGGACGGATGGAGGCTAATTTCCAATTCCGCGCCTCACTGGTACACCGACCGGTGCGTGGTGTGACGGGCCATACCGCAACCCATCGGTGGCCATCGTACCGTTAAACCACAGCCCGGAGTAAGGCAGGGAGGAAAAGATGCTGATAAGGCCCTCGGAAGAAGAGGGGACCGCGAGTTGTGGCCAACGCAAAACCATCCACCAACCACCAACACCGCGCGCGGGCGCGTTTGTGACGGTATAAATTCTTGCAAAAGTTTAATTGAATTTCTTCGCGGATCCGCTGAGCCGCGAGCACGGACCCCCGGGCCGACCGGGCATGCCAACCAGGGGTGGGGACAAACGTTTCTGGTACTGGCTGGCTGGTCGTGGCCGGTTGGCTTCAGAGCATCGTTCCTTTCCTTTCGTTTTTTTTCCCCCTTGCTTTTATTTTCGGTCCGCTGCTGCTGCTGCTGCTGCTGTTGCATGTTGATTCCTTAACAAATTCATAACAAAACCCCGATCCCGACCGTCCAGCCAGCCAGCCAGCCAGCCGGTCCGAGCAGCCAACGCCTCAGCCACCCAATGCCCCCCCTCCCTCCCCGCTAAGGCGAGCTTATTTATACATTAAAAGTTAGCGGTAAAGTGGAAATACCAAAAGTAGCATTAATTTCTGGCTGTCAGAATTCATTTTCTCTGCATTATCCACGAGCCACGAGAGTTGCCCGGTGGTGCGTCGGGAAAAAGGCGCGACGGGCTGACAACAATCCCGGAACAAAAGTTTGAAAGCTCCGAGGCAGAACGCTCCCCCTGCGGGAAGGTGAGATAAGGAATCGGGATCGGTGGCAGGGTGATAAGACGCCGACGACGATCGGTGACGATGAAATCTAATCCGAACCCGATCCACGGGGAGGCCCAAAATGTGCTGTCCAATTAGCGGTGATCGTGAGCCGAGGCGACGCGACTTTGGATCTTCGACCAGCGATTATTATTATGCGTTAAATATGTATTACCTTTCGAGAACGGTTCTGCTGCCCGAGAGAGAGCGGTACTTTGTTTGTTGTAATCTTTTATGCATTGAAAGCTCATCTAGGAGGATGAAGGTAGTTCAACAACCTCTAGCGGAACGGAGGGGAGTGATTTCGATTCCGATTGATCAACCGGTCGCGTGCTCATCGTGTTCTACGGTTTATCAATGCCCGAAATGTAATGTTAAAACATCATCTAATGAGTTTCATCATTAGAAGATTGAGGAGGATGCACTACGATGCACAGCTTAATTGAGTGGCTTCCGGTAACCCCTTGAGTGACGCATCAATACCGTTTGACATTAAGCACGTTGAGGATATTGTGATTAAGGTTCAAACTTTTGTACTAAATAACATCGTTCTTAGAATATTGTTTAAGCTGCTTCAGAATGAGATCAATAAAGTAATCGAAAATGTGTTACTAACTTCAACAGAGACTTATTTGGCAACTATGAGCATCGAATAGGTCAAACCAGGTCCAAAAGTGACATTTATAATAGAACCTTCCGAAAACGAAATAGATCAAAAACAATTCAATGCGCTGGTTGGCGAGCATAATTGCATGACGATGTTTTCCAAATGTGATGATCATGAAGTCTTTAACAAGATGTCGTTACTAGCATAAGAGTGGAAGAAATATTATTTTTTTTTAAACTCAAATTCAGTTCTTATTCCGTATTGGCAACAAGTTATCATGTTGTATAAACTGATAGTCAAAAGTACGGCAGGCATAGGACATTGACCATTATTGATAGATAATACAGACTAATTATATATTCAATTCTGTTTATAATAATATAATTTATAATAGTTCGAGTAGATAACACAAGACTTCATTGAGATAAGACTTCAGAAAGCTTTCAAGAGACGTAAAATGGATCATCTATGTGATTTGTTATGGTAGGTTCATTGAAATATTTGAATAAGAAATAAATGTTAATCAAGAGTAATACAGAGAACGCTCAACAGCACATTTTCACCAAGCAAATAAGAGCGAAAATAAACAATAGACTGCGACTGGGAGAAGCGTATCCAAAGTGACTAGGTGACAGCACCAGCAGAAGGATACTCTGCAGAAATCGAGCACAACCCGGCGACAGCGCATTGAAAATGGACCCCAAAACTGTCACTCAACGCGCGAGCTGAAGCTTAAACTTAAGCGACATTCGGTCACGCACACACACACACACAAATAGCGAACCACGCCACACGGAAACATGAAAATGAACAATCTGGACAACATAAAGCAGAGCAGCCGACCCCCTCCCCCGGCGCACAGGGTGACACCGCCGCGACGGCGACGTTCCGAAAAACAAACCAGACGGCCACCAACCGGCGACAAACGGGGGCCGTGAAAATTGCTCCACATTTCCCTAATCCTCCAGCTCCAGCCTCGTGACGAAAGAGATCAAAAAGCCACGCCATAAAGCGCGTCGCGTATATTCGGCACCCGGCTTGGTGCTCCGGAGTGCGCCATGTTCCGTTCGCTTGGTTGTGTTCATTGCCGGTCGGTCGCCAATTTCGGTTCGTCGTGACGGGGGGGGATGGTGGATAATTATTTCATCACCAAAAAAAGGTTGAAATATTGTTCTTTCCTTTGCCAGCGCTGACAGGTATAGCTACTGCCGAGGAAAGCAGCAGCAATCGCGAGACGACGCGCGACGCGTTGCGTGGTCGCGATCGACGTGCAACGAGCGTTTTTTTTATCGATGGTAATGAGGCTGCCGGCAAAATGGCGAACCGAAGCAACGGAGCAACAGTGGAGCGAAACAATAGAAAGATGCCGGGGTCCGCTCTGACACCTGACATCACCAGCCACCCCATTACACCCATTTCCGCAGCGCGGTTCTGCTTTGAGGAGCGACCACCTTTTGTCTTTGTGTCCCGTTCCGTTATGGTAATAAAAGGGGGTTCGAGAAGGAGGACTAACCGAAAACCGAAAGGTTGCCGCCAAAGGTAAAGACGCAACCCGTTGGGCCCGGTTCAAGCGCGCGCGCGCATTTTAATATAACTTAGTGGCCACCACCACCAGCACCACCACGACACCGATCGCGCGGCGTCACAAACCGTGTAACGCTTTGTAACGGTAAAAAGGATGCTTCACACCCCAAGTACCAACTGAAGCGGTACATAGATAGAACGACGAACGACGACAGAGAGAGAGAGAGAGAGAGAGAGAGAGAGAGTGAGAGAAGTAGAGAGAAAAAAATCGGTTTTCTCGGTTTTGCATCCCCACTCAAAAAAGCTTAAAAGCTACCGAAGGGAAGCTGTTCCGGGGGGTGCGAAGGGCGCGAAATAAAAATTAGAACACCGCGGCACCGAGCGAATAATGCGCACCGTGGTGACCCTTTTTTTTTGGAGGGGTTGGAGCTCGCGATCCTCCCTACCCTTTCCTCTGGTCCGTCTCGTTTGCAACCCTTACCCTTCATCCCTTGAGCTTTATTTTTTATTTTTTATTTTTATTTTTTTCGTTGAAATTCACACGAACATTTATGTTTCGCCGACGGTAGTAAACAGTTCTGCAAAACAAAGCTTACCCTCCGGCGGTTTTTTTTGCCTCTTCCTCCTCGATTTTTCCCACACCCCCACCGGTTGGGATGATGATGCAGGGTGCCCAAGAACAATAGCGACAGCAACGGAGCAGCGACGACGACGATAATTTCCCTTTGATTAATGGCTTCAAATTAGACAGACCGCGAGCACGAGCGCTCGAGGGGAGCGCGCGCAATAATTTCGTCAAGCACGATGGCCGCCCCCTCCCCTCTCTCCATTCTCCGGTCCGGATGATAAACAATCTTCAAGTTTTTGGCGTAATTTGGTTTTGAGGAGAGGGGGGAAAAATGAGGAAAATTATGATTTTCCACGGGAAAACGGGCGCTCGCTCCGTGGCAATTGATACCTCTCCCAAGACCCAGTTAGTGGCCATTTGCAACGTTGGGCAGGCACGTTGTTGTTTTGACAACGATCTTAAGCACGATTTGCACTCAATTTGGCTTTTCATTTATTTGCTTTACGGAACGGATTTCATACCCCCCCCCCCCCCCCCCCAGGGGGATGTTGCCTCTTCTCCCAATCCGCCGGACAGTTACGGATAGCTGGCCACACAAACTGCATAATTTGGATCATTTTCAAACCGAAAACCGAGGGGAGGCTTTTTGGTTATAATCTGGTTGACCTATTTATGGAATATCCAGTGTACCCTTTTTTTTTGTTCGCTGCCAGGTGCCTTGCAATGGAAGCCCTCAACGGAAGAAAAAAACATCGCGCGCGCTTATGCTGCCCGGCCCGGTAACGGCAACAAATTAGCACCTTTTGCCGTTCCTCTCGCGGTTTGAAAAAAAAGGAAGGGGCCCAAAAGAAACGTGAACGGTCGAAAATTCATAATAGTAATGCGATCCAATTGCCGATTCACGCTCAAATTGTGCGGTCACCCCACAGTCGGTCGAGCCACCAGTTCCGTTCCGGAGCGAACCGGACCGAGCGTTCCGTTCGGTTGTAGGTAATAAGATTAAAAATTAAATGCAACTTTCTTCGCCTTTTCGTTAAAGCAGCCTCTTCACTAACGCCCAACATTCTCATTACCTATCGCTCTCCTTCCTCCGGTTAGTGGTCGAGCCCTTTTACTCTCTTTCTTCAACGTTAAAAAAAGGGGTCTGGGGGGGGGAGATATTTGGTGGAACGGCTTCTCGAGCCCCCATAACAAGCCACTAGCGCTCGCGCACACACACACACGAGGCGCGCAATTGACCAGCAAGATGGGTTCTCTTCGTTTCTTTTCTGCACCAACACACAAAATGAGGTTCCAGCATGCGATCCAACCAACCAGGCAGCCAGCCAGCCAGCAATCGGTGCTGTTAGCAATTGTTACCGGCACATTCACAGTTAGCGCGCAATTGTTGTGCAATCGCATTCCTTTCGTCGAGGCTCCCAGCACCAACAACACTTTGCTGCTGCTGCTGCTGACTTCAAATCATGTTGACCCATTTTTCGGCCTTCGGTTTCTTCTCCCGATTCTCCCGGGGGGGAATCATCAACACCCCTTGGTCGTCGGTTCCCTTTTCGGGGTGGTTGGCGTGATTTCGTCGTTTCTGCGACCGTGTATCGAATCGCGGCGCGAAATTGAGCCCCACGCTGGAAGGGTTCTGCTGTTGCCATTCTGTTGCTGCCGTTGAATTGGCCCCGTTAGTTGGCCGTTTCTGTTTTTTTGGCCACCGGCCATTTATCATATCGCAAAAAACGGCCAGAAAGGGGGCCGAAGATGAACAGCGTACCTCGTTAGTGGTGGGGTACTAATTTTCGATCGCGCGATTGGATTGAAGATCGTCTCTTGAAATCTAGGTCTCTGAGAGCTGTAATGAGCGATGCGCCGGAACGTCGTGGACCAATGCCCTTTTCGTGGTTCCTTTTTTGCCGTTGCATGATGGTGAAGGAAAGATTAGACTATTTGTTTGAAGGAATTACTTCGAGGAGGGGATCATATCTCAAGTAGAATTGTGCAGATCACAGATCAATTTAGGTCTTCATTGCAGCATTACATCATTCTCTTGCAACATCTGGCCTCGCAGTAATGAACTTCTCGTTTGACAAGACTGCCATTAGCGTGATGCTTCACTTTGCGTTCCACTTCATGTTTCAAGCATTCGTCATCAAATGAACACTTTAGTCACGAACTTCAGTAACACATCAAGATAATAAACGCTAATTGCCAGATATCGTGCTTAACACTATTTCATAGATCCAACTACCCATATACACCATCTTTTTATGAAGAATCTCAATGCTTCCGATAATGTATCGAGCATCATGTGGAGCAGCATCGATTGATTGCTTCCCAAAATCACGCTCCAACGAATGCAATGCGTCCCTCTCTCTCTCTCTACCAAAGTGCTACAAACAGCACGACGAGAAGGATGTGTTTCGTTCGTGGCTGTGATACGTACGATTGCGTCCAGTATTGTGGACCCGACGCCCGGTGCCCGGTGTGCGAGCGACGAAATCGTAGATCATGAAGAGCCATAATTGACTCCGCTCCATTGTGCGTACTCCCCATTGAATTAGAAATCACACAACCATCCCTCAACCCTCATTTCCCGCTCAAGCCTCTCTCCACCAAAATCCTGCGTCATATGCACCCCCCCCCCCCCCCCCCCCAGGGGAGGGACTCAACGCATAACTCAGCATTAATTGTGCGGCACCATCGGAGCCTCCTCTTCTTCACCCCTTGCCAGCTAATCAACATAATCGTTTCCCGGACACACACACACACACACACACACAGACGCATACAAACACACTCAATAGACCGCGATCCGGGACCGCATATCGTTCACACGAATCCATCACACACACACACACACACACACACACACACGGATACCCGGAGTGGTAGTGGACACCAATTAGATACTCTAGAGCTCTCGCTATTCAATCATTTGCGAGTCATTTGTCCAAACAGACAATTATCGAACAGCTGACAAACCCGCGTGGCGTGGCCTCGTTCCTGTGGTGGAAGGCACATGAGGGTGGAGGGGGGAGGGTCCTTCCAAAAGGGCGACACAGATTAAGCTGTCAATCTAGTATAATTGCGATAACATCTCCACTAAATTAAGGGGGGGGAGAATGCGTCACTCTTTCTTCTCAACCAGCGGCGCGGCGCCCACGGGACCAGCGGCGCTTTGGGGACACAAAATGGGGTCAACGCCGTGTGATCGGCACCCCCGGTGGCCCTACGGCCACTGACCGACGGCGCATTGCCCGGAAAAACAGTTATGGTCACCCCAGTTGTGATCAACGGCATTCCACTCCGAAAGGCGTATTACATGTGTTATGCTCTCGACATATTATGACCAGCATCACGGTGACACCGGTCATCGGCTTCAGCTAGCCATCGAGGAGAAGAGTTCCAGTTACATATTTGCCCAACATTACATTCAAAGCTGGAAGCAATTTTCATCTCCAAAACGGCTTCTCGGTATTCCGGAGCGAATGTTGTCCTCGAAAACGCATCGATGCGAAATCATCATGCATTTATCGATCTACGGTTCCGCATTCCCGGGACTCGTGCGACCCGAGCGACCATTCCAGGGGACTCCAACCGGCCCACCAACCGGCAATAATGGAATAATAATGTTAACATTGATTTTTGTTCAGAGAAAATCCCCGATGATCGTCCGAAAGGCCGAGGGGTCCTCTCGGGGTTTTTTTTTGTTATTATTACGCTCCCCCCCGGTACGTGTCGTCTCTCCCTGTGCATGATGGAGGCAGAAGAGTGACAGCTCCGGCTCCAGCTGCAGCGGATGCGCTCCAGCGAACGAATTGATTTCGTTGAACGGTGAAGAAATAAAACGAAATCCAACAATTGGAACGATTTTTGTCACGATTTCGGATGCATTTTGGACGTTTATTGATATGATTGTGAGGTTGTGGCACGTCTCCATCGCCTCGGTGTGGGGTTGGTTGCGAGGACACTTAATCGTTAAATATATGAATTAAATTGTGTTTCCAGCGGAAACCCTTCGGAATCAATGGGGAGGCAGGACGTTTTGGAAGTGGAATCCCATTTCTGTCTCGCGGAATCGAATTCGAATTGTTTTATTTCAATTTCCACCGAGTTTTGAACCGAGTTGCGAGTTGCTGTTACAGTGTGCACTGTATCAATTAATGGTGGTACAACTCAGGAAAATTCATAAATCAATTTCGAGTTTGATTGATTACCGATAAGCCGTCGATATTTAGGCATAATGGTAAGTTTTTGAGTGCTTCATGATTTTATTTGTGACATTGTGACAGTAGTGAACAACGTTCAAGAATGTTTTTTTTTTTTTGGGAAAATCGACTTCAAATGGTTAAGAATAGATATCGCAACATTGAAACGTATTCAAATAAACCAACTTTTCGTTGAATTTATGGTTTATGAACGGTTCAAGTTAAAGGAATTTTTCACAATTCCAACTACCTCTTTTACTAACGGATGTAAATTGCATCAGAAAATTGTGAAAAATTTAAGTTTCGAAACATTGTACACGACATTACCCGGAATACTTCATTTTGTAACGAAGGAATATGGATTTTTTATACCTGCACCAAGCTATTATGGACATTCGCAAAACATGTATTTATTTAGCGACCTTTCTTTGAAATTGATTTAATGGCAATTTTTTTAAATTATTTCTTCCAAACATAACGAAATTTTTGTCCAAAGTTTTAGTTTTGTATTCTCTCGCTGACAAATGTGTAACCTAATGGACTTGAGTTCATAAAATAAAAACCATTACAAATACACCAGAATTAGTTAGTTGATTAACTTAATGGTGCAAAATAGATGATTTGCAGTAAAATAAATAAACCATTTATATAAAATTATGCACAAATTAGCTATCCAAGTGCCAAATATCCCGAACGTAGTTAGCACTTTTAGTATTTGACAATTAAGCCCCAAACGATCGTTGTCGCATTATTCCCTCAATTTACAATCTGGCTGTTGCTGTTGCTTTGGTGACGGTTGAACCGTTGCACATCAGACGTGCCACCATCATCATTTTGCACTGATCAGAAATCATTACGCCCGTGGACCAATGACCAGCAAATTAGTGCCTGAGCGCTCGTAGCGTTCTACGCTCGTAACTCGAATTCCGACCGGCATGATGCAACCCGTTCCGGGTTCCGGGTTGTACCCGTGGGGTCAGTAAACAAAACGATTGTCAAATTTTAATCCTCACCACACACACACACAATGTGTGTGTGTGTGTGTGCCCTCGGTCAAATTGCACCCGGAACCAACGAGCAACATGCAACCGGGACGGTCAAATCAATACCCCCTAATCCCTTTGTGCCTTCCAGTACCAAGAGGGAGAAGAGGGCAATAAATGTTGCACCGAACATCGGACGCCCCCGGTTCGAGGATCATCGGACGGCAATATGATGGCGCGGCAATAGTTCCGCTTACATCCCATCCCACATACCACATACCATACCCCTAATGACAACCATTTTGCACCAGACTGTAAATTGACACGTTGGTCCGATCCTGCTTTCCTGATGGTGACTAGGCCAGTACGAAGGCGAGGGCGCGGGCGCGCCGCGAAGCCCTAAATCAATTTCAATCCGCACCACGACCCACGACGGAAACGGGCATGATGACTATGGATCCTCCGGGATACGGTCAAAACACCCCAACGACGAGTGACGACGACGACGACGAGGGTCCAGTGGCCCCCCAGAGACAGAGACAGAGAGCAAGAGAGAGAGAGAAAGCGCGCGAACAGACACTCCATATAGTCCCCGGGTGCCCGGGTTCGTGTATCCGGTGTAACGTGGCCCTGCAATTGATCCCTGGGAATCCTCGACCTCTACACGATGGCTGCCCTCGTTTGCGTCCGTCCGTCCGTTCATTCGCGTCCGGTACGGTCGAAACTAGTGGACACCGTTTCCACCCGACACCCGCGGGGACATCCCCGTGGGAAATAAAGATTTATGTTTCATCTATCACGTCGCCATGATTTGATTAATGCAGCATCGTCCCGGGGTCCTCGCTTTTTGGGGCGGAGAACGAAGGGAAGAACGGGAACGGGAACGAGAACGAGAGGTTTTGATTTATAAATTAGGTGACACGCGGTCGCTGACGATCCAAAATGGCCGAGGATACTTTGAATTCCGAACAACTGTTCGGGAACAACTTCTGGGAAGTACTATTGGTCAACATTCTCGGGATTAGGATCTTGGATAGGTGGAAGTTGACCTTTGGGCTTTAGTTTCCACAGCCAGTTTCCAGACGCCCAGTGAGGGCTACTGGAAGACTACTACTGGGTTTAATATGTACCTTCCGGTCTCGAAGCTCACGATACGCTCGAATACTCGGATCCCGCGCCGGGTTTGAGCCGGGTTCCAGGGCATGTCCAGGAGGGCCTTACCCTGGTGGCGCGCAGGGCCATAAATTTGTGTGCGGTCAATTAGCAAAGTGATGAAGATATTAGACTCCGGCCCCACCTATTCCTATGCCTATTACCGTAACGAGCATCACGAGCATCAAACCCCGATTCGATGCATCGTCGATCAGACACTGTGTGATGGTCCCTATGAGCTGGTACGTCTATTTCCTCCCATCTATTGGCCATCGATTTGCTCCGCTTTCCGATGAGGTAGGTTAAAGGAAAACGGGTGAAGAACCGGGCGTAAATTTGATGGCGATGGCACATCGTGCTTCTCCTCCTTCTTTCTTTCGTTAATGGATAGCTTGTGGTAGTTTCCTGGACCTGGAGCAAGGTCGGCGTCGGAATCGATTTAGGAATCCAGGTGTGCCAAAAGGTCAGAAGGTGAATCAAAGCAGCGTGTGTTCGAGAAAGAATTGCCGAAGCGTTTTTTGCAACATTCGAAGAAGGTAACACACTTCCCGGGAAGTTAATGATTGCCGGAGAGAGAGATTTAATTTACCATTTCCAGCCATTAAACTAATCCGACCTATCCAGGCACCATCATTAATGGTCCTCACCGCGAGATAAGCAATCGCTCATGTGCGCGACTCGCCACGCTCGTGCCACGAGCCCCGAATCAAGGGGGCCTTTTATCCACACTCCAAAGGAAGCTAATTATTTTGATTAGGATCGTTATATCTCTCGCCGAGCGACAAAAGAGCAACGCTCATCCACCCGCCAGCCAAGAGAGGCACCGCGGGGTCATAATAAATATTCTGTGAAATATAGAAATGATCCCACTTTTATGACGGCAATTTGGGAGCCGCAGCCTCCCCTATGCCCTCCCCTTTTCACGCTCGCTCAGGTGCTCTCGCTCTTGAACTTGTGAAAGTGGCATCGTGTTGCTCTTGTACAGCCCGCCCGAGACTACTGGAAGCCACCCAGGATATCATCAGCGGAATGAGCGTGATTTTTCGTCCTCGTCGTCGTCCTCGCCGGTCGCCACACACACATACATATCTAGACCTCTAGAGCTTTTCTTCCTTTGCTGGTTGCTCCGGTCCTGGTCCTGGTCCTGCTGGTGCTGTTGTAGCGTTTGAGTGATTTGCTGCTAGATGGCAAAATGTTATCTTCAATTCTGACACAAAGTACAGATTTCACGCGTAATAAAAAGCGAAAGCCATTTATTTTTTGGTTTTGGTGTGGCCTTTTTTATGATGGCACACTGGCACACACACACTCGCGCGCCGGTTGGTTGTGGCATTACTCTCCTTTGCGAGGTAGTCCAGGACGAGATAGGGAGCGCATACTTCAGCACGCTCTACCTGTGGCATCCTAAAGGCATTGCAGTTCTTCGTGGGCGGTGCACGAGCAAGATGGTGATGATCAATGTTTCGCAAATTTTATGAGATACTTAGTGTGTATGTTCGTGTGTGCGTGCGCTGTGCAGGACACATAAACTCTGTTCTCTCTTTAAATACACTTAAAGGAGGGGATAATTCCCAAAAACCTCTTGGTAAACTGTTTTGATAAGTTTCGCGAAAGTGTTGTTTTCTTGCAAATAGTGCAAGCATTAAGCCCGGCTCAAAATGCAATCAAAACGTTTCTCAAAAGTGGCGCGCTGTTGGATGAAAGTGTTTCAAAGTGTCAAGTCAAGTCACTCTTCTTCTTTAACAACCTTGCTGGTAGCGAGACACACGCCTTGTTTTACATTAAAGTAAAAGCATTTGACAGCGTTCAATATCGTGCTTCGGAACTCCTTGAAACACGATACGCAGCTACCTCGTGGAAAACCCAACCAACAGCTAACGAGTTCCAACGAGAGAGCAATTCCTTCTTAATGCTGGCATCACAGCAGCATCACGCCAAAGGCATCGTTACTGCCGCTGGTGCTGCTGCTGCTGCTAACAAGTGGTTTCGCTTCGCTCGATGTCTTCATCGTCAACCGAGAGCTAGTCTCCCAATCCCAACTCCCACCGGGGAGTGGAGCATAAAATTTAGAAAAATCACAGCCCATAACTCAACCAGCAGCCGCCACCATCCGGGGGGCTCGGCCTTCTCTTTCTCTCTCGCTCCAGCGTGGTACTCATTCGCCGGTTGTTACGACTTTTATGCTCGGTGAAAAGCGCGACCGGAACGCAAGCATCGTTGGAGCGCGCGTTGGATCGCAAAACGCCAAGGGTTATTAAAAATTGTGGTTCCTTCAAAAGGTTAGACACACTTTTCCACCAACAACAACAACAACAACAAAAGCTGCGGCTGTTGTCATTCACGCGCTCTTTATGAGCCGGGAGTATAAATCTCATTAACATCAAATTGGTTTCGGTGTGCTTGGCGTTCTGGGTGGAAAGGGGCAACATTTTACATAATGAAACCGCCCTAGCACTCTTAATTGTATGGCCTCGACCGATCTCAATGTAGAACCTGCTGATCCAGTCGGATCGGTAATAATTATTCACTGAAGCGAAATTTCTGCAATGTGAATCCGAAAGAAGGATCCTTCCTTTTGACAGGAGTACACTCCTCCAGGCGACACCAGGCCGATGAATTCTATTCCTTCCTACGGTGCTCTGGGAGTGTTTACAATATCGTTGCCATTCATAGGCACGATGAGAAGCTTCTATAGCATCGCATTGCATTTGCAGCAATGCTCGTGCTTTATCGGACCGGAAGAAAATAATTAATACAACCTGAGGTTCCGTTTTCTTAACGAGGCACCTTCAGGTGACAGAAGCCGTGGTGTCGGTTTGAGTTGTTGAAGAGAAAGAAACATAAATACTAATTAATGCAAAGAACCTGCTAGAGCCCACTTGTAGGCTACCATCTTGTTATGGTGCCAGTTTCTGGTTAGTTAGGTTTTCGTTTCTTCTAATTACGAATTGCCAAAGAAGGTCCCGAGGATATGAGCTACTTACTATAGTGTCAATGTTGCTACTAACCATTGCTGAGACACATTGCATCATTCCCTGCAATAATAAGGGAAAAAGAGGAATACACACACACACACAAACACGCAGTCACGTTAGTCCACTTGACCTCGATGCAACTGCAACACACCACTAGCAATGCACAGAGCGAAGAGCACAGCACGTGGCGCGAATATTGAATTTATCAAAATAGTTTATCACTTCATCGATGCCGTGCTAGGATCAACACCCTACACCGGTTCCAGGCGCCAGGATTTCAATCGAAAATATGAAAACTATCAACAAGAACAGGAGCAGAAGCACAAGAAGAAGCCCCAAGACGGGACTGCTCACAATTGGCATTCCATTCAAGGACCAAAACCGAGCGAACGAACATGAAGCGGATCTCGGGCTCGAGATCTCTCTCGTTCTGTCTTTTGTTGGCCGTTTAGCATGTTGCCGGAGGGGGGGGGGGGGGGGGAAGAGCATTCGCTGCTTAGCATTCGGTGCTCGTTCGACCACCCTCGAATGGATGGTAACGATGTTTCACGTCACATCACCACCACCACCAGCACCAGGAGGGGCCCAAAATGCATTTTGCATTATTTACTCCTCCCCATTGTCGCCATTGTTTTGCGCATCACGGTTTGCGGTTAGCATTTATTTGATAGTGGTGGTGGTGGTGGTGGTGGTGGTGGTGGTGGTGGTGGTGGTGGTGGTGGTGGTGGTGGTGGTGGTGGTGGAATGGAGAGGTCGATGATGGCCACAAAACTCACTTCGAAATTCACGAAATCAAAAATCGCCTCGTGGTGTCTTCCTTCCTTCGGGGCTTCTGGCCAGGACGCTCGATTATAATAATTGCATCCAGCATCATTGTCAGTTGCATTAAGAGGAGGGGTTTCGTGCGGAGAGGTCCAGCAGAGAGGTGCAGAAAACAAATGCAAAGCGCAAAATGAGAGGACGAGGAGGAGCGAACAGCCTACTGTGCTAAGGAAGCGAATAAAACAGAATCCTCCAAATCCAAGGAAGCGACGACACGTGACGCTTTAGAACGACCGGAGGGACGACCGGCCACAAAGCAACCGAGATGCCAATTTAATGTCACATTCCGGTGTCTGGGGTTTTATGCAACGGAGGCAACCGCAATGGGCTGTACTTTTTTTTTTGTTTCGAAAGAATGTGGCGATCGCACCTCCTGCATGTAGAGGGCAAACCATTTTCATACCTTTTTCACACTTTCACATCGCAAATGCACACATACACTTACGGGCACACACACACACTCAGGGGCACACATTGCCGGACATTGGTAGAGATTTTTCTCGCCTCTCAATCGTCACCACTGATCGGAGTACAGCCCCCTCCCCGGGGGGTGGTAGGTTGATGGATGTGATGCCCCTCCTCCTCGTACGGTCACCATCCCCTCTCCTCGGGGTCTATTATGCGGGAAATGCTGCTCTCTGTGCAGGTGTATGTGTGTGTGTGTGTGTGCGCGGTGAGGGAAAACGCTTTTACTATCACGACACGCTTTCGTGTGAAGTTTTCAATTAATTCCATTCTTCTTGCTGCTTCCTTTTTTGTTTTAGTTGTTTTTTTTTCTTTTTGCTGCATTTTGCTCCACTCAGACCCACACCAACACCGGTGCAGTATGTGCACGAGTTAGATTTATGCAGTCCACACACCCCAGGGGGGGGGGGGGGGGGAAGAGGGCCACCACCTCCCCAGCATCCCCAGGATTGAATTAAGGGCGTGTGCGTGCATGGCTCTCTCTATGTGTGTGTGTGTTCCATACCACTGTCGACCACTCTGGGAAATTGTTCAATAGTGCAGCAAAATGATGTGGCGTATGCCCTCCCCCCTCCCCTTCCCTCCACCTGCTACTCCACATGTCACCAACCGTGATGCGATTTAGATGCGAGGCGTACATTGGAAATCAGAATCATTGCTTCGCGGTGGGACACGCGACAAAAACAATCGCGGTTAGGAAACGAAAGGGGTGTCTGAGGGGCGGCGAGGGGGGTGGGGTGAAGCAAAGTCTGGTGACCATCACCCCCCCCCCCCCCCCCTAACGGTCCAGAACATGAATCCAATTAGGTGACAACGAAACGGGGATTTGTGTGGGATATTGTTTTGCATGTCACGTGCCGTCCCTCCCAGGGCCGCAGTTTGATGGACATTGTGCTAAAATCACTAGACCCAATGGCGGGCACCCCACCGCCCTGACAATGGCCCGGGTGTCATGTAACGCACACCAGCATGGACTGGATTGTTCTACATTGTTTCTTTGGACATGTTTTAGAACATTTTGTTAATTTGTTTCTGTGGCTCGTTCTAAATCGAACACAGCAAGCCTCTGTTTTGTATAAGCTCTAGGCATTTGGCTTCGTTTGTCGCCGGTTTTTTCTTGGAAGTCTCTTTGAGTTTGAGTAGTGCCTTCGATTTCTATCGAATTGTTGTCCTCGACGTTAGTAACACTTGTTCTGAATTCCAATAGTTGTACAAAATAAAAACAAAACAGTTGTCTGAAAAAGACTCAGCAAGACCGATACAAGATGGTCCCCATAATAAAATTGATAGTAAGCTATGGTAGCTATGGCAACACTACCGTAGTTAAGAATATGAAGTAGTTAGTGATGCAATACCTTTTTTGGACATTTTGCATTGTATTTGTCAATATTTCGGGTGTATTTGGAGCAATTTCCGCTCTGATTTTATCTTTTAATTCTTCAATAGTTTTCGGTTTGCTCCTTACTCTTCAAAAAGCCCCACACCAAAAAGTATTGGTGGTAGGCAACGAATGTCTCCTTTATTTCTTTAGATAAACACGCACAGTTTTCATAGTTGAACGATTATTTTTAATGTACTACGCTTCAATTTCAGCCTAACTTTTTTATGTGAATCGATCCATGACTAAAATGGCATAGAGAGACGTCTTAGAATTTGTCCGAATTGTTCCAATCGGCTGAAAAATAACGGAGTTATTTAACATTTAAATAAGTCCCATATCTAGATGGCGAACACTGTAAGGTGCTGCCTTTAAAAGTGTTGCAAACACAGTTGACAGCAGATCTATCCGAAAAACATAACACGTTACTAGCAATCTCGTGACCATTTGGGGTCAAAATAGATCTCGGGATGTTCATAGCCACAAAAAAGGTAGACCTTAAATGATAAGACCCCAAATGTACTGACGGAATTATTTATTATGCATGCCCCTACAAGGAATCACCGTAGCTTAGAATTCCTCGTCCACATCTCCTGGGGCAACTTTTAATTTTTAATGTCCTAATTTAATTTAATTTAAATTTTATTTAATGTCTGCGTTACGGCCATCTGTAAGGTCGTATATTTGTCAAACATCAACAAGCTTTAATGCTCGTCCAGATTAATACCAACATCACATACTTTCATTCTTAAAACTGCTTCTACAACTCAAAGAGATCCTGTAGAAACGTCTTATAAGAAATCTCTCGCTAAACCCTAAACGTGACCGTCAAGTTAACACAAATCCACCTAATCCCCTGCAAACGGTTGACACCATCCGAGGACATTCGTTGTTGTCGCTGTTTAAATTCAATTTACAACAAAATCCTTCCCCAACACATGTTCAAGTAGTAAAACGCCAACCAGCCAGCGGGGTGGTATCCAGTGGCCGGCAAACCATGCCGGCAACCAAGACGAGACCAAGAGACAGGCGGGAAAAAAAACTCTTCCAACAAATCTCGCAGCCACTTTAGTGTGAAAATAATTTCAAAATTACCAATTTCGGTAATTCACTCGCACCGCACACGACGATGGCGGACGAACCGCTGTGGCCACCAGACCCGGACCCGGACCCGGACCCGGACCGGAGACGAAACTTGCGGCAAAACGATTGTGAACATTACTTGCACAAGTTTCCAACATTCCTCCTCCAGTTCCAGTAGCATCCACACACACACACACGCGCTTCCCTCGTTTGAAACCATTAGCCCGCGAGGCAAAATGGCTTCCATGCAAGCCACGATGGCCGTCGCCGTCGCCACGTGCGTGCATTGTGCCCGGTGACGACGACGACGACGACGACGACCGAAACTCCGTCACAATTCCGCCAGCACACAGACGCTGGTGTACGCGCTACAAAAGACGGACGGTCCGGACAGGAACGCAGGACAGGGCGGGACGGGACCAGTTCATCCATCCCGGTCCAGGAGACCAGAAGACCGAAACACTTGCTCCGGAGAACCTCCGTAAAACCTGTACCCGGACTTGGGAGCGGAGGGAGGAAAAAAGTTTCCCGCGAAATAGCTTTACACTTTCCAAAGTGTCAATAAAATTTATATTCCAACCCATTTCCTCCTCCTTCGCCTCCTCCACCACCGGGCACCACCAGCCCGCGATGGCCGTTCGACAGCTGGTGGCCGTTTGCGGTGGTGAGTTGCTTCGCTTGGCTGCAGATTGGCAAAAACCAATTCGTTTAAAGGAAGCAGCAGCAGCAGCAGCAGCAGCAGCAGTAGAAGCAGTATCCTCCCATCCAAAGCATCGACGCACACACACACACACGGAATGGCTAGAACCAACGACAAAAGCGAAAGTAAAAGCGTTGATTTCGGAGGAAAAGTTGAACTTTTTCTTGGACCAGACCCTAGATTGCCTCCAGAAGAAGAAGAACAAGAAGAAGAACAAGAAGAAGTGCTGCTCAAAGCCGTCGTTCGGGCCGGTTAGCGAAGCAATCGAGATTCACACAGCCGTGTTGCCGATGGTCTGTAACGATTATGAATAATTTAGGGAGACGCGAACTTTCCGACGATCGTTGGCGATGACTTACGACGACGACGACGACACGCCCGGTGCATCTACAGGTACAACAGGCCAACGTTTAGTATCGCGCACCGTTTACCGTGAAGGAACTCGAGCAAAACCACCATCGCCCATCCATCCAAACATCATCGCCGTCGTCGTCGTCGTCGTCCTCGTCGTGGTCGTCATAAATCTAGATTAAATTGATAAGTATTTTGATCGCGAAAGTAATAAATCAATCATCGTCCGGAGGACCACGGCACTAAACTGGGTGACACACACACACACACACACAAACAGTGCACCAACCACGGTGGACGGTGGTGGTGGTGTCGATGTTGAAAAATGGATTCAAATGCAATGATTGGATCGAGCACTTAAATTGGATGTCATCGATCATCGCCGAGTGCCTTAGTCCCAGGCATTTGATTGAGTTTGATTGAGAGAAACCGACGACGTACGACAGCCTTTGGGACACAGTTCGCAGTGTCGAGTGCGAGAAAGAAAAGAAGCCGCGAAGAAGCTTTTACTCTCGGTAGTTCTTAATCAATTCCACCGGTCATTCGTGAAAACTGTTCAGGCGTCGTCTTCGGGCTCCATCGAACGGAAAACTCCTCCCTCCTGGCTGTCTCCCTGTCTATCCTGTCTACACTGCATATTGGACATTACGGCTCCTGGCTCGTTTCCATTGTCGACACCCGTTCGATATGAGGTAGAAGATTGGTTTTTTTTTTTTCGTGAGAAATTTCACTTCACAACTTCACAACGGCGATGGCGTTACACATCTGCATCGCAATGATGACTTTTACGATGGTCACACACCTTCGCCGTGTGTCCTTCGTGGGAACAGCAACAGCTTCTGCAGAAGTCGCAGAAGAAGAGACAACAACGCCTTCGCCAAAGGCAATCAGGCGTAGCCAGATCGAAATGATTTGGTGAAAGTATTGGAAGCCGCTTCTTCAAACACTCAGCCTGTCCATTACATTACACCGCCCCTCTCCAATCAGTCTATACGCCATTTGGAGCTGATGATGGTGCGCTGCAAGGTGCCTGGTCCGGTGCGGTCAAAACGTATAAGTGGCCAAGTCCGAGTACTAACGCATCGTGAATACGAATTTCCCATTTCCACCGCTCTCGGAAGTACATACACTGGCCGGCTAGCTAGCTCCGGCTACTGGTCCGGTTTTTTCCTCGCCCGTGAAAGACGTACTCCGAACGTGGCCGTTGAGTGACCGACTCATCTAACCTGCATTCGCATTAGGTCAGGTCAATTATCTAATCTGCTTAATTATGTAAATTTGCCAACCGTTCCTCTCTCTCTTTCTCCCTTACACACACAGACATTAACTACTCCTCTCGCCTGCAAGATCATCCTCAATCTGGCACACGCGTGACCGGACGCCTTTTTGTTGGCGGGCCAACTTGGAACATGGAAAGCACTTTCCTTTCGCCGAACAGACCAATGGCTTGCTTTTTTTGTTTCTTCTACAGCATTTTCAGCAGGCGGTTCGGGCGAGGAAATTTTGACGCCGTTGTCATCGGGAGCACATTCCGTCCGCGGTGCGGTGGTCCTCTATCCGTTCGCAAGGCGTGCTGCTATCGTGCGCGATGCTTTCACCGGGCCGGGCTGATTTCAATCAGGCCTTTTTTGCCTATCATTTTCATCCGCCATCCATGGTCAGCCGCACTGCCTTCAGATGATCTTCCGCATCCGCATCATCATCATCATCATCATCAGCAGCAGCGGCAGCAGCATTGCTAAAGTGACCAACGGGAGGGAGGAGGAAAGGCCTTTCTTGCAACCCCCGGAGCAATGCCAGTGTTGTTTTTTCTGCTCTTCCCATTTCCAACGAAGTGCGCTCGGATTAGATGAATCTGGCCAGCCGTTTTGCACACTTTCCCCCAGCATCGGTGCGGTGGTTAATCGGATTTTAGAAATGCTCGAGCATATGGGACTGCACCACCCCCCTCTCCACTCCACTCTCCCTGGGAAACACCATCATACGATCAGGAGATGCTTCTGTGGGTTTTTTGGGAGCGACTTTCGCGTAAAATCGTTCGTCCAGTTAATCGATTCGCCTCCCCTCGAGGTGTGAAGGTGTGAAGAAGGAATATGTCTGACCATTTCGGGGAATGGGGAAAAGAAAACCCCCGGGGGCGGTACAGAGGGGCACAAGATCAAAACAGACAATCATTACAGTCACCTCAATGTATGACAAATGTGGGACTCGAGAGAAAAGCAATAACGGTCTGGTCAGACCATGCAATTGCAATACGAGAAACAACAGAAAAGCAAACAATGCGATTAATACAACAAATCATAAAGTGGAAAGCAGGACGAAAATGGTGGAAAATACGTGACAGTAAAGCGAAAACTGACGAGACGCGATAAAGAATTGTTAATACTTACTTACTTACTTATCCGACGCTACAACCGACGAGCGGTCTTGGCCTGCCACAGAAGTTTCCTCCACCGAATTGTTAATAAGTTAAGTTAGCAAATCGATTAAGATAAGTTAATAATTCGGGCATTTCAGTTACTAGCCACAGTGCAGTGATCATTTTTATGATCTTCCTATGCACTATGACACTTCTAGAAACATAAACCCTAAGCAACAGTTCAGGATCAACATACCACAAACCCAACTAAGACCATACTACTTCACTAAGCCATAAAATCGGATGAACTGCCGCGCGACCGAAAGTGGACTAAGAGGACCGCTCTCTGCCTACCAAATTGACGTCTAATCCCCCGCCTCATCAAAACAAACACACGCCTTATGGTCACGTTTCGTTTCGCCATCTTTACACTATTTCCGAAAATTAACTCCGGCAGCAGCAGCAGCATCCGACGAGATGAATGGATGTTTGCGAAGAAGACGAAAGGTACGAAGCGCAGAAGAATAAGAAGAAATCAATGCAAACGAACGAACGAACGCTCGGTGGCAGAAGATCCATCCAGCGACCGGCATCGAGCCGTGGGGCCAACCACTCAAACATTGGGCCGTGCAGTCTGCGGAAAATCGACCCCGAAACACACCGTGAACGCCACACCATGCCGGGCTGCCTTTGAAGCCGCACACACACACACACGCGCACACGGGCGCGTGGTATGCCCACGCAATGATGGTGGCGGGGATGAAAGTGGAACTGATTTCATTTTTCAGAGCCAAAAATGAGAGGAAACGCGGGCTCGGGAGTCTTGCGAGGGCTGCGTCGAGCAGCGGTCTCAAGATGCGGTCCATCCGTTGGAATGGCCCGGCATCCAACAAGAAGAAGAAGAAGCGCAGACGGCCAGCTGGCAGACGATCTGGAAAACTGGAGCTCTGGAGCCAGTGATGGAAGGCAGAGAGTGTTAATGTGGTAGCACCGGCACCGGCACCGGCAGCAATGGCGCTTGATGAACGTACCAGAGCACGGATTGATGTTGCTATTTGGCACACGCCTGTGATAAGAAGTCAACTGGGAAGAAGAGCACGACTAGCAGCAGCAGCAGCAGCAGTAGCAGCAGGAGGAGCGTAAATGAACGCTTAACGATGCTTTGATTCCATTTCACGCATTAAATTTCCAAAAAAACTCGCTTCACTCCCTTTGCTCCTCTAGTCCGTTGCTATCCGTCGGTTTGTGTTCTGCTCGTCGAACCGGATCGTCGTATGTCGCATATTAAATTGATGAACGCCACTCCATGTCTGCATATCTATGAAATAGTCTAACAAACTCGTGCAGAGACTGTTTTCTGCATTCGTCACAATCGAAGGACGATCCGTATGCTTTCGCGGTGCTTCTGCTCTACTGTAAAGCATAAAAAGCACCCCACGAGCAACCTGCCGGTGCTGCACGTGGCATACCACGAAGCCCACGAGAGTCGAGAGTCTCGGTAAATTGATTTTAATTTGACAATTGCGTCCGGTGTGAACACTGCTCTTCACCCGGAATGATAATAACAGTCAACATTCACTTCAAAGCATCGTCACCCACTGTTGGGTGGGAGGTGGATCAATCGTAGCATCCAGCCTAGGACCTAAAGTGGTAGGCGGTAGAGGGCGACGGATGGTTGGCCGCAACCATAATTTCCTCCCACGCCCGGTCCTCGGTGAAGTCCTCGTGGAGATACATAATTTGCATATTTCTCCGGAAAAGAAGATGGCAAACGATTCGGGAGGAGAAGGAGGAGGAGGAGAAGGAGGAAGCCAAATTAATAAACGAAATGAAACGTTCCCCGAATTGCTGCTCTTGCATATTTTGGGAGGGTGGTTAGGACATTTGGGGGCCTTGGTTCATGACCGAACCGAACCAAACCGTACCAGAGGTGTCCTGTTTCGTTCCGTTTGATGTTTCCTTTTCGGGAGCATTTTTCATCTGATTGGGAAGCCATCAGTGGTCATCTCATCAGTTGTAAGTAATTGTTGTAGCACCCAAGCAACAGGTGAAGACGAAGACGAGCTGCTCTGCTACTTACCATCGGTCGTAGTGTGCTGGGCGTCCGATAGTAGTCGCTGCCCGCGATGCTCTGCAGGTACTTGTTTTTGTTCGTTCCATAAATGGGCTCCATCTTGTTGGGAATGTTTTCTGACCAGATCTCGTTTGCCAAAAAAAAAAGCCGGTAAATCAACACTAAACGGCACCTCCCGGGGGTCCCCAAATGAGCCGTATCACTATCACTATCACTCACTCACGAGCGCACGCACACCGTTCACTTTCGCTGAGAATTTGAAGTCGTTCGCCAAAGCCAAAGCCAACACTGATCGATCCGTCACACATTGTGGCGTCTACACGCTGCGGTAGAAGTGGTCGAGTGAAATTCGGCACTTTGCTCGCTACCAAAGATGGCTACTCGATGCATCTTCTTCATCTCATCATCATTCCGCGATCACGCGGATCATTCCCAAGCGTTAACACCGATGACACACTTTCCTTTGGCGGGCGCGGATGGAAGGAGCCACACTGACACTACACCATCAACACTCACACGCACAGCACACACACACACACACACGCACAGGCTTCACTATATTCGGCGGAAACTTCCCTTTCAGCGGCACCAATAATCCATCGCGCTAGGCGCAAGGGCGATGGGATCTACGATTCCGCTTTCTCTCAGCCGCCAATCGACTGCACGCCTGCTGCGAATGCTCCAACGCCTACTGCTGCTGCTAATGCTACTGGCGGCGGCCCGGGGAAGAGATGGTGAAGGAGAAATAAAATAATTAAAATTTAGTTCACTTTCGATCGCGGTCGATTCGGTTTGGAGAGAGGGTGCGTTCCCTAAAAGACATCATTAAGGGGGCTGCTGCTTTCACCTACACCTCTCTGCGCCTGCTGCCAGCTGGCCAAGGTGTGAATGTGATCGCTAAATGAGCACACTCCAACCCAGCAGGTGGCTGCGGCCAGTTTTTTCTCCCACGTTGCAATCGCCTTCGATGAGAACCGAGAACACGTTCTCGAGCCGCCGGATGACGGCCAAGGTACAAGCGATATGCTCTTGGAGATGCGTGTTTGTGCGTTTTTTTGTCTCTCTCTCTCTCTCTCTGCTGTCGCCCAAAAAAAAAACCAAACACGACAAACTCGCCCAAGCCATACCGCAAACCATGGAGGACACGGTCTGGCCTCTATGCACAAGGATCTGACCGAAACCGAACCGAAAAACCAACCGACCGGCATCGACCGGCACTCAATGGCACTCTAATTGTTCACCACCACCTCCCACCTTCTCTCCTTTCTCCCACACCACGGCCACAGCGAGAAACTTGTCGATCTGCGTCGTCAATTTCGTTCCACCGGCGCCTAGCCTCGAAGGATCAAGCGCGGAACCGATGTCATGTTTTGGAGGCCTTCCCGTGTGTACCCCGGTGCGTTAACCTGGACTTTTGGCCGTCTGTTTTAGAGAGGGATGGTGGGGGCACAACACTAACACTGTGCACTCAATTTCGACCAAACCAGACCGGGGGGTTGGGGGTTGAACTTTTCGCTTTCGGTGGCGGATCGGATGCCGGTGCCTTTGCCGCTAAACCACTTTTCTGCTGTTTTGCTCGCCATGCTTTGCTCGTGTGTTTGTTCCTCTGCTTTTGTGCCGCTGTCGCATACACACTACTTTCCGCAACAACAGCGCCGGCCTTTTGGCAGGTCTTGTTTGATTTTTTGTTCCTTTTTTATGCTTGTTTTTTGTGCTTTGTTTTCCGTTCAGTTTTTTTTTTGTTCCTGCTTGTTGCTTGTCCCAGGTGAGCGAAAGTTCCAGTTCTTTTGATAAAACCCCTTTTCAGGGCTCCTGTGACGGTGGCTGCTATATAACAGCAGAGGGACGAGGGTTGCGCCGTGGACAAACCGCATATGAGCCACAAAATTAAATTTTGGCATTTTGGGACAGAACACGAGAGGGAGGAAGAGAGAGAGAGAGAGAGAGAGAGAGAGGGGAAGAGCGGTGCAGAGAGCGAGAAGAATGGATTTGCGTTTGGGTACCACGGTACCGGTACCCTTCTAGCGAAGGTCCGAAGGACCACACGGCACGGGTCGAACGATGAAAAATTGTCCAAAACAGTAACGCTTCCGGTGCGGTGAGCGGAGTTGTGATCCCAACTTCCGAAAAGTCCCTTTTTTCCGGTAGTTTACACCAACGATGGCACACACACACACACACACACGCACCTACACAAACGACTGTCGATCGTTTAGCTTGACCACCTGTCAGGTGACTCAATACCAGTCAATTACATTTTGATTGCCCTTTGACATGTACGCCCTTCCCGAATCCGGAGCGAACACCCAACCGGATCGAAAGCACTCGAAAATCGGGGACCCCAATTCCATCGATAATGTGTTTGGGGTGTGCATGTGTGTGTGTGTGTGTGCTAGTGGACCTTCTTCGAAACTGGTTTTTGGCCGGAACCGAAAGGGCGGTTACTCACTAGACTTGATTTGTTGGATCCCGACCAATTTACGGGTTTCCCTTTTATCATCCACCCCCCTAGCACCGCCAACTCGAACCCCACCCCCATTTGTCCCTTTCTCAGTCAGCTCTTTTCTCCTTTTAATTGATTTTGTTCCTAACGACTGAAATGGGCGAGAATATGTGTATGTGTGTGTGTGTTTGGCAATCAGAACGTCACTTCAACGCACCAACGAGGCGCTTTAAACAAGACAGGCCCTTGGTTTAGTATTTTCAAAGCATCAAAAATGGCTGATGGAATAGAATGCTTTTGAAGAAGTGAAATGGCTGCAACACATCCAACAAGACAGACGATTTCCGTTCCCTTTTAACGAATGTACAGCGGACCACAGACAAATGTAAACAGCAGTAGTTGCCGTGTAACAACACAATGCAATCCAAACCATTAAAAATGCATCGAAGCATAGTGCACTGGCCACTGGCTTGACGGACGGGGAAATGAGTTTTCCACAAAATCACAGCTGGATTCCGGTTTTACTGGCAAGCAAGCAATCATCTCTCCGCCGCCCCATGACCATAACACAACCCCAAGACACGACCAAGACCACGACACACACACTGCCCGACGAGACCAGG
>NC_064874.1:82276152-82293652 GCF_943734745.1 Anopheles darlingi | reverse complement strand
TTTAGTGCCCCAGTTTGCGTTTAGTATCTGGATATGCTGCTGAAGCTTCTCCAAAATGTAAGGGTATTATCCAGGTACTATACAAGCGCTGCCTGATAGCATCCTCTTCCTGCTCTCTCCGTTGAATAACAAAACCTTCGACGTGGCTCTTGAAGGTTGTAATTGAACCAAAAACGAGAGAGAGAGAGAGAGAGAGAGAGAGAGAGAGAGAGAGAGAGAGAGAGAGAGAGAGAGAGAGAAAAGCATCAAGTGGGTTAAGCTCGCTTGATCCTATTGTGCTACCTCCGTCCAAATAACTGTTGCACATTGATTGAGAAGCCAACGTATTCTTCCGAATTTACTCCTGCCCCAGAGCTCCATTACACTTGCTTTTGGTTTACATGCTGGCTGGCCGGATCGTGGCCACACCATGATTGCCCGTGATACGAGGGTTCTGATTTGGTTTCGGATCGGCTTTTGAGTTTCAACATCCAAGTAAGCACTCGGAGGTTCATGGAAACTCCAGCTAGATCCAGCTAGAGCTCCGGCATATGTGTTGCACGTGTGTGTGTGTGCGAGTGTGTGATACACTAGCACGGTAACTAACCAACGGTTTCCCGGGACTACCACGATGCCCCCCAAAGTGCCAGCAGAGGAAGAAAATCCAAACAATCTGCTCCTCGTCCATGATTGTAGCGGTTGGTTCCCGGGTTACTCCGGAACATCATCCACTTTCTGCACTTCCCCCAAAAAAAAAAAAACCCTTGAGCGAGTGCCCAGAAATGGCACCTGAATGTGCCACGATATGGTCTCCGGAGTGTCTCGAGAGGGCTGGCAGCATCAAAGCATCGGCGCGAAACCAATCTAGACTCCGAGAACGATGCCGTCGACGACGACAACGACGACGACAACGAAACCGGGCCCTAGAACGAGGTGCGTGTGCGCCTCTCGTTCTCCATCCGTCCGTCCATCCGTCTGCGTCGGAACGAATGCTGCTCGCGCGGAATGGAATTGGCGAACCGAGAGGCTGGAATACCGAATACCCGGGGAACGAAACGAATTGTAATGGAACTTCCGACGATTCCTTCGGTTGGATTCCTTTGATATTTAAATTAACCTTTTCCGCCACAGACCGGGCCGGTGTGAGGGAGAGAGAGAGAAAGAGAGAGAGAGAGAGAGAGAGAGAGAGAGAGAGAGAGAGAGAGAGCGCGCGTGAACCGGTGGGAGGAGGAACAAAAAAGAAGTTTTATTTCCTTCCCGCGGATTCGGCATCAGGAGCAATTCGTGGAGCAAAACCAAACCGAAGATTCGTCGCTTTGCGCGCCGCGTAACTAATATTCACTTCACCATCCCCTTTTTCAACCCTCCAACCACCGAGGCCCGGCCCTGTCCGTGTACGTGCTTTGCCTTCACGAAAGCACAACAAGTTGGAAATGGTTTTGGTCCTCGGAACCAACCGAAAACTCTGAAGCGCCACCACCATCAACAACAATAGGCCACCGACAAACCGACCGACCTCCCCGGGTTGTGCCCGGGCACAAGCATTAGCATCCCGCCACACTCACACAGCTCCCAGCTGGTTGGCCATTTCGTTGGATTCCTCGCGATTCCAAATTCCCGTCGGTACAAAAATTCCCGCTCCATCATTAGGTATCCTCCTGTCTGCGCTCCATTCCAAGCAGGCTATGGCATGCTGGCGTGTATGGCTTTTTGCATACATGCTCACTTGCCCACCCACCACCACCTGCACCATTATCGTCGTGGCCACTTTTGTGCCTTCTTTTCCACGCTACCCCCCCCCGCCCCGGTTCCGTTAATGCGTTCTCGTCCATGTCGTCTTCTGATGCTGCTGCTGCTGCTGCTGCTATTTCTTGAAGAGAACCAAATAACCCCTCACTTTTTGCATCATTTATGACATTCCGGCTCGTTTAGCCAAAGATCACACTGCCGGGCGTAATGATGACACTTGGCTTGTTCGGTTCCCCCGCTACCCCACCTCCCCCCGTGCAACCCGTTAAACTCCTCGCCTCTCGGAATGCGTGACAAACGAACGGTGACGTCTGTCTGTGTGTGCGCGAGAAGCTTTCAACCAACCATTTCCATTTCCATTCCACGATTCCCATTCACAGGTCCTTTTTTTTCGGGGTGGTGGTTGGGGAGGTCACACGCACTAACACTAGCACACCAACCAGGCACACTTACGTCGTCGTAAAAAGGCTGCGAGGGTTGATGCGACGTCAGAGACAATATCTTTCGCGTTGTTTTAGCATTCGCGAAAGATGTTTTTTGTGCTTCCTCCTCCCTCACGTCACTTTTCTTTACTCTTCCTAGAATCCTTCTGGAACGGAACCTTCAAGAACACTGTACCGACGAGTAAAACGAGTTTCCCAACCCAAGAACTTGCACGGCGGGCCTCTGCCGGTAACGGCCGGAATGCTCCAACCGCGGAGCGGATTAAACCACAACTTTCTTCTGCCACCACGGAACAGAACACTACAACATAGCGGTTCAAAGCGATGGTTCTTCTTCTCTTCACGCCACGCCACCAACCAGAATGCACTTTCACGCACGCCACGGTTGCAGCGAACCGAATCCAGATGCTGCTGCTGCTGCTGCTGCTGCCCAGAAATACCGTTGCTTCTCACCCAAAACCCCTCTTTCCGTTGCGCACACCACATATAATACCACAACAATTCTGGACCGCAATCTCTTCTCGACCCTAAACCAACCCCCCCCCATTCCCAACCCTCTATATCTCTCTGTGGAAAGCAAAGGGCATCCGTCCCACCGAAGGGCCCGCGCGAACACACGACAGAGAGATAGAGAGAGAGAAAGAGAAAAGCACCGAGCGGGAACAAGACAATCACCAAGCACCGTTACACCGGAGATTGAGAATCGTCGTCGTCGTCGCGGTCGTGGTCGTCGACGATCACCACCACGGTTGGTGGTAAAAACGAATCGGCGGCGGCGACGGCGGATACCAACCTTCGTAAGACGACAACCAGCTGCGAACTGGCGATCGTGAGCGCGCGATCGCGGTGGAAAAGCTTCCCCCAAGTTCAAGATCGCTTCGACGCCAACGACGCCACGATCGTGTGCCGTCTCTCTTCTTCCCCTTCGCACGTCATGCCTTCTCTTTCTCGCTCGTTCTCTTCTCGATTTGTTGCTTCTCCTCCTGCTTGGCTTTCGTTCCCTGTTCGTCTTCGGCTTCGCGGCGAGATCCTGCGAAGACGCTGCGCGCCGATGCTGGAAGATCAACAAACTCCCTCTTGGCACCCCTTTCCACCTCGTTGCACCCTCTTTCGCACCCCCCCCCCCCCCCTCAGCGCTTCTGGAGCCAGAAAACGGTGTCGATCGTGACGTGAATCGGATCGGGCTCGGTCTCCGGTCTCGGTGGCTGTGTGTGAGCGCACGCTCTGCTAGTCTGTCTGTGTGAGTGTTTGTGCTGTTGTTGGAAGCCCAAAAATGTAGCCTCATCGCGGCAACGCGAGCTGCGGCGGCCACGGCGGTTTCGTGGGGTTCGTCGCCTCATTTCCTGTGCGTCGACGTCGTTGGCCGACGAGCATCTTCCCATCCATCAGTCCCGCAGGTTTATGGAGGTGTGCTCACCGGTGTGTGTGTGTGTGTGTGTGCGGCTGTATGCTCTGCAAATGCTTGGGAATTGGGTGATCGCATCACGAGCCAACCATCATGATTGCGTTTTTGTCCGTTTCCACCCACAATACCGGACACCTCACCGCCCCCCCCCCCCCCCCAACCTTTCTTGCCCACCTTCTCGTGATCGCGATCGCGATCGCGCTCCGATTTGCCCAAATTGTGCTGTCTCGAGAGTGTGGTTCGTTTTTCGGGAAACAAAATTTGGTTAAATTGAGAACGAAACCATTGTCTCATCAAAAACATCCGTTTTCCGAAGGGGGTTTTCAAGCACAGAGAGAAGGAGAGAGAGAGAGGCGCATTTTCTGGGACAAGAATTTTGGGCAAAAGGCATCCCCCCGGGGGCAGGGAAGGAAATCGATGTTCGAGGTCAAAGCATTTTTTTTCGATGAATTTTCTATCAATTTCCAGCACGAGCAGCAGCAGCAACTCAATTAAATGCTATTCTGCATTCGAGATGTGTGTGTTTGTGTGTTTGTAATTGGAATTTTGGGTCCCGAATTTTCCCAACCAAACAGCATCCATCAACAGCAACAAATGGCTTCCATTATGAATTAAAGTGTGTCGGTATTTGTTATATTTTTTCTTTAAATGAAAACAACACACTTTTCCGATATCAAAATCCCCTGTTTGAAAACCGCGAAACCATCGTGAGATTGTCAACGCAATTTTCCCCACTCCTCGGGTAAGCCTCTTCTCCTTCTCGGTAGAGCAACTTCGTTCGTTGACTTCTGGTCGTTTCCGGCTGGCCGGGATCATGCTGCACGCTAGTTCGCCCGGAGGCTGAAAGCAGCCAGAGAGCAGCCAGAGGGGTCTGTGCACGATCATTTCGCGTCGGCCACACGGCCTTTGTGTGTGTGTGTGAAGAGACCCTGTGGCCAACGAAGGAAGCGCCCAAGATACTTGGCGAATCCATTTTCATGCCGCCCCATAAGATCGTGACGCTATGCTCCAATCGTTGGCGTCGCAGGGCGAGATTTTTTTTTTCTTCTTTCGGTTTAGGTTTTTGTTTTCCATCTGCAGCAGAGGGAGAGGAGGGAGGGAATCATTCGCACACCAACACGTGCCAACGTGCCTGGAGGGAGAGGCGCCACTTCCCAGCGAGCTCTAATCCACCATTCGCTACGCCGGTCATCGTTCGCTCGCTCGAACGAATGAACGAAGTGATCATCACGAGCGAACGCTGGGAAAGGTTGTTGGCTGCTGCTTCTTGGCTGCTCTTGAACTTGCCGGGGTACTCGGGCCCCCCATCATCGATCCGTCAGCTCAACCAGCTGGCCAACGAGTAGCAGCAGCAGCAGACGTCAAGATGCTGCTGCACGGTTTTGGAGTGGCAGCGATGCGATGCTGTCCACCACTCGAGCATATGCTAACGAGAGGCCGCAATGATAAGCGAGCGTAAATCTTCAGCAGCAGCAGCAGAAGGAGAAGCAGAAGGAGAAGCAGCAGAAGACGGTAGTTGGTGCTTCTGCTTTCAACAAGCGGGAAAATCACATTATGCCACTCCGTACCAGCAGCAGCCACTACCGCTTCAAACGGAACGCGAATGGTTCGCGAATGGTCCGCGGCAGAAGTGGCAAAAGTCAACGATCGTAAGACAGATAATTAAGCGGTAGTAGCGGTGGTGGACGTGCGAGATGATGCGCACAATGCGGAACCCCTTAGTCGGCGTAGTGTCACAGTGTAGCGTAACCTCGAACTTGGCACCCCCTTCCCCCCGAGTTTCCCGGTTTCCCGGGCTCTCTCGTCGGTTTTACACTCAACAATTAGCATTAATCTTCGATTTGATATTCCTAAACGAGGTCAGCATTTTAATTGGAAGGCCACGAAGGTCCCGGACACGAGTACGAGGCTTGAGAGCTTCGGCTAGAACCAGCTGTTGGCTTCTTCCCCCTTTTTTGCGAAAAACCCCGTGGCCGAGATCTTTCTCTCTCGCTTGCTATTAAATTCCTCTGGTAAAAGTGACCCCTCGGTAGATAAGAGGCAGATTAAGTAATGGAATAGCGTCTTCAGTTCTTTGTTCTAGGAGCCGGAGCAGCTCGCCAGTGCTGGAGCCGCTGGGGGAATGTCATTTTAAGTTCTATTTAATTTGGTCCAACGAGAATCTCTCTTCAGAAGCATGTCGTTCTCAGGTGCTAGCAGTGCTGTAGAGGGGCGAGGGAGGAGGGAGGGGGGTTTAAAATGGTTTTTCTTCAAGGCAAATGGCTTGGATGTTTTGGACAACCACTTATCATTTGCTGCACTGCACAGAATCGCTTCCAAAATGACGGCGTTAATCCAGTTCCTTGTAGAAAAGTGACGATGGAGTTACGGATCTACTTCACTATTGTATTTGTCTTCCATTTTTCACACATTCTAACGTGCTTACTTCAAAACTCGTTTATTTTGTAGATTCTTTCTTCCTGCGATGGAGTGAACAGATTCCAAGAAATGATCCAAGCAATGCATTTTTCTCGAAATTAATCTCAACGTGTACATTGCTATTGGTAAATGTTATTAAAATAAACCTGAAAATTGTCTTATTTCTTGTAAAAGAAATTATCAATGGACTTAAGAAAGCGTGTCCAATGTATTTAGAACTCAAATGTCTTGGACTTGGTCGTTATTAGAACCGTAAAACAAACTGTTCTAACGAAATTTGATTTCTAATGTTTTTTTTTTCATCAGATTATCATACTCTTTCGAAAATATCTTACTTATTTAGAATTATTTACGTATTCGCTCTAAAGCAATGCTAAAGCAGCAAACATGTCCTCTTGTAGTAATCCTACGTACCAACGTAATTCTTCAAAAGCTTTACATGCTGCGGAATTTAAAATGCCTTAAATATCTGGAAAAAGTTCAGCGGGCTTTACTTTGAATTCGTGATGTTATTGGCGTTAGTGCTTAACACCTCTGATGATGTGATGTAAGAGCTTACTAACGCTCATCACGCTGGAGACCCAGTAGCAACATTACTCATTCCGACAAAGTGTTCCTATTGCATTTTATGCTTATCCTATTGCATAAGCATATTGCGCTTCATTTGCGTGGCCATTGTTATAATAAAAACCATCCACCCACCAATTGTAGAAAAGGAATAATACGATATTCTGCAAACAGATGAGAGACAAAAAAAAGCCATGGTTAATCAGTCGAATAAAGAGAAACCCTGCGGAATCCAAAAGGTTCGCGTTTTACAAAAAAAAAATGGAGTGAAATAATTGGTTCCACATTTTGTTCAAACAAAGTGCATTAAACATGTTTCAATTGCATTCCCCATTAACAGATTTTATTCCAGTTCCAGTTCCCGTCAACCACGGTATTCCCACGGACTTGCGGAATCGTCTGTAATCGTCCGAATCTGAAACAAATTATCCCTTTTTGCTGTATTACTTTCTATTATTTTCAGTACATTGTTTCGCCCGCCATTAACCTACATCCGAAACAGCACGCAGCGAGGCAATGTATTATGCACGTTCGTTTGCTTATCCAGCCACCAGTATTCTAGCTCCAGGAACGTCCTTTACTCCCTTGTCAATAGTAGCTCCGTGACAATTGAAACTTCTTTTGTGCAATTATCGCGCATAATGATAGCAGAACCCTCGTTCTGTCCGACTGGACTGGATCCATCCGTGGGAACCCCCGGAGGGCCCTCTATCTACGCGTGTGTGTGTGTGTGTGCTGCGCGATATGACAATGCACCTCTTCCTGAGCCCACATTGAATGATGGATTGCGGACGCCCGGGCGTTCGGTTCGCTGTTCTTTGCCCGTGCCCGGAACTGTCAGAACCCAGGTGACCGGTGAGGAACAGAAGCAAAACCCCAACTATCCGAAGCCCGGACGCCAAACTGCACCGTGCACGATGCCGGTCCAAAGTATCCGGTTTATGGTGGTCCAATGACGACCACCACGACGACGACAACGACGACGACAACGACGACGACGTCGCACGCTCCACACTGTAAAAAAATAACACAGAAAAGGAACGTGGAATGGACAACCTCCGGACAGCGGAAACGGAACACATCAGCCGCAAAACCAACCGTGGACGACGACGATGATGACGGTGGCCGTCGTGGTGGAGGCGAAGGCCGCTGGACAGGTTGACAATTTTGCAAATTTTATGAAGCTCGTAATCCGATCCAGAAAAGAAATCATCCCGACATCTACGGGGGCATATGGGTCCACCTCCCCCAAACAGGAACGGCTGAAGGGTGTGTCCCCGGATGTCGCCCCCTTCAGGGATCCACGTGGGCCACGACCACGGCGGTCTGACCCTTTGGCAAGACCTCGGAGTTACCCAACGAAGCAACGAGCGCAGAAAACAGCCGCTGGATGCGCTGGAACGGTTGTTAGGTACCATCAAGCCATCACCCCTTTTTTTTTGTTACTGTTGTCCACACCCCCTCCCCCTACCGGAGGTGGAACTCTTGGACCTTCCGGACAGCCGTAAGGACGTAAATGGAATTCCATAAAACCCCGGGCAGCCCTGGGGGCCCTGGCGAGTGGAGTGGATTGGATTGGATTGGGTGGTGGCCACCTTTACGGCCCTGCCACCCCCCCCCTCCCCCCTCTCTATTCTTTTGCACCCACTACACGGATTGATGCGCGGTTTGAAGGTCGGAAGGGAAAGTGGAGGTGGACTTGAATAATGTTGCAGTTTGGTCGGCACTAATGGCCCTTTGGCCGCGGGCCGGCCGGCCACCTCCAAACTGACCTGGCCCGGGCACCCAGGAGCGGGTCATAAAAACGGGTGGCCCTTCTCGGGCCTCCTCGGGCCATCATCATAAATACCGGAGAAGCTATGGGCTATGGCCACCAGCAGCAGCACCAGCAGCAGCATCGGAACGAGAGGCCGGGATTCGTCCTCCGCTTCAAAAAGCCAAAAGAGAGGAAAGGGTCATCGTGATGACCACGGGAAGGTTCCATTGGGGTTTTTTTCTCTCTCTCATTTGATCATCCTCTGGTCGCTGTAAGGGTTTTGGTGGCCATTACTACCTACCTTCCTTCCTTTCTGGGTCCCATCAGATCCTTCACGAGTGGCGACAATCCTGACATCATTATCATCACCCGTGCTCGTGTACCTGTGTGTGTGTGTGTGTGTGTGTGTGTGTGTATGTGTGTGAGTATGCAAAAGCTTGACCACAACACCGGCAACCCATTAGTGCGGTCCGAATCCCCCACCGCCCCAAAACCGAACACCACAACATCGCGTATCTGTGTGGCTCCAATCGACGGCGTCGTCGATCGATCGGGACGAGCCCATACGCGCCCGGTACCGCCGGGTTCAACATTAAACATCATTGTCATCCGAGAGACCGAAACCGGGGCCCGGTGGTCATCGGCGGCTAGGCCGAGCGTCCACTGTCCACTATTCAGGCAAAAGCGCAAGAAGAAAACGAACAAGGATTGGTACAAAAAGCACAAAACAAAACACCGGGAAACCAAACCACAACGCAACACAGCATGCAGTCACACACACACACGCGTGTGACAGCCGGGCATAGGATAGGTGGTGAGACGCAAGGCCAGGGCCACGCTACGTTACGGATCCGGTGAGGGGACCGGATTCCAGCTAAAAGGCACATCAAATAGCGTTTATGTGCTTGTTTACTCAACGATGGTAATGTTTGCTGAAGACGGGGAACTGGTCCACATCCCGGCGATGGCGATGCAGCAGCAGCAGCACTAACATACCGACCGGAGGGCCGGAGCGATGCAGTCATCGCGGTCGTCGGTGTACCTTCGTTGCTATGATGCATCTCCTCCCTAGCCGGCCGCCCGGAGGGATCTGGCGTGCAACGTGCTCTAGTTCAAAGCGGTCTCTGGGCTGTAAAAGAACGGGACCCGATTCTTTTGTGTGTTTGTCCACCCCTGGGATGCGTACGGATCTGTTGCGTGTTTGAGTGAACGTCCGAGGAACGATGTCATAAAAGATAAAGGTTAAAGTTCCGCGAGATCCATTGGTGACATTGGACTCATTGCCTTTCGAGGGTTTAGCCAGATCACCGTATGATGGACGCTCATTTATCCTTCTTACATTACGGCACATGGAAAATTTAGCCATGAAATAAATTGGATTTTGCAGCCAATTTGATTGCATGGAAAAATTGGTGTCAAAGTCTACGTTTTGAAAGACGACGATGTTTTCACGGTTTAGGAGACTTGGTATCAATTTTAGCTTGTTTGATAGTTTAAGTATAGCTCATTCTTGGTAGATTAAATATAGCATGAGAATGCTTCGACACTTATAAAACATCAGACTAATAAATGGCGATTAACATCGATTTTGAGCTGATTTCTCGCGGGGCATCTGTGATGGCATAGAAATGGAAACTATTGTCAGCTTGGTTTGAACGGCTGAGACCGATTTTAGTTTAACATCACAAGGTACAGATATAAACCTGATTAAGCCTTGTTGTTGTTGATACGGACACTGAGAATTTCCATTACAAATGCATCCTATTTTCTGACAATGGAAAGCTTATTGAAAAATATCAGAAAGTTTACCAAACATATTTTCCTGTTCTGTAGGATTATGTCGAATTCGATTCTATTTTGTTCTTACTGAGTAAGCTATGGTAGCTATGGACAACACTACCGTAGTTACCAGCAAAAAGCAGTTACCTATGCGTTCGTTTTCCAGTTACCTATTTGGTTCTGGTTCACATTTACGAGTGTGCATTTCTTTCTTTCTGGAACTCTGTGTGTGATTAATCAACAGTGAGAATGTCAGTGAGTTTTTGTTTGCTTTTTGGTGAAAATAATTTTCTCTTCGATAAATCTAACAGTGTACATGATTTCTTTTGCAGAGTAATATGTATTTCCATTTCAAAAAAAGTTTGTCGCTCCGTTTGGATCAGTTCCAAATAACAGGCGAGGCTACCATTCTGAAAAGCAATGTATTGAAACTGATTTGAACTCCAACGTCATTGCCATGAATATGCAGGTGAAATAAGCAAGCAAGTTGGTGGAATTCAAGCGGATTCGCCGACATTCCTCCAGCCTTACGTTCTTAAATCGTAATCATGTTCCGGATGAATGGCACGCAAATGATGATGCCGCGTTTGCAAGGTACTCGTACGCACCACTCGTAGTATCGTCATCCAATACAGCATCACAGAGAAGGCGCTGCATTGGACGTGACCCGATCCCTTGAACTCGCGCTCTAAGCTCCAAACTTCAAGCTTTTCATCCTGAACCGACGCGTTCGACGCATGGTGAAGCGTTTTGTGAAATGACCAACCACCGCAACCACGAGGCACCGTAGCAAATCGAACTCCCGGAACCCGAAACCGAACGCTGCTCCTGCGCCGCGCGTCTGCAAAACATAAACATACTCCTCCCCCCGGGAACAAATTTGTGGAACCGCCGAACGATCAGCGCGTTCTGTGTTACGCTACTCCAGTTCCAGGAAACCACCACCACCGAGCCCGTCATCGAGGATTATTTGCACGAAAGTTATGCTCCTGCCATGCCCTGTGTGTGTGTGTGCGTGTGCGTGTACGTATGGGAGAATCCCAGCGGTGTTGCTTTGAGCACATTATTATGTGCGGCGACTACAGCATCCATTGGGTGACCATTACGCAACCGATACCGATACTAGGGTTGCGTTCACCAAACCTCCACCCCTGGAAACAACCCCCGTGTATGCCGCGGTTTTCCCTGGATGCACGGCCGGACTTTGGAGAGAGGAAGTGAACGAGAACGAACGTCATTTGCAGAAGCTTTGCGCGGTGCGCCCAATGTTCCGATTTATTTTAGCCACAAAAGGAGGGGGGGGGGGGTACATGGACACCACCTGCACCCCTTCTTCTTCTTCCCCATCAAACCGAGTGAGCATGAAAAGTGCATCCAGTGCCCAATGCTTCTGCTACTACCACCGGTTACTGTTGGTCGCTACAGGTCGAGATTCGAGGGTGTAGATCATATTCTCATTATTTTCGCTTCGCAAAACGCTTCCTCCGGTGTGCTTGTGTGTGTGTGCGTGCGGCCGTGTAGTTTATATGCTGTAATTTGCAGTAATTTTTAATCACAAGCCTCAGCGCAACTTATGAATGGAATTTGGAATGGAATTATGCATTTGTTCCGGGTGGATTTCCCTGTATTTAACCGGCCGGCCAGTCGGATAGTTTATCATTCCGGTGGCCGGTGTCGCAATCCATTGAACCATTACATTGCACCGTGTAATGAGGTGGGTTCGTTGATCGTTACCAGTTCCTCTCCCCCCTTTTTTGATGTTGTGGCGAGTGACGAATTTAAATTGAAATAATGTTGCGACAGTTTTGCGAAATTTAATTACGATGCACACACCCACGAACCACAAACGAACTGTAAATGGCGGCGACGGTTGGGAGGGAAAGTAATCATAATTACTCAATCCTGTGTATCGTCAGTCAATGTGGAATGGAACCCGGGGATTATTTCGAACCATTCTCAGAAATAACCAAAAGGATGCTTTACTGTTTTGTTGCATTTATTTAGAGCATTTAGATGCTTATAGGCGAACCTTTCCCGTTGGTTGTTCTGTTTAAATGATCCGTTTGCCATCCCAACTAAAGAACCAAACGAAGGATTGATCCAAACATTCGTCTTGCGTTCACCATTAGCATTGTTAGCGGTCCCTCAGCTCACCGATACGCCCAACAAATCCCAAACAAATACCCGCTTTAAACCTTCTCCAAGCGCATAAACCGATTGGCGTTCGTTAATTTTTAATCTTCCAAGCGTTCCTATAAGCTCGTTACAAGTTCTTACGCTAGAATACACCTACACGGGTGTACGAGTCCATTGTCACACCCCATAGGTAAGTACCTCCCAGTGCCAGTGCCCGCAGCCTTCTAATGATGAAAGATAAAGTCAGTGAAGCATAGACAGACCGATTCCCAACAGCAACAGCCACCCATTGACGACATTCGACGTAAGGCAACGCCACAGTATCGTCGAGCACAATGACCTCCTCTTGCTCTTCGTCCGGGTCGTTCCGGGGAACGCGTATATCGATCCACGGCTTTCCACCGGATAGACCACCACACGATAGATCACGTTTCCATCGTACAGTAGAACCGTACAGTTACAGTAGAACCCAGACTCCCGCTTCTTACGCTCATGCTAAGTGATTAAGCGTGCGTGCGTGTGTGTGTGTGTGTGTGTGTGTGTGTGCTCCAAATCGTGTCTTCACCGTCATCGGCTGTACAACCGGTATATCCGGTGCGTGCGAAGAAGGAGTTCGTGCGCTCAGAAGAGCACAATATCAAGAAGCGTCAAGAACGCCAAGCTCCTTGCATAATCGCATACCCACGCGGCCATGGCCATGGCCACACTGGGGCAACACTGGGGCAACGCTAGGGCAACGCTTGGGTGTGCACGCGAGCGCGACAGACAATACGACAAACAACCACCACCATCAGCACCATCAACACCACCCTTTACCACAGAAAAGGTGTGAAGCGAGGCGGAAAAATGGAAGCGAAATGAGACCGCGAAACACACACACACACACACACACAGCAGCGCAGCGATACTCATCCGGTTCCACCCGTTGGTTGGTGCGTTCACTTTCAAGTACTTCAAGTCACGGGAAGGCACACACAACGGTTCACCTGGATACTGGCAGAGACCAAAGGAAGGATATCTTATCATCGCGCCGCAAGTGAAGTCTGCTGGAAGTATCTGCCACAATGGGCGTCCCTTGAGGAAAGAGTGAGAGAAAGAGCGAATGTGAGGAATGAATTGTGCAAAACGAGAAGACACCGACTTCCCCGTCGGTGCATGTTGCGCTTGTCTGAGGATAACGCTGATTACGCTCGATCATTGCTCTGATGATGGATGTGCGGATGATGCAAAGCTAGCTGGTTATGCAAGCGAGCGCAAAGAGCATTGCCGATTGGCCAATATATTCTGCCACGATGTGGTACCAACACTTCAACGGCTTGATTGTGATGTGCTGCTCCAGGTATTGACACATCATCGGCACGAGGCAATTACAGTCCCCGGAGCTTTTGGAGGTATCGGAAAAATATCGGAAAAATATCATCAAAATCCTAGCGAAAGCAATGGCGAGCCATTAGCGGAATGAAGGAGCCAAATAAATGGTCTACATATGTTCTTTTGTTTACTTAGCACACTCCGGCGACGTAAATGGGACGTCAGATCCGAGACCGTAGTTAACACTCGGCTGCGGCGCCATTTAGAACGCATTCCTCTAGAATTGCCGCACAACCATAACCTCATTTCACGAACCCAAGGCGCGGTATACCCCTCCCTGGAGTACCGTTAGGGCCGGAGTAGGGTGACACCATGCAAAAAAAGGGGAGAGGGGAGAAAAGAAGACCGCTCCCCACAGCCCCGTTTGTTTCCGCCGCGGAGCATCTCGCAAGCACATCTTATCTACCTACAAGCTCATCAACATATCCGTTTTCATATCTCTAGCTCTCCGAAAGCATCGCTGCTGCCGCTGCTGCTCTCAACTGGGCGCGCTCAAGCCATCCCTTGACTGCTGCTCCACTGACCAGATCCCGTAATAATGCTCCATATGGGGGAGGAAGGCGTGAGGAGGTTAATTTATTCCCAGCATTCTTACCCCGTATTCCATTGTTGTAAACCTTACGCTTATCTGATGCAGAATGATTGCACATCATCCGTCGGTCGGTCGGTCGGTCGGTCGGTCGGTGCTCACGCGAAGGTCTCTCGTTCTTCCGGGTGACCAGGAGGGGGTGGTGGGCTTTTGTCCAGTGAGATGCGGTCCAACACCGACACTGCTTCCCCCCCAGAAACACGCTTCTTCTTCTTACGATCCGGTCCGGTTGATTTATGCTTCGGTTTTGCATTGGCAGTGCGCGCGTTGAGGAATTGCCTGGCGTAAGCCGATTACGGCTCCGAGACTACAACAAAGGGCACGACACTAGCAGCAACAGCAACAGCAACAACAACAACAGGAACGATGAGGAAAAAAGATGAGAACACTCCCAGACAGGACAGCAGGACCACCCCTGGCTGAGACCAGGGTAGTTCGCCTCTTCGTGGCTTGGAGGTCACTTGTCAATGGCGATGGTGCGGTCAGAGGGAAATGCCCGATATTGAATCCGGTATCTTGCGGTTACACCCTGCCCTCGTTGATGCTCCTCTGGACGTTCTGAGCACCTCCCTCCCCTACCACAAGATGATGATGCTGGCCTCCCGCAGGAACCGCTTGATGCGTAAGGTGCTGCGCCTGGCTAAACAATCGAAGCTCCTCTGACACGGCACCCCCATCCCACACCCCGGGGGAGGTGAAGGTGTTTGCGTTCCGTTTTCCCGTTTCTTCGTTCGCATGGAAAAGACCGGCCGGAAGCCAGAAAGCGGGCATTATAGTCCAGCTGTCATAACGAGCTGCTGCTGATGAGGGCTGCTCTCTGAGACCCAATAAGCTGCCGCAGCCGCCTCCCAGGTAGGTCGCGCCCGTTACCGCCCTCCCTCGTTTGCGTCTTTTTCTTATTTACGAAGCATTCCGCGCAACGTTGCTTCGCCTATTCTTCAATAATTGCTCGTAAGTAGAGACCTTATGGTTACTTTGATGCACATTCCGCCTGATGTTCGAAATTGATGTTGACATTTCCAATTCCGAAACGAGAAATTGCCGAACTGTCAGTCAGTTAGAAGATCGTAGCAGAAAGCAGTCGGAAAAACTAACTCAATTGAAGACCTTATCGTTAGATTATCAAAACCGAACGTTTGCAAACTGACATCCGGAGCGCATCCAGGTGGATGGAATCAGTAACTGCAGCCCACCGCCCCCAAAAACATTTCTAATGCAGTCTTCTGCAACGCTTCTGCCAAATCGGCAAATGCCAGCAAAGGTCAAAAGGTATTAGAAAGGTCGGAATTGCCACCGGTTCGAACCACTGGCGCACTGCATTCCCTCGGACTCGGACGTCCACGGGTTTTACGAAATTAGTTACTGCCCTGGTGCCGTGGCGTGTGTGTGTGGCAGTGTGTGTGTTCGTGAATGTTTACTTTTGCCTCGCTGCCGCGGGCTGAATATGCATATCCCTGCGTAATGAGCGTTCCCTTAACACCGATACAACCGTCTGCGTCTGCAGCCGAAGAAGGAAGCGTATTCCTGGCATCCTGGCAGTTGGTGAGCTGATGATGATTCCGTGGAAATCTAATGACTTCCGAAGCGAATTCTAATGACAGGTACGAGAGCAACGAGCCGGCTTGCGGCCTGCGGCGAAATGGCATCGTCTCGGGCTTATGGAGTTTGTGGACAAAATATTGGCCCCCGAAACTGGACTGGTTATACCAACAGATAATAACAACCTTCGGGAGCTGCGCCCGGCCAAACCCCCTGCAGGCTATGGACGATGACCGGCCGACCGGCCGGCCCGGCCAGTTGGTCATAATAGTTGGGGCGAGGTCATAAATTGTAGCCCGGTGCTAGCCGGTAACTGTCCGTCCGTCCGTCCGGACTCCGGACCGGATGTTGACTGTGTAAATAGTTTGAAGGATGATACTCGCTCGCTGGCCATCAAATGTTGATTCTCTGGTCCCTTCGCTTTTCTTCAGAAAGGATTTTCTGTTTGCTTTGCGTTCGCAGCCGCAGCGGGACGGCTGAAGCAGCGAAAGGGAGAAGGCCCGCGGAAGGTGCTCACACAAATATTAATCCCTGCTGGATCCTGGATTTCACTTTTCACCCGTCAGGAATAGCCAGCGGTTGTTCCGTTGTACTCAATTCCAGGACTCCATTCCTTGAACCAAGAAACGTTGCTCCACGCGTGTGTGTGTGTGTGTGTGTGGTCCATACGGAGAAGTCAACTCACGCGGTCTGTCGCAAGTGATTAAAGGCATAAATTTAGCTATCATATTTAGCTACGGCTCATAGCAGGCCAGGGCCAGGACGGGATTCAATTTGTGGGGAGACTGTCACATCATCATTATGCTCCATCGACGACGGTGTCGTCGTCATCGTCGTCGTTGTCATCATCATCGCCATCGTCATCGTCGCGTTCGTGATGTTTCCGCCCTACCGTCACACTGTCAGAAACACGGTTCCACGTCCTGGAAGACAGCAACGTAGGAACATCGAGAGAGAGAGAGAGAGAAAAAAAGTGCGAGAAAAACCATCGCATCGCAACAAACAAGGCTTGGTAGGCTTGGTGGTTGCTAACGCCCCAACCGTTGCGCCCTTTTGGTTTGGCAAAGTTTGCTGTCAAGGAACTTCAACTCCATCTTTTCCCTTCTTCTTACCAAGCGCGGCCACCGAGGAGGTTGACGAGGGTGCGAATTTTTAATCCAATTCACTTATTACGCGCATGAAGGCGCTTCGGGGCCCGCGTTCGGGCGGTACGTGGGCCACGTCGCCTGACTTAACAAGGTTTTGATTAATTGAAAAGTCAAGCAGTGATTGCACAAACATCCCTACCGCATCTTCACCTTCTTCCCGGTGCTGTGCGGTTGATATCTCAACTCGGTAAAAGATGCGCCGCTGTTGACGGTTCCAAAACGACGCGACGGAGTCGGTCCCGGCCAGCAACGATCGATCGATCGGATCTGTGATGGAATGCAGGAGGGGGGAAGGGGGGTGGCCAATAATAAATTATAAACCCCGCGGTCGGACGACGACGACGACGACGACGAAACTCATTACGTGGCACTGAGGGTGTGAGAACGAAGTTTGGCGCTAGATTAAAATAAATTATCAGCGCACTCCAGCGCATGCCATAATCCTGGCATACCAATTTCACGATCTCGATCTTTCTTATCGCCGTGGTGTATGCGAACAAGCGAAGGAGTCTCCTAGACAACCACAAGAAACACGTGTCACACTCATTTACCGCCAACTTCAATCTCGTTTCGAATTCAATTAGCTCGTTCGCTCACTCCACCACCATCATGCTTTCCGGA
>NC_064874.1:82196152-82271152 GCF_943734745.1 Anopheles darlingi | reverse complement strand
TCACGCATCAAGGACATACTTTCTCTTACGCTCTCTCTCTCTCTTTCTCTCTCTCTTTCTCTCTCTCTTTCTCTCTCTCTCTTTCTCGCTGTACTCGCTGCCTGTGACGCAATCGCGCAATGGCAGCATCCCAAAAGGCGTATCCACACATTCCGACAATTTGGCGTACCCATGGAGTCCCTGGAGTGCTTATGTCGTGTATGAGCCCACACCTATAGCTTACCACGAGGATCCCCACCCCCCCTGACCCCCCGGGGAGCTCGCGACGAGATAGCAGAACGCTGAGAAAGTTTTTAATTTGTAACTTTATCTCATCTCGGAGATCAAAACCGAACCGGTAAAAACCCGAAAAAAAAACCCCCGGACGAAACGAAACGATGATGATGACGGGCGGGTGGGTGGTACTGGAAGAATGGTGACTCTTTCATTTCGTGTTATTTTTTTTCCCCGTTCTAGCTTTCCATTATTTTTTCCTCCTTCCTCCATTTGTTGATTTGCTCTCTCTCTCTCGTTGGCTGGTTTTTTTTTTTTGTGCATAAATATCTCGCTGCTCTCTCGAAAGTGAGGGATTGGATTATGTTGCTTCACCTCTCAGCCCCACCCCCTGGCACCACGCCACGCTTCTATGTGTGTGTGTGTGAATGCACTCTCGCACAGTTATTTTCATTGAAATCGAACTTGATGTAACATACTTCGGGGCAACAGGAATCTGGCAGCTCGTACAACTTCACCGTCGGTAAAGCAGCCGCCGAGGTTGCTCCTGCAAGGTTTCCCCCTGGCTGGTGGCCACCGGCACGTACCAAAAACCCTTAGAAGCTAAAGGACCAGGGACGGGGGACGGGGGACCGGGGGCGAGTGAAGTGGAATGTTACAAACTTTTTCAATTTATTCTCCCACTCAATGCCCGCCGTCACTGTAGCCGTGCACTTAGAGGCAGGACGACTCTGTGATGGCTGCAAAGGTTGGCCCAACATACAGGTTCCTGATGAAAGTATACTTTCGCCTGAAATGCCCTCTGGTCCGGTTGCATATTAGACGATCTCTTCCGGATCAACAAGGCGAGCAGGAGGGTATGCAATAATAAGGACCAGACCAGCGACCAGACCAGACCGACCAGACCGACCAGACCGAGAGTTGGACTTCCTTTTGACTGATGCGGTCAGGTCCGAGGAGTCCGAGAGAGTTCAAATGCTTGGTGCAGATGCTTCTTCAAATGCTACTCGGCCTACCTTCCGGGTAAATCACTTTCAAACTGTTATGTTCCGGTACACCCTGTCGTGTCCGGGGGCAAGCTTCTGCTTACGTTTAACAAACAGCTTCCGAGGACCGACTAGCACAGAGCCTACGGGACAGATACAACGGTCCCTACACATTTGAGATTCACTCGTAAACAACGAATCACATAAATAAAATCCAATAACGGAGCATATTTCAATCTTTGCCTCATTCCCTTTTCTTTCCCGACCATCTCTCTGGACCATTCATTGACTGGGCGGAGGCCCGGAACGGAACTCACAGACAGCCCCTACTCGACAGATGACATAAACATATCGTTTTACAGCTTTTTTTTCGGTGTGGATCTGTCTTCTCCTGCAAAAAAGGGTCTCGCAAGCGTCCGTAACGCCCAGAAATCAGAGCGCTTAAACCCTCGCATGGCCATGCAGATATGCCCTCCAGCCATTAGTTAGAGCAACGTACCGCATAAAACGTTCCCGGGGATCCGTAACCAAAAACAAAAAAACAAAGAATCCGACAGACCTTGGCCTTGGCTAATACTTGGCGCTAGTTTGGTGCCCGCAAGCCGGTAACGCCTCGCGGGGGCTCCGGCCTCGGATCCCTAACAACCTCCCTTTTTCCCACCCACCCTCCCGGAATTCCCCCGGGGGTATTCCCGCATTCGGGAAATATGCTAAGCATTCGAAATATTCATTACCATTTTCATTATGTGCGCCATCGGCCGTGGTGTTGGTGGTGGCGATGCCGCCATCGCCGCTTGTTGATTTGGCGCCGAACGTGCTGTTCACAGTTTTATTGCCACCATCGGGCGCGGCTTCCACCATCGCTCGCATCGATCTTCCGGACGATAAAACGGTGCTTATCACATTAAATAATGTCAGCATCGGTTTCACCATGCCACTGTACTGCTGCTGGAGGCTCTGCTCCTCGTTCTGCTCCTGCTGCTGCAGCTGCTGCTCACGCTCGGCACGGTCCGCCGCCTCATCGTAGTCCTCCAGGCCCTGTTCGTAGCTGTTTCGCCATCGCCATCGTCGTCGTCGTAGCGGTCGTCGTCGAGTTGCCAGGAGTTAGGATATGAAAGAATGAAAGCAGAACGAGAACATGAGAACAATATGGCGTTTTTGCGGCAGGAAGAAGTTAGACCGGGATGGTACCGGTGCAGACAAGACAGGTTCTATGTGTGTGTGTGTGGCTTATTCCAAGGCGCGCGTACACTTTTTGGCGATGGCATTCGAGAGGCAGCGACGATCAAGCGGATGATAAAAGCGAGCTCGAGAGGAAGGTCGATTGGAGTGAAGTACCGTCAATCCGGTTTCGGATTTCTTTCCAAAGCGCGAGCTAAGTGATTTTACGGCTGTCGTTAAGTTGACAAGCGAAAGAGCGAAAGCAAATTGGTGACGTCGCGAGCACGCGAGCAGCCGGCGTGCCTGACTTCCGGACTGTCGGGAAGCTTATTAGTGTGCGTTCGACGACGACGAACGAAGGAGGCCTTGAGTGTCATTTTGCTTCTTTCTTTCTTTTTTTTTTCAAAATACAACCAACGAACGGATGCTTCGATTCGCTTCCAAAATCGGAATCCCGGGTTATAACCGTTGGTTAAGGAAGTTCGCTTACTATCACCATGGTAACCAACAGGACCATTGTCCTGCAGCGAGATTGGTATTTAGCACAAGCAAGTACCCCAAAATCCTTGCCGGTTAAGCAATAAACGCTCAGCACCTCCTCGGCTCGGGCCGGTCCGGTCCACCTGTCCACCCCCTCCACCTAAGCCTCCACCACCGCATGTAAGTGCCATCGCCGGTGCCAAAGGTACTGACACATCGGTATCATCATGCTGCGTCTGCAGCTACGGACCGATTCAGCACAATATAACTGCCCCCTCTCCACCCTCCCCTTCCTCGCATCCTCCACACATCGTCAGACCCCCAACGGGCAATGTTTTGGGCAAATGGCCAGGATAAGATAAAGCGAAAACAGAATTAAGCGATAATAACAATAAATAAAATTTAATTCAGTTGCTCCAATTGTTTTATTAGAAATAATGAACCAGTGGCAGGAAAGTGGTCCGCCACTGCCCGGTACCGGTGGTCCGGTGGCCCCGGTGGCAACGCAATGACCTCCGGTAACGACCCGGAACCGGTTTGCCCCCGGAACACCCGGACCCGGAGTGCCGCCGTTTGTTGTTGTTCTTTGCCGCAGCACGGGACAGAATGGTGACCAGCGGAGTGGTGGTGAAGCGTATGTTAGGCTAAAGCTCCCCGGACACCCCCCACCTCCACCGTTATGCGAACGTACTTCTCAGAGGACGATGCCGAAAAGGCTCGGCCTTCATTACGGGGTTCGGTCACGGCGATACTCACACACACGCGCGCACACACACGTATTGGGGCTAAATGTGGTCGAGATCTCCGGGCGCTCGTTTGCGCTCGGAAGCAGGAGTTAATGAGGCTAATGAAAGAAAAACCCTCCAGCTTCCTTTTCCAGCAGTCGTGTGTCCTTCGTCGCTCCCGTTTTCCCTCCTCCTCTACCAAAGTACCAAATGGGGACCAACGAGCAAAGGCATGGCATGCTGCTCGCGTACACACAGAGACCACAGAGAGCTGCGAGAAAGAGGAAAGGCATTTTATGGTGTGAGACTAACGAGGAAGGCAGAACGCGCAGTAAGGAAGAGCCAGAGCAGGAGGGGGGTGTGCAGATTATGATCCTGATTTGAGGTTCAAACGATAACAGAACGCACACTCGCACACACACGAAACTGGCGTTGGTAGGAGCCCATGCAGCACGCATTTATCGCATGCTGTGGTTATGGTAATTGATAATGTTGCGGTCGAATGTAAGGAAAGGGGGGGCCGCTCGTGGAACCGAAGAGTCCGTCGAAGAGGAACTGCTCAACAAGCCGCAACAATCGATAAGCCGGTCGTACACCGGGTTGCCCTTCGGCCCCGCCGGGGTGTGAGTGTGTGTGTGTGTGATTGGACTCTCTTCCTTTCATTTACTCGGCTCAGATCGCTTCGCCTCTCTAACCAGCTACCGAACCGAACCTCGGTTATTCCCGGTAGTAATGGGGCGCAAATTGAAACAAATGAGCTGCTTGCTTCCTGTGGACCCTATTTGCTTTTTTTTTTGCGTAGATAGGGTGCTCCGTTGGGAGGAATTTCGATGGAACTAATCACGATCATGCCAGGCAGCCTTGCCGTTGGGAAAAAGGGGAAACAGAAGATGGCCACGATGACGACGTGACAGGATAGTGGAACCCGGAAGGTCGTGTTTGGCCTGTTGATTGAATTCCGTAACACTCGGGAGTATCTCCACATTCCACTGTTGTCGTCGTCGTCGTTGTCGTCGTGGCGTAGTGTTTTGTTTGGGAGTGATACTTTTCCCCTCCCAACGTGGAAGGTGAAAATTTATCGCGTGGAAAACGTGAACCCAACACACACACACACGCGCGCTACGCGAGCTAATTATGAGCTTTGCAAAAGTTAAATCACTCGTGCTAATGTGAGTGCGCCCCGGTGGTAGTAGCACCGCTTATAATGGCTTCCGCTTAATGTGTTTAACCACAAAATGGCGCCGCCCGGAGGAGGACCCCATCTCGAGGGTCATTTGTTGTAAATGGGAAAAGTTCAATTGAATGATGCCTCAATCCGGGAGAAGGATTATCCCTTTGTTTGTATCACTTCAGCCTCACGGGGTTGGCGGGCGCATTACGAAGAATGTAAACGATGCTTCGCTACATTGCACACGTGGGTGGATGGTAAGGATTGGATTCTGTTACAGTAAATCGGTTTGAATCATCCCGGTCCTTGTCCCTTTTTTGCGCCAGAACAGTCCGATTCTGAATGTGTATTGTGGTTCAACGAGCTTGAATTGAGCTCGCTCGTACACACACACGAAAGGTCTTTGGTTCATGTAATCACCAGTAGAGGTCCACGAGTGTCCGGTGCACGATTCTTCCGCCAGACGTCACCTTCCGGAATGCGCTGGACACCTCCTCCCGAATGGTTCTCAATATTCATGGATTGCAGCCCGCACACACACACACACACACGGCAACTGTCACTGACATTCGCGAGCTCGAGGATTTCGCGTTGAATATTCAATAAATATTTCACCCATTTATTTATGATGCACCCCTTCGCATCCCGCATCCCGGTTTCTGTGGAGGAGCTTGAGCCCGATTTCACCGTCATGTTATGGCGAAAGTGCAAGAAAGCAAACAAACTGCAAGACCACTGCAGCACAACCCACAATACCCGGGACATGCGGATCTGCGGATTCGCATCCGATGGTGGTTGCGATGTGGCGGGGCACGACGACAGAGGGGTTGTCGAGGGGGTTTTTCAATTTATTTCCCACCGATACTGACCTTGATGGTGACCTCCTTTAATTAATGAGAAAACCGAAAGACACATAGGAGGGGGGGTCGAAGGCGGGGTGGGAGCGATGAAACATTAAAACACATAACCTCATCCGCAATATACACGAAATAATTATGAAAAAACAGAATATGAATAATCAGCTCCGATCCGATCCGCAGCAGCAGCAGCAGCAGAAGCACACATGATGCTGGTGCTGCTGGTGGTGATGGTGGCCATGGATGGTCCGAAATGGTGAATGGTCCTTGCTCCTTGTTTGGCATTTTGGGACCAGCACCAGCACGAAATGACCACCGCGGCTAAAAAGGGGGCGATTAATTATTCCCAGATCTGAGTCGCGAGGAGTTGTGTTACACCATTAGCAACGTTCTGCTCCTGTAATGGCGGACGTTTCTGTTTGCTACAGGGGCATTGCCTTCGGAATACATAACCTCACAATTTGCCTCAACCGGATCGAAGGTATGCGAACTGTTTCGTGCTCTCGAGCGCAATGTTTGCGCGATGTTTGATGTTCGAAAAGCGGGACGAATGCTTGTGTGGTGGACACAACACACACACACACACACACAACACGGGGCACTCCATTCCGGGAGTCTGTGAGGCGTCGAGCGAGCTTCGAATAAAAAAAAAACCTTCCATTTCGAATATAATGAACTTTGCTCCTCCGGTCCATCCATTAATTATATGCAATCGATTTAGCTGCCGGGATTTACTGGCCCGGCCCGGGGACCGGGGAATGGACCGGGGAATGGACCGGTGAACCGAACGGTGAACATCCGAACGGAATATCAATTTTCGGGTTGAGGGCTGGATAAAAATTAATTCTCGGACCTTGCTCCCTGCACCCGGCATACAGGCCAGGATATGTTGCATCCCCCTCGGGCATTTCCCCTTGCGACCCTTCTTCTGTACCCTTCCAGCTGCTGCTGCTGCTGCTGCTGTAATAAATGATCGCGTACGGCATAATTAAAATTAAAAGCTCAGCCCAACGAAACCCACCCACACACACGCATACACATACACAATGTGCGCTTTTATTCGTGCCACTTGTGCTTGCCCGGCTGTCCTGTGTGAGGATTAAGTCCTGCGGGAATTGTCGTCCTCGTCAACCGTGTGCACACACACACACACACGCACACGAACACGAACCCTCCCGGGACCTCAGGGATTGGTTTGACCGATCGAGCGTGCAAATTATGCTCCGGTTGAATAGATCGTCCCCCTCCTTTTCTGGTATGACACACACACACACACAAAATACAACAAAAAAATCCGGCAAAAGGGGAAGAAGCAGGAAGGCGAATGGAACGGTCGCTTTTACAACTCCAATATCGCCTCCCACCTCTAGCCCACCCACTAGGTCACCACCACCACCACAGAGGCGGTGATTGTAATTGTCAAATTAAGCGGTTTAATTTAAATCTGAGCCAAATGGCCAACAGCACAGGGACAGGGCGGGTAGAGAGTGAGGAGCAGGGCTCTCTCTCTCCCTCTCTCTTTCTTTCTCTCTCCGAGGTGGCCACCATTTATCGCGGCAAATTATGCAGAGTGAAATAATTCAACGCAACGGCCAATTCCGATTCGCGGCCCCCGAAGAGGGGTTTGGTGATTGGTGGAACCACGGCAAGCGCCGCGCGCCTCCAATCCTCGCCCTCTGTGTGTGTGTCTGGTGTGGTATATGGCGCACAATCACGGTATCCACCGACCGCATCGCACTCCCGTAGTAGACGCTAGTGGCCATCGAAACGAAACCGAAAGCAACAACAACCAGCAGCAAAAAATGGAGGAGCAAGTCGCAGGCCAAATAACGGGTGGGAGGGGGCTAACTGCAGTAGTAGTCGTCGGGCTACAGGACCACACGGACGATACGTTGGTCGAGAACCAACAACAAAGGTTCGACTCGAGGTAATAAACGAGAATCATGTGTGTGTATGCCAGTGGGGTCCAGACGAAGGGAAAGAAGGGGGGTTAGAGAGACCACCGGTCCCACCCTACCCGCCCCTCCGTTTAATGTTTGTTATTGCGGAGCATCCGGTGCAACATTAAACCTTGCTTCGATCATAAATTTAAATTCAATCTACGTATTAGCGCACGTGGCGCGCCGTTGCGTTCGGCCAAACACCACCAAACACCCCGGGAACACATGCCGCCCACTAGGGGGACTAAAGGGGGGGCCATTTAAAGGACGGAGAGGGGGTAGCAGAAGCAGCAAAAAACAGTGTCCCAACGGACCCCCCGCCCGGGACAGAACTACAATCTAGCCGAATGGCAAATTGGTATGTTGAGGCAATAAATTCCTCCGCCTAATCCAGGGCCCAGGCAATAGGTCCTGGCTCACGCGGCACTGGACACACACACACACCAGTCCTATGGGATGGGCGGACACACGGGGACTAGCTTAACAGCGCACGACAAGCATGTACCATAATTACTGTTAAGCACAGTTTTGTCCAGCTTTTTTGCCCCGAGGACGCACACCACCATCCGGTACGGTATATAGTGACTTCTCCTCTCTCTTTCTCTCTCTCTCTCTCTACTAGACGCAGTGGAGTATGTTTCCCGTTTGGAACATCCTTAGACCGGACATTGCATTACGTTTTCGGTATTAATTGATTCCGTTTCCTCCTGTTAAACATTACATTATTAGTACCGTCGACGTTGACCGATGCACAGATTTGACAGATCGGTCTACTAGGATTCACTACGAAGCAGCTACTTTTACGCTGTAGAGTTGAGTACTCGACAAACCGAGGTAGCGGCGCATGAAATGCCGCGATAAGCCGCCTATCTGGAATCTGCCCATCCAATGCACTCTAATCCGCAGTGCAGAGAAAGAGAGCTTAAAACCGTCGCAAAAGTGCCTCAGTCGCTCAGTACTAAGTGAGTCGATAAACGGTCCCAGACGATGATGACAGTAATTAGTTGGAGCACCAGTCGCAATGTTTTGCTTCCACTAATCCCCCCCGGGTCAATCGAGTCCAGTCCGACAGTCGATCATTTCCAAAGATGCTATCATCTATCGGCCATTGCCTGCTTCTGCGAGGTAACTACTTCTCACCTGCTGTCGGTAATCCGGATCCCGGAGAGGAGCTAGCCCGGTAGCACCGGAAGCCGGATGAAGATGAACGTCGCAATGCACCGTCCACCATCGCGGAGGTGTTAATCCCGGTGTCAATGGTGAACCGAGAAGCGATAAAAGGCGAGCGAAGAAAACTAATTTCTACCGGAAACCGATATTAATCCCAACCGGCGAACCGGCGTGCATGTGTGTGTGTGTGTGTGTGTGTGTGTGTGTGTGTGTGTGTGTGTGTAGATACTGTTGAATGGACGACCATTCAGCGTCTGGCGTCTCCATTCAATAGCCGGAAAATGAAGCCGGAGCGTATTTTTCCCTCACGCCATTGAGGTCCGTGTCGTGATCATTCATTTTATTTTTCCTTCTCGCTCAGTTGTACATTCAGGGAATTTTATGGTTTTCCTGGGAGTTCCTAGTACACCATTGCATACACGGCTGCAGTGCACAAACACAAGGCTTAGTACAGAGTCCTCACGCTTCTAATGTTACTGGTGCTGGTGCTGGTGATGATGATGATGTTATTGAATTGCAAATTTCGTCACAAAAACCGCCACATTCCTCCAACAAAATACTGTCAAAACTTTGCCCAAAAAACAAAAAAAAACCCGCATTCTCCACTCTACCCTGTTGTGCGTGTGTGTGTCTGTTGATGTTTTGCATTACATTTCGAAAATAATTATAACTTTCTGTGGGCACTGGAGCTGGAACTGGAGTGCATTCTCCCGAAAACACCTTTGGCCGCGCACTCGAACAAAACATAGTGCACCTCATCCCTTGCGTGTGTGTGTGTGTGCTGTATGACCAGTCCACCATCAGCCTTTTGCACCTTGGCCGCGGCGTCGGTCGCAATCCGCGCGAAACGTATCAAAATGATCCGGCATTGGCACAAAACCAACAGCCGCCGGAAAAGGATTGTACGGCGCAGGATGGAGGAGGAGGTCGGACGGTGCTGGCAGTGAACCACTAAGCGAACTATGCTGTCATGACACCCGAAGTTCATTAACACCATGCTCCCGGTCCCAACCAACCCAACCCAACCCAACACACCCAAATGCAAGCGAGTTGATGAATAGTTTCCGCAGTAATTAGGCAACTTTATTTGAGCGAGATAGCTGCAGCCATTTTAAGGGGAGGGGGAGGAAGCGCAGAAGCGACATGAACCAGACCCCAAAAACCGAACCGTCATTTGCATCTCGCCTGCATTACTCTTCTATGCCTCCTCTACTTCTGTGTGCCCTCCCGATCGTGACATACCTCAACACACACACGGACACGGACACACACGAGCGCACGCTGGCACACCCAGAATCACTCATTTTCCAGCAAGTGCTGCTATAACGTCCACACCATCTGTCCGGAAAGGGCCGGAAGCAGGAAAAACTCATTTTGGAAGCATTTTCCCGGGGTTTTGTGTAGAATTTTCGTCGAAAATAACTTTCGGCACCTCCACGCCACGAGCTCGTCGCGGTGCTGGTAAGTGTGGTGGTGAAAGGGGGTGTCCGATATGCACACGCGCCATGCAACCACCACCCACCATCGGACGGGGGCATGACGTGGAAGCTTCAACGAACCGTTATGATTTGCCGGCGCGAGTGCGACGCTCACTCTCAAACTCAAACAAAAACACCCGGAAAACCCCTGTCCGGGAACCCGGAACCCGGAACCCGGTGGCCGTTCATGTTCGAGCCAAAGTGTGTGCAGCACTCTCTGTACTCATGAAAGGAGTGAATGTGTGTGTCCGTGTGTCCGTGTGTGTCCGTGTGTGTATGGTTCGCCTCATTCACTTGTGGCTTATATGCCCGGAACTAGAGCGACATGCATCCGGAAACCAACACTCCTGATCCTAGGAAGGGATCCTGAAAGGAACACACCAAAAAGGCAAAGCGAGACCACGAAGGGACCGAGGACCGGTGACGGTTGTCGGTCAGTCAAGCGAAGCTACTCGAGAGGAAAAACGGGAATCGTCGTCGTTAGTTGCATTTCGTTAGTAAGTACCGAGCCTCGATTGCCTCTCACTTCAAGAGCCAAGTGGTAGTAGTAGTAGTACAAATCACGATTTCACCAGCACCGTGCACAGCAGCAGCAGGGCCTTGGCCAATCCATTACTTACCGGCTTAACTGCTTCACAACCGGCACTATCTTTGGCGTAGTCGCTACCGCATTGTATCCCACCGTCGTCGTTGTCGGTTGCCGCTCGTCTTGTCCTTGTAGTTGTTGTTCAGTAGTGGTCGTTTCTACTTCTACTCTTTCGCTCGCGGATCCTCTCGCACTCGCGGCAGCCCGGCCATTATTCGCGCTGACGTCTTCTTCTTCGAAGCTACCGTCGTCGTTCGCGCCCAGCAGCAGCACCGCCTCATCCGATGAACCGTCAGCGAAAGGACTATCTTCATCTTCCGCTACACTGACTGTGGACGGTGGGTACTGGCCATGGTTCTGGCCTCTCGCTTCGATGGCTACCGCCGGCCGACAGAGGGCTACCAGCACCAGGGCCAGGAGCAGGATTCGAACCAGCTGCTGCTGCATCCGGGTGGTAGTGACCGTACCTGCTCCGCTGTACATCATTAAGCCGTTCTTTGCTGTTCCTTTTTTTCGGGGGTAGTTTCCAGTCCAGATCAAATGCAGATTTGCTGCCACGAACGCGCGAACTCCCTCGGTGATGATAGTTGGTGTGATGATGGTCCGAAGGTGTGTGTAAGTGGCAAAGAACCCAGGCAGAGAGCACGCTGGCAACGTTACAACGAAGTGTATTTCCTATGAAGCTGTATTTTGGTGGTGGACTACCTTCCGTAGTCTTCTTCAGTACTGGAGGATGTTCTGGAGTACACTTCTCCACCTGTCTCTCTCGCTTTGCTGATTACGTTTCTGTTTATCTGAACGACTGAATAGCGGTGTTGTTCCCCGAAACGAGTTATTTGCAGCAAGGCACAGCAGCCACCTCGACTCTCGACTCACCAGACACCGGTAGACTCATTAGTTTCGATTTGAAAGAGATCTCGGGCGCTCCACGGACTCGGCTCGTGGATGACTGAATGAATCTTCTCGATAATGATACTCCAGTAGCTCCAGCAGCGTTCTTTGTGCTCGCTAGCTCTCTAGCATCTCGGTTTCATCATTCCGTTCCTACCGTTTCTAACGCGCAACAGCTCAGCTTGGCTCAGCTGGTTTGGTTAACTTTCGGTGTCTCTTATCTGCTTCTCTTAATCACCGACAAGACAAGCGAAGCGAATCGAATCGTACGGGCGCGGTTTACCGATGGAACGTGCCAACAGCAGACCCTGAGCTCTACACCAGAGCTGATGCCAGATGATTCCGATTCCCTGCACTGCCTGTTCCCAGGCAAATAAAATCCAATCCAAATCGGTTACAATCGACGCCGTGCTCCGTGGTTTTCTGCACAAGGAACCGCTCCCGTGCTCTCAACACCCTCTCACAATGCACACACAGACACGTACACACACAGGAGTACACACCAAACTGTTGCAGTCACAGTACACACACACAGCACTGGGGAACTTGGGAGACCACTCCACTCCGAGGAGTCCGAAGGAGTCCGTGGGGCGCGTAATGTTCAACAATCACCGCAAATATCCCGGGATCCCGGTGTAGCCGTCCGATCGTCTGAAGCGTTACTGGCGCACCGGATGGTACGGTCGGTGCTAGGAAGTATCGCCCAGTGTCGTTCTCTTCCGCCCCTCCCAGCGGCCCTGGTCGCGCCGCAACATTGTACCAAATGGAGCAAGAATATGCTATTCCAATTAGCACCTGACGACCTGCCCGCCCGGTCACTTCACCACTTCGTCTCCCGTCCGTCCGTTCTTTGCGTCCGGATGCCGCGTGAGACTCGTAACCTAGTTTGGAGCGCGGTTTCGATCACACATTACACGTTAGCAGGATTCCATCCCGTGTCCTCCCGTGTCCTCCCGTGTCCTCCTGGCCCCGGGGGGTTTGTGCCATTTGCTTTTGGTGAAAGTTTTTTGGAATCGAAAATCGGTTTCGGCCGATTCTGGAGAACCAAAAGGAGAGTGGAAAATGAGTTCAGACGTGTATGGGGACACGGTACAATGGCGTAGTATAATGTTCTTCCACCCTTCGTTTGATTTGTCACAATATGGCGTACGTCATGGAGTAGCTGCATTAGATGCATACTGATTCTGATCCAACAAATGTATTCAATGCGGTGTCCGGTTGGGAAAAAGATGTCCTGTCTGCGGGTTCTGATGCGTCTGTGCGTGCCCGATGCGTCATCAACCGGGGCCGGAAAGTTGATTAATGTCTGGCCGTCTAGACGGTGGCGTTCAACGTTCAATTTCCGGCCTCCTGTTTCAGTTTTTCGTCAATTTCCGCATTCGATAGACACCCTTCCCCCCGGTGTTTCTCCCGAGACAATTCGAGAGACGTGACAGGACAGGACAGGACGGGACAGACAGACAGACAAGGCAGACAGAATCACTTAATCACCGAGAGACCGATCGAGCGACTGGCACTTCATCTGCCAACTGTTTCAGCAAAACCGATTCCAGCTGACCATCACAGAATTTATAAAATCAGATCTCATTCCCAGCAGCACACACACATACACACACATGCGCGCAGCCATCGTCTGTTCTGGTGAATCTGGATCCAGCATCCATCGATGGATTAGCTCTTGCCTTGATGAGAATGTGAAGAATGTGGCTTGCTTTGGTTAGAATCAGAAGAGCAAAAAAAAAACTCAAACAAGGAGAATGCGACCAGTGACCAGGCAGCCTCCGGGTGCCTCAGGTGGGGAATCGATCAGAACATTCCGCAAGCAAGCAACCTCCGAACACCGAACAGACACAATATGCAATGTAGGCGAGCGGTCTCGGGTCTTTGCTGTCAGGATGTTCAATTACCAAAGATTTCTCAATTTCCCACGAAACGGATTCCGTAATCGATTTAGCCGTCGCCATCGTCGTCGCCATCGTCGCCTACTGCCAAGGATGGATGAAAATGAAGCCGAGTCGTCGTCGGTCGTTCAATCGTCGTCATCCGGACGCGGACACCGTACCGACGCCAATGAATGAGCCGAAGGCACAGAACGGACAGATGTGCCAAACGTGTCAGCTTCCGGCCGTAAACTGATTTCTATTTCATCCGATAGTAGACGCACCACGCGCATCCGGTTCGCACGTCACTACTACGGACCGGAAACACTGTACATGCCGAGAGATGGGAATCCGAACACACAGAACGCACCGTACGCACCTTCACTGCGTCCTCACATCTTCTCTAGGAGGTGTTTTAAATAATCACTAACCCCCCGGTCCGGTCCGGGCCAGGATTTGTTGTAATGCGTCACCGAACGCCCGGAACGCACACCAAGACCAGAATCGAATGTCCAACCGTCGCAGACGCAGAACACAGAATTCATTAAGTGCGAGCGAACGGGCGAATCTAATTCCGACGTCCAAACGTCCAAAACGTTTGGTATTCAGCACGATGGTGACGCGCGGTCACGTTCCGGTTACCGGGGCAGGGCAGGGCAGGGTAGAACCCAGAGCCCAGGGTCCAGTGCGCCAAGGGCCTAGAACCAAATCACGCATCATCATTGATGAAAGGCACGTAATATTTGTTAAACCGATTGTTGTTCCTGACACCTCGACGCAGCAGCACCAGCGGCGTGTCAAAAGAATGCCCGAGCATAAATCAAACCCTTCGGAGCACATTCCGGGAGCTCTCCGCACCCGTTTCCCCGTTACTTCACACCTTCCGGCATCCGTTTGTAATCATGTACGACGCACCTACGCACCGTCACGTGCCAACACGGAGTGGTCCGGTCCCGGTGCCGAAAGGTTGGAAAGATCAGCACCAATGGTGGCGGTAATCGGGCGTGATGTAGACGGACGCTGTTCACTGTTCACTCTGCCCCACAGGCCCGGCCTATTCCGTCTGTATGCACAAGGATTAGAAGCATCCGTTATTCTGTTCTGCCTAAAAATAATGTGGATTAAAGCAAATCGTGCGCGTGTGTGTGTGTGTGGGTGTGTAGCATCAACATCAAACATCATCATTATCGCTCGTCCCGGAGGTGAACCATAATGAACCCATAAAGGGTATTGCATGTTCCGTCCAGTCGTCGTCTGTCCATTTCGGTCCGTCGGTGAGCCACTAATTTGTGGTCAATCCGTGGGGAGGGCGATGCAAAAAAAACCGTTGCACAATTACAATGCTAGCCAGTTGTCCCATTTTGTATCGTTCCGTTATCCACTCCGCAGGTCGCGAGTGATCGGGATACATATTTCACAAATCCACACCAACCGTGGTGATGGTGAGCATTCCGTTTTTTTCCATGTTTATTTTTTTAAAGGGTAGTTGGTCCACTTTTTTCATAGTTTTTTGGCGAGATATCTATATTCCAATCTCATCCACTCGTGACGTATGACCGTGGCGTGGATAGCATAGCAACAACATGAGATATAACAACAGCAACAAAAAATGGCGCGTTGGCATAAAAGGATTCAAAGCAAACAAATCGCCGGCACCGAGCACCAGCAACCGAGGGTTGCGAGCATGAAGTCCGCGCTGATTGATTCTTTTTCATTTATTTCGCTTTTTTCCAGAGCACGGGTTTGCCTTCAGCCACCAGAACAAACACCCCACGAGCGCAATAACGCAGAAAGATCAATCGGATGGAGCGAGTTGTTGAAGGGATACGCGGGATACGAATATTTTTATAGCTTTGCATGTCCGGCGATGCGTAATGACGGTGATGATGATGATGATGATGATGATGATGACGGTGCATCCTTTTGGCCATACACGCGTAAAGAAACGGAACGGGTGCGTATTCCCGTACGATTCTTTGTTTACAACATAACGTTGCTCCTGTTTTTTTTTTTTTGCATATTTTACTCGCTCGAATGATCGACTGAAATCGATGTTCGTGGTGTGCAAACAGAATGAATGGCCGGGAATGCGGCCAGATCCCGAAACAGTACACCATTGAATCGGTGAAAGGCTTTCCCTCCGATGCACATTTATTGCGTATCCAAAAGTGCGTATCGCTTGTCGAACTCACAAACCATTTCATTCCAAAATTAAAGCATACATTGTAGCCAACGAGAGCATTCAGCGAGAACCCTCAGAATGGCGCCCAACTCCTAGGTCCGTTTCTACAGCCGCAGCACGACTTCTGGTGTCGGTTATGCTCCCATTCATCTCCTTACAACTTCATTTCAGTCGCGCCTCTTATTTGTCTAGCTGATTCTCGGATACCAAGCCAAGCCAGGCGGTGATAAGTTTCTGGTCAAATGGTATCAAATGGTAAGGGAGTCGAAATGATGCGCGTGATCTACATCGATCTTTACGCTTGATTGCACGGCACCACCACGACGATGACCACGACGACCACGACGACGACGACAACGCGTTTCATGCGTGACACTTTGCAGCCGGCACTTTCGCTGATGTCTCGGACAATTTAATGGGTCACCAGAACGCCTGGACGTAACTAAACTTTCTATCGGCTGTGCTCATCACGCACCCCGGATCGATTCGCTAACAAGTAATCGTGTGAGGCTGAGGCACCGTGAACGAACCCGGGGGGGGAGAAGTAGCCAAGAACTGGAGCATGTAAACGCGCGCAACAGAAAGTTAGATCCTAGGCATCCCCGGGTTCTCCCGTGGCTACTTTACACCGATTAGCGCCTCTCATCACCACGCCTGCCTTCCTGCTCTATTGAGGTCAAGCCAGACGTTGGTTCCATGTTAGCGGCCCATATTTGATGATCCAGAAAATACTTATCACGTTCACGAGCGCCACGGTTGCACTATCGCACACCCTCTCGCCCGCCCCATCCTTCGGACCCGAATGTAGTCCCGAAGGTTACGAATTCGAATCGACATTACTGCCTTGCACACCATCCAGCTGGCCGGCATTCTGGCAGCAGATGACATCGGGTTAGGATGTACCTCCGAGTATCCCTGCTAGATGAGTGATTAGAGATTATTGGTGGTGCGACTATATCGAGCGACTACACAAGTGACACAAGTGACGAGCTCTAGCCGGGGCCCACAATAGCCACACACACATACACACGGGACTTCTACTGAATAGCGATAACCGATTCACCTCAAATAACATGAAGCGCACGGAAGGATTTGTGATCTTAGTGGTGCTGCTTCAGCTGTGCGCGGTTCGTCCTGGCGAAACGAAAACGATCGTTTTCAATTCCTACTCGAGTGGACCTTCGGTTTCGGCCACCTCCGGTAGTGGCAGCACCTGGAATGGAACCGGCAGTGTGGCACAGGAGCGAAGCAGTGAATCGTAAGCAACGATAACAACCTTGCAAGGAGTTTTGTGGGAGTTTTACATCTGGACCTGTCTGTCTTTTTCTCGGGTCCTTGTTCTTTGGTTTCTCTCCCTCCGACAGCGCTGGAAGAGCGTTCGGCAGTCCGAGTGGTCCGAGTGCCGGTGGGTTTCCCTTTTCCCTCCCATCCAGCTACCTCTCGAAACCGGTGCAGGTGGCAAGACCGGTCGACAGTGGATACAAGACACCGAAATACATCGTCTACCCGAGCTACACCGCCAACAGTGTGCCGAATTATGACGGTCCAGTGGGTATGCAAAGCAGGACGCATTACGAGCTCGGTTCGCTCGATTGGAATGTCCGAATCGCGCTTACGAGAGGTTTCTATTGTTTTGTATTCTCCTTTTCTGAACACGCAGCAATGGATCGGTTCGCTCCCGGGGAGGCATACGGTGGGACGCTCTACAAGCTGAAGAAACAGCGGCAACCCGGTGGTGGCGGAGGTACGAATACGAATCCTTTTTTGGAATTTGCATTCAGTGGATCTTTATGCGTTTATCGGTTTTCCTTTTTCCTACGCTCTCCATAGGATCTTTTGCGTCGATACCGGCAGCTTCGTTCAACAGTCCCGTCAGCGTAGCGGCACCGGGACCAGTGCTACGACCGGCGGCCTCCGATAATGCTCCAGTAGTCATTTCGGCACCACCGCCACCACAACCACCAGGCCCAGCAGCCGGCCCTGGCCCATCGGATGGGCCGCCTTCATCACCCACCTCGGATGGTGGTCCACCAGGTCCGCCCGCTACCTTTATCCCTACTCCCAATCCAAGCTCCGGTGAGGATGAATCGACTGCACCTCCCAGTGCCGGTCCATCGGGCATGGTGGGGCAGCAGGATTCCTCCGAGCTTATCCTTTCCCCTCCCAACTCCCACATTGGATATCTTCCGCCGGATGATCAAGTACCGAAAAAGCCAAAGCAACCCACCATGCAACCCGATACAAAGAAGAATCCATCGGTTGAGGATCTTCAAAAATTCCCCCCCAATAGTGATCAAAGCTATCCCGTTCCGATGATGGTATCCCCTCAGAATCCCGTTACAAGCTATCAGCCACCGGCGTCGGGCAATACTGACTCTAGGGCTAATGTTCAACAGCAGACTTCCTCCTATAAAGCGACTCCAGAACTTTTCAAATTTCCTCCGAACGTTAACTCGCAGTATTTGCCACCGACTGGTTCGACGAACGAATCGAAGCAGCCATCGGTTACTAGTTATTTGCCACCACCATCGGGCGATCCGCAGTCTCCCGACAACCTGAAACCGATGGCTACTAATGGTGCCAGCGGCGCAGTAGCGATGCAAGATCTTTCTAAGTTCCCTCCCAATATAAATGTAGCATATTTACCATCGAAGGAATCGGCTCAGAGTTCTGTGACTAGCTATCTGCCGCCAGCTTCTGGTAGTCCTGATGCTCCTGCCAACCTAGTGGGTGCCATCGCTACATCTTCTGCTTCGGATAGTACTTTTAAGTTCCCGCCGAATATCAATTCCAATTATTTACCTCCAAATGTAATGACTAAAGCTGAGAGCCACGTCACAAGCTACCTACCACCAGCTTCTGGTAGTCCTGATTCCCCTGCCAATCTAATGGCTGCCATTTCTACATCCTCTACCTCGGATAGTACATTCAAATTCCCGCCGAATGTCAATTCCAATTATTTACCTCCAATTGCAATGGCTAAACCTGAGAGCCACGTCACTAGCTATCTGCCACCGGCTTCTGGCGATCCAAACGCAAACTATCCTCACCAAAGCGCTCCTCCTTCCTCCTCCCAACCCTACCAGCCACCGGCTAGCTTGTTCCAATTTCCACCCAATATCCACTCGCCCTACCTGCCACCCAAGAATAGTCCCCCTAGACCGAACAACGCTGTGACCAGCTATCTTCCTCCTGCTTCCGGCATTCCAGGTGATGGTACCATCGGAACGATCCCGGTGGGCCCGGGCAAACCGCAGTATCTGCCTCCATATTACGGTAAATAGTTTCTTTATCCCGCCGTAGCTCTCTTGTTAGCGCGTCTGTTGAAGCGGAACGTGAAATAACTTTCTCTATTTGCGATAAACAGATAATCGACCACCAGCACCTCCAGCGTCACCACCGATGAATATGCCGCCCATGCAAATGATGCAAATGATGCAGATGATGAAAGACACTCCGATGACGGGACCACCAACAGGACCTTCCGGGATGGATGCCGGCCATGACCATGATCATCACCATCATGATCATCATCATGATTTTCCGGACTTTTCGGCGTTCGATCATGACCACTATCCGGACATAATCTTCGATCATGATCACGATCACTACCATCATCATCATGACGAACCAACGACGACACCGCCACCACCGCCGCCACCACCACCACCACCACCGGCGCCGGAAACGCCACGTCTTAAAAACTACAGCTACTACTACCTCAGTCGTACGCTCTGGTATGTGCCGCTTTACTTCACTCTCTACTTCACATTCTACGTTGCCATCCTTATCATTCGCTCCATCGCGAGACACAAGGTAAGATACGAATTCATTTAGCTTCAATTAGATACATCCACAGGCATTTCATCTATCGACGATCCCCTTCTACCTTTCCGTCATTGTAGGTGAACCTTCCCAACCAATGGGTTGGTAATGGACGATCCTTCAGCAGCATACGAGACCTGAGCAATGCGCAAACCCAACAGAAGGCGAGCATGATGGCAGCGTTTACGATGAAACAAATCGAAGATTTCCGGGAGAAATACTTGTAGTCGCGGTGCTGGCGAGTATTGGCAGTCAGTGAAATTGCCGAAACCGCAGTTAGGGTAAAGTTTAAACGTCCAGAAAACGGTTTCCTATGTGCACCTATTGGTCGCTAGACATGTTCTCTTGCGCTTAGAAGGAGCAGATGTTTATTGAACAATTTGTACTTAAACATATTAAATAAATAATCATTAAAACCATGCGCTTCGCGTTTTTTGAAAGGATATCCAACATATACCATTTGGGGATGTGCAAACAATATTTATTACCTCTCCAAAATGGATGCCTCATCCTGATTTAGGTGTTTCGTTATGTAGAATCAAATGAACATAAATCTAAATATAAATACGGCGGAGTTTCTCTAATGTCTTTCTATTTCAGTTTTGTTCTTAATATACAGTAGTTCTTATAATATAGTTATTGAACCTATTATATCCTGAAAGGACTATTCTCAGTTACTATTATCGCAAAAGAAGTAAGTGTTACCTGCAAAAAAACGTAATAATCTTTACTACTTAACAAAAGACAAGTAAACAAAATGTACCATCTAGACTAGTTACTACCTTGAACAGGTGCCACTGTGTTTGTAAAACTATTCTTGCACCTCTATCTTGTATTGACCGAACGAGTTATCGATATTAGCTTCCAGGTCGACTGGGACAGGAGAAATTACACTATCTGTACAGCCGGTATCGGGCACGTGAGTATCTTTGCCTTTCATTACTATCAACTCTTTGCCCTCATAATTCAATACCACTGAGCTTTTACTGTCATTGTCTGAAGTCCTGAAAGAGAAAACGATGTCAAGTTATTAAAGCCACGACATTTGTAATAGGTTAAAGAACCATCGGTACGAGATCCTTTCTTACTTTGGTTGCAACTGCTCCAGCTTCGGAATGTTGACAGTAGGAATCTGTCCTCCCGATGCTTCCAGCTCTGCCAGTTCCTTCGGGTGAAACTTTTTCTTGTGGCTCCGGCAGTTAGAACCGTTGGTAAAGGTTTTATCACAAAACGGGCATGTGTACGGCCGCAGACCGGTATGCAGTATCAGGTGGGCCTTCAGTGCCTTGCCCCGTTTGTATTCGTTTCCACAGTACTGGCACTTGAATTTCTTCATGTCCGAGTGCACAACCAGGTGCATGTTTAGAGTACGTCTCGTGTTCAGCTTCAGCCCACAATGCGGACATACATACATCGTCTCATTGTGAGTGTCCTCGTGAGTCTAGTGAAAAGAAGCCAAGACAAACATCATCAAGCGGATGCGACTTGTCGATTCCAGTAGTAAATACGAACCTTCAAACGACCCGAGTTCTTGAACCGCTTTGCACAAAACGCACACTGGTACGGCATCTCGTCGCTGTGCACTATAAGATGCTCCTTCAAGGCACTTCTGGTAGCGAACGGTTTGCCACATTCTTCACAGACGAACGTCCTGAATTCATGATGGTTCACCAGTATGTGATGTTTGACGCTTCCTTGTTTCAGGAAACTGAAGAATCCAAAAAAGAAAAGGGTTATCATTGGCAAACCACGTGGCCAGCAAGAGTAACTTACGTTTTGTCACAAAGGCAGCATGAAAACGTTCCAACTGCATTCTCCGTTATGTGTACATTGATGTGTTTTTCCAGCGACTGTTTGTTAGTAAACTTTTCCGAACATTTTTTACACTCGAACATTTCTTTTATACTGCCGCTCTCCAATATCTCGAATGTTGGGCCTTCCTCATATTCAACTGGATCAAGAGCTCCCTTTGTTTTCTGTTTGATCGTTTTCTTCTTACCCTTGAGTCGTTTTACCGTTTTCCTTTTCCCAATTTGCGATCTTGTTTTGCGAATTGGTTTCTCTTCTTCCGCTGTACTTTCAGGATCGATGTATTCCACTTCATTCGATTGGTTGTTCTCGATAGGGGATTCTGTAATCCGAATACCGCCATCACCCCACGGTTCTTCATCATTTAAGTAGCTCTCCTGCATATCTTCATCTTTTATGATCTCGATATTCGATTGAACAACTTCACCGTTTGGTTCATCATCTGAAAGCACAGACAAGCGATGCATCAACGAAATTAAGATAGTTAGCGTCAACCACCAGCGATGCTCACCAGCGATATGCTCCATCAGTACGATTTCATCCAAAGAACTCGCATTTACCAAACCCTTATCTTCCAAATCCGAATGAGGCAGCAGCATCTCGGGAGCATCGTCATCGAACATATCCCCAAGATAGCGAGCGCGTATCTCGTTGATGTCCAGGTTGTCCAGCTTCATTTTGCTGTAGTTGGCAAGATACGTAAACAGCCCGTTGGTTTGCTCAAACCGGTGTTTAAAAGGATCGAGTTTTTGAACAAACTCGTAACATGTTTCACATATCCGTATCTTTAAATCCTTGATTTCGTACAGCTGCAACCAAAGAAAAGTTAATCGAAAGAGCCATACACAAACCGCGCTTTTGATCGCGCAACCCCTTACAGATAACTGCAAGTGCCGGTAGATAGGGCTGATATCCTCGATCGAGTCCAGCACGTAGTCGGTCTTCTCCTCCGCACAAAGCCGGCACCAATGTTTCCAACTGTGCTTCATTTTAACATGATTTAACACTTTCTTTCGCACTAAAATCCGGAATATCTCTTCACAAAATTAAAAAACCGAGCGTAAACAAATCGCTTCGTCAGTGTTGCCAGCCGAGTGTAAACAAACCTCTCGGAAGTGCTGCCATCATTTTGGCAGTGTTGCCGTCCAAGTCACTCGCATACCTCTTGTTTGAAATTTTATTACTTGAACTTTTTTTCTTGATTTACTTTCTCGCTCTCACTTGTGCATTTGTCTACACTATGAGCGAGATAGCGAATAGGTGTTTGAATCAACCGTTGATATCACAATTTTTGCAAAAAGTACGTGGAAAATGACCATGGACAAGAAATTACTGAAGATTTTAACTAAAAGACTGGTAATCCGTCTGATCCCTACCTATTTTTTCGAGTGGTTTAACGCCAATATTTTGCTTAAAGCGATCGAGAATTGCTCAACATTCAACAAACTTATTCAATGGAAGATCTCCCAAGCACCCTATTTGGAAATCAATGCCGTGCTTATTGATAGTCTTGAATTATTAGTTCTTTCGAGACGCACAAGCGTTTCTAAATCAAAAGGAAGGTCTGAATCATCGAACGAAGTTAACGAAATCATTTGTTCAGATTTCTAAACTGTGTTTGATAATCCACGATAACTGCCATGATATCTATAGGAGCAATACACTCGATGTTTAAGTCGATATTTCCAAGATTCTTCTACCCTTTGCTCGCGATAAAAAAAGTTATCAAAACGGGACATTAGAACGCCGATCCTTTCGTGATTAATAAAAGTGATGCTGAGACAACAGATAATTGTAAACACATTTGTAACAGAAACTTGTAAATTTGTCAAATTTTGCATAACTGTCCCTGGCCACAATACACAAAATTTCATCCAACATTTCAGAGCGAAAGCCCCGCGGCTGCATATCGTACGAACGCACCGCGCACCGCAAGGCATCCGAGCATCCTTAGAAGGGGTGCGAACGGTGCTGATGGAACGGTGGGCGCCCCTTGGACAATGGTCAGCATTTTCGAACATTTTTGGGAAAGGGGACGATGATGCTGGTACAGCCACCGAGTTTCTTCGCGGTGCCTGGTGCCACGCTAGATGCTGCTCTCGTAGAGGAGAATCTTGAAACGCTTCGCACTTTGACCGGACTGTCACAGAATCCAGTTTTGCAGCCACCGGGAGCCATTTAGGGACGTAACGATGAGACAGATTTCGGCGGCGAAAGAGTTGATTCTGTGAGAAAATTGGGAAACGTGGCGGATGTTGCGAGATGAAAAAATCCGTTCTCCGTCTTCCGTTCGTTGTCGTCCGAAAACCAGTCGCTGGCCGATGCTGGTTTTGATTAATTTTCTCGTCCAGCAGCCGTGCGAACGTGCGCGTCCAGAGTGTATGTTCCCGTACCATGATGGACCAAAGGATCATCGGTTTTTGGGGATCTATGTTGCTGCTGCTCATGCTGGAGGTGGAACCCGTTTTCCGCTTCGGATGTCCTGTTCCAGGGATGCTTGACCAACGTTCAAATTTCGGAGCAATCCGGCTGCTTATTATTTATTTCCCGCCACTAGTTCTACTGGACAGCGTTCTTATGCGAGATAAAAGCAACGGAAGCATAAACGTAACGGACTATCAACATCTTAAGCTGCGATCGGCTTTGTTCCTTCCCGTTCGTACATTTATCTTTACTGTTGGCCTTTATTCATTGAGTTAAATTTAGTAAAACATTCATAGTATAAATTAAAGTCAAGTCGAATAGTTTGCAATCTAAATAATCAAAATACAATCTTTAAAGAAGTGAACGGAAGGAAGAAATTCCTACAAATGGTTCATTTTACAACAAACGCTTAAAATACATGTTAACAAACGCTTAAAATACAACTAATCTGCTTGTAATATTCATTGCTAAATATCATTTAATCAAGCAAAACAATCGAAGTAATCTGTTGCTAAACACTATGAGCTTATAGTTTTCTAGTTAATCGAGCATATTAATTTAAGATTATCATATTTATCATACATAGTCATTAATTTTTATATTATATCACCAAAAATATACCGATAACAAGAGCTGCACGCAAGGTTTGCCGCACTATTGATTGCCTTTGCATTTATCCTTATAAAAATCTGGTTTCTCTAAAAATTCAACGCATGCAAAACCTAATATAAATTCCATGCTTAAGATGTCTTCATTACTTCATTAAATTAAAATAATTCCCTGAATCGAATACAATACGTATTGCAATACATTACACGAAAGCAAAGCAACGGTTTGACCGATAACTTAAGGAGTGTGTAAGATGCATTCGTAAAACATAACCAGAGATACAATAAAGCTATCTGGTTTGCTGTAGACTCCAGACATCGCCTTAGATATCTGCCAGAGGACATGTGCTCACCTGGAGCATCTAAGCGCAAACAAAGGCGGGACAACCAGTTCCCAGACACCGGGACACCATCGAACGGTCATCGATATTCGGCAGCAGACCGTGAAATCCTTTCTTCTCCCCCGGACTGTCACTATTTCTATTCAGGTTACGGCGCAAACTAGTTCCTGGAAATCCAGCAAAGGAGCTTTAAATTTTAAACAACATCACCAACTACCCTTCGAACGATCTGCTGCTGCTACGACTGCTGCTCCTAGACAACCAGAAAACGGCGAAGATGATATCCGTCACCAAAAATAAAAACCCGTTGCGCACCAAATCGAAGAAAGACGGAACGGAGAACGAAAAATCATCCCACGGATCGCTGGATGCTGGCTGGCAATGCATCCCGCTAGCGATGGTTCCATTTGCTTTGCGTACAGTCATCATCGCCGTCATCAGAGGTCGTGACATCATTTCGACCATCCGGTTCCTGCCAACATCTCCTGGGTCTGGCCACTCCGAGAGCTGCAGCACCCATAGCGGTCGGTGGCCACCGACAACAGCATAACAGGATATCGTGCGCTGGAGCACACGCTAAAGATCTGTAGCTCGGCCGTAGCGCCGTGGAACCGGTTCCCAGGGTTTTCGGGAAGCGCGCTTTAAAATGCATTTTTCGGCACGGTACACCATGGAGAAGGATATGCTGGATGCTGAATCTGTTTTAGATAACCTGTTGGACCAGTTTCTGGACCCATTCCGGTACGTGGCGTGCCTTGGAGAACACGGTATCCCATCCAGGATGATTTCGGCATCGAATCCAGCATCCGGTACTGGTACGAATCCTGCGCCGGATCCGGAATTTGAAAGTGGAGCTCCGTTTGGTCCTTTAAACAGCTCAAACATGCAAAACTCGATGCTCGATCCCGGTCCAGCGGAATGCCGTCATTTTGTCCCCGATCCCGCGTACCCTTTTAAGGCCGTCCCATTCCGTCAAGGGCCGTCCCAGCGTCGAAGGACCTCCTCTGGAACGGTGGCATTTCCCATGCGGTACCCTACAGATACCTGCGGATCCTGCGCCAGGTCATGTGCATGCCAAAACAGGGTTCATTCAAACCTACGGCCGCCATCGGTCGACCTTTCGCTCCTGGCCACGCCGTGACGGTCGGAAAAGTCGTAAGGATCAGCACGAGAGTGAGAGCGAGAGAGAGAGAGAGAGAGAGAGAGAGAGAGAGCGAACGAGTGAGAGGCCAAATGAGAGAGAGAAAAACGTTCGGCATTTGACGATCTGTGACCGAGGGGTTGTGCTTCTTTATGCGTTTCTTTGCGTTCTTGTGCATGTATTGGGTGAATGCCACGTGCTACTGTTAGGGGTGGTAGTAGGGGTGGTTGCGCAACTAGTAGTTTGGCTATGGCCATTACTCAGCCACACTCAATGCTCTCCTATGCGAGCGTGTTTACATGCGGCCTTGCGGGTATGTAGTGTATCTCGTGATTTGCGTAATGTTTTAGAAATCAACATATTCCCAAAGATACTCGCCTAGGTATTCTATTTCATTTTCCTTCTATTTAACTATAATTTAATATTTATTTTAGTATATTCGATTTCTAACAAGGAAGTGAAATATGTAAAACTAAAAAAAAAGGTTGGCAAATCATGTTCAATAACAACAAATATGCTTTTCTTTATCGATTATGTTAATACACTCTGAGATAAATATTTAAAATCGCCTCTTCCTATTCAAACATAGCCAAACTTGTTGCTAAACCAAACAACACAAACAACCAACTATGTTCTCTTGTTTTATATGTTATGCTCTCGTTTAACCATTTCAATTTCTTTCATACGTTATTATCTCATTTTGCCACTAGTCCTTTTACTATCCAACTCTCTTCGTTCGCATTTAGCATAAGCCGGCACCACTAACACATGCTTGCTGGTGGGAACAGTTTGAATAAAATTTCGGTTCCGCGCCACATTCGGTGGACCTCGTTTCGTGTGTCTTCACAACCTCGTTCACCCTTTCCCTACCGGGTCCAATCAGCATTCGCATTCTCCCTGCTTCTTCTTTTCCTGCTTCTTCTTTTCCTGCTCTTCCTTATTAATCTTTTTCTTCTGTATGTTTTCTTCTTCTTCTTCTTTTTTCATTTTGGGAAATTGAGAGCGGAAATAGTTTTGGTCAGTGCTGGAACAACAACGAGCAAACAACAGCAAAAAAAAAACGAGAATAAGAAAACCGGACCCAAGGTCCTGGCTTGAGGATGCTGAAGATTTACCTCCACCCAACCCTACCCTCTTACCCCTGCATCCCTGAGCACAACATGCGCCCAGGATGCTGCCTTGGACAACACCCGGCTCACTGGTCAGAGAGAAAGAGAGATAGAGAGAGAGTGTTGGCCAGAAAGGAATGATCGTGGTGCTGGTGGTCCTTCGAAAAAAGCCGGTTATCGCCCAGGGGGCCTGGCGCATTTTCGGCTTCCGTTACCGATCAGGACGATCGTCGATGGCAGTTCCCATTCTGGTGCCGTTCGGTGAACAAAGCTCCTCGGTGGAAACGCTTACCAACTTGTTACCAACTCTGCTTTGCGTTGGTTTTTTTTTTTGCCACGTTTCATTATCGTTATCATCATCATACTCTGCCATACTTCTGTTTTTATTGTATTTCGACTAGTTATTCGATTATTTCTCGATTCCTACAACTTACTGAGTGTTTCGTGTGTTTTGTGTTATGTTTTGTGGTGTGTTCGTTGTACGTTTGCCCTTTTGTTAGATTCCTTTTCATAGTTATCTACTATTCTTGACGTTCGGTCTTGTTGGTTCAGTGTTTTGCAATTTTGTTTCGCTAGTTAATCGGTAGTTAAAACTGATTTGGTGTTTGTAGTGTTTGCATGTTCTGTTTGCTTTAGGCTTTCTTGTGTTTTACTTGCATGTGTTTTGCGATTTGGAGAGTATCCGTTTGGTTTACTTTAAAGTGTTTAAAGTTCGCATTTAAATCGTTAACGATGCAATCCCCTGATACTAATCCGCTGTGTTCCTCTGAGGCATCAAGCAAACGTTCCAATGTGATAGCTACCGAAGACCGGCATGGCACAGCGATCACACAGCGACGACTTCCGGATCCGGAGCCGTCCACGGTGTCGGCTAGGGGTGAGTGGAGCGTGAGACGCAAGCGAAAGCGTCAACGTCGCTCGTCAGCCGGCCCGTTGTCCCGCCTATCCGGTGCCGCCGTTCCATCAATATTGCTGGCCAAGGTCAGGCGGACTGAAGAGAACCGTTTGAATTGTCCCTGGAGCATACCGACCAGACCGACGAACGATATGACGGACGTCGAGACCGACCACCACACACAGCACACAGACGTGGACGGAGACGATGAAAAGTCGGTCACGAAAGACGCCGGCCTAGACCTCGACCTGGACGACGTCGCAGAAGAGGACAACCAACCAAAGGACGCCAACGATGACAACGACGCCAACAACGACACCAACGACGACGACGACAACGACGACGCCGACGACGGCGAAGGTGAGTACGAGGCTGAGGTCTCTTCCGATGAGTGCAACGATGAGGACAACGACTCTCTGACCGGTAACGACCGACCTCAACCGACCGCCACTGCCACTGTGGCCGACAGCACCTACTACGAACCTCACCGAGCCACCGACCGCAGCGTTGTCCCGAAGGACCATGCTGACAGCAGCGAATGCGCATCCCGGCGCCGTGCCTGTGTTAGTGTCGCAGCATATGGTGAGAAAAACGGCGAAAAATCAACATTCGGAACAGCTGATTTGAATCCGACTCCCGCGCGACGCTGGATCTCGCACGACCGGCCACCAACACACCAACACCAGCAACAGCCGCAGCAACAGGACCACCAGCATCATCATCAGCATCATCAGCATCATCAGCATCGTCATCAGGCGCAACAGCAGCAGCAGCAGCATAAGCGACCGAAATACGACTACACACGTGATCAGATGTTCGAAGTAAATAGACCTTTTTCCGAACCGACCATCACCATTTTCCCCGTAGTTTCATCCCCCCACCCACAAGGCGAATTATTTGTGATTTTTCCAGTGAGCAGCTTCACTTTTTCTCACTCTCTCTCTCGCGCGCTCTCTCTCTTCAATAGTGTGGAGCGAATGCTCTCATTTTCTCTCACTCTATCAAGTCCTCTCTCGCTCTCTCTAGCTCTCTCTCTCTCTCTCTCTCTCTCTCTCTCTCCCCAGTCTGTGTGAGTCCTGTGACTCTCAAACAAGCGAATTGTATTGAGTTTTCTTATGCTTTTGTTTAAGTTTTTCTCGCTTTTCTTCCAAATTTCTCCATCGGGAGCGGGAAAACTCTTTCCCTGCTCCACTCGTGGTGGTGGTGGTGGTGGTGGTGCACTAACACACAGACTGGCATCGAGTGTGGACACGCGGGTTGATGGTTTTGCCCACCGGCACCTCAACAAGCCGGCTCCTGATGTCATGAATGTCCTTCACCTGCCGTTTAGTGCCGCCCTCCTCCATTATGCATCCTTCGAACGCAATTCATTCATCCAATTCATTCATTCAGTACCGTTTTTCCTTCGCTTTTTCTTTTATTGCTGCGCGATGCAACATCCACATTACAGCCGCGTGTTTAGAGCCGCGTTTTCCTGTTCCAACAACTCTCTCTCTCTCTCTCTCTTGCTAATGCTCTTATACTCATAAGATATTCACATTTTTGGTTTGATGTTTGTTTTGTTGCGATGTTTTCCCCTCTGCAAAATGGCGTGGAACAGATCTTCCAACCGTGGGTCATACGCACGTACGGTGACCGGGCAAAGACGAAGACCATCACGCTGAAGAAGCAGGCACGCATCATCAAAACACTGCGCGGCCAGGAGATGAACAATCCGGACAGTTCCAAGTTTCGATTTTGGGTTAAAACGAAAGGTAAAGGCACAGCGCGCTGCCTCGATCGATTATTGCAGCAAGATTTGGTTGTTTTGTATCTAAATCGATTGTTTTTCCTCACCGGCCAAAAACCAAAAAGGATTCACCACTTCGAGGCCGGGCAACTTTCAGGATGTTTTCACTTACCAGAACATTCCGGAGAACGATGGTTGCATACTTTACGCACCGAGCGGTGGCCTGGTAAGCAGATAGCACAACCGCTGCTCGGTACCGAGTGATGAGGCAACCGATTGTGATGTGTCTGATCGGCCCTTTGGTGGTTTGTTTTCTATTTCTATTTTCCTCCCTGGCGTAGGAACCGGGACAACCGTACAAAAAGGTGGCCGTGGTGGAAAACTTCTTCGACATCATCTACGGTATCCACGTATCGCTCGGTAGTCGCGCCAGTAGACACGCCGGCCAGAAGCGAACGTACCGTACGGTAAGGCGCGAGTCCTTTTTCATACGTTTCATCCATTCTAACGGTTTCTTTCTTTCTCGTGTTGCTTCAGATCACCGAAACATACGCATTCCTACCCCGGGAAGCCGTTACCAAGTTCCTGTCGCTGTGCGGCCAATGCTCGAAGCTTACCACGAAACCTTCTTCACCGACGGAAGAGGAACGTAGTACCAACACCAGATCGCAGCAGCCGCTGCCTGACCGGTTGCAAGATCCAAGCGCACGCTTCGACAAAGCAACCTGTGACAGTACGCTCGACAGTGTTTCGCGGCGCAGCACGGCGCAATCCGTTAGTCGCGGTTCTGATCGAGACTACTCGCCTTCGCCGTACTACGAGTTGTTGCGAAACTTTTACGAAAGTGCCCGATCGAGTGCGTCCAAAAGGGATGTCCACCCTTTCAGTGCCGTTGGTGGTGCGCGACGAATGGGCAGAAGCTCGCTGGAACTCAGAAGCCATAGTGAACCGGTAGCGTCCGAGCAGATCGGCGGTGGTCCTGCTGCTCGACCAAACAGTGCCACGGCTGTTGAAGTGGAAACGCTGCGGCGCTGCGTAAGCGGCGAAGTGCAACGAGCAGTGATCGAAGATCGGGTGGTGAACGGCGACGCGAAACCGTTGGTTGGATTGAACAATAATTTTAGTGACAAGCGCTCGGGGGTGGCGGTGGCGGTGGCGGCGGCCGGAACGGGAAGTCAGACGAAAGCGCCCATCACCTCGACGTATCTCGGTGTGACGCGAAGCTTCGGGCTGGACGATGACGATGCGCTGAATATGGTGAGTCTCTTCTATTACTACTACGGGTACTTTAGTATGCAGAAACTGTGCAACGGTCATCGTCTATAAGGAGGGGCCTTCTTTGATTTGATTTCTACACTACATAAAACGAACAATTATGTAAATTAATTCCGTACGGTATAATGCAACCCATGTACCAACTGGTAACATTTCTGGTCTTATATCTGCCATTTTTGTGCGAGAGAGTAAATGCCCTCTTCACCTCCTCCCTCCCGAGGGTGCGCCCTTTGGTATGACCCCGTTAGGGTTAGGGGCCGAACGAGAGATGCCAACATTAATGCCTACTTAATAGGCGCCTCATGGTCGAATCCCTGCGACCGGAGCCGCCGGAGACCTCTTTGTCCCTTCGCTGGAGTTGGGTCAGAGAGGGCGCGGCCCCTAGTTCGTCCCGGCCGTACGCCAGGTACGTCAGGTACGGGAGAAATCTTGACACCGCGCCAATCAACCGTCAGCGACCACCTCAAGGCCATCGGACCTTTGGTCTTCGCGGGGCGGTCTTTCCGCCTTTTGGGTGCTGCATTCCTTGGACCGCTTGGAGAAGCGACATAATTGGTTAAACATCTTGCGTCCATTTTGGAAGAGAAGCTCCTTGTGGAATACAATTATTACGACACTAAAACATCCTTGGGGACTTGTTTCGTTGTTTTTCATTCATGATAGAGTGTTTCGAGGCTATTTTTAAGTCGATTCTATTACGTCATTAACTCATTATATACCTTTCGCATTCGAAAATGCTCCTTAAATTGTCAATCCATTATTCAATACAGTGTGCAAAACGGGGGAATCGTAAATCAAGAAATTATCTGAAGATTCTCTCGAAGTAGAAGAGGTGGTAACGACTTTTAAAATTTTCCCTATAAACCCCTCACTTCCCTCTCCAGTTTACGGGATGAAAAACTGATTTCCTTCCCGTCGGTTGTTCCCGAAACGCAAAGACTTGGAAAATCCTTAGCATAGTCTTGGAAAATGAGCTACGAAGTAGCGCTGTTGACGTTCGCGTTAAACGCGTTCGACGCTGTACTAACCAGAATCCAGAGCATTCGCCTCAAATTATTATCCCTCATTCCCGGGGCCTCGTCCAGCTCCTCGTCCAGCCGGTGGTCCTTGTACATAGATCCCGGAATGCTACCCTCTCTCTCTCTCTGTGGACGTGAAGGAGGCACAACAGCACCACCCACAAAGGAGAGGTGTTCGGCACCCGACAGGCCTACGGTCGGGACTGCGTTTGGGTTGGAGAAGTTCGTGAAGACTCCCTGGACCCTGGAGTCCGTTCGCTCTGCTCGTGGAATGGAGGAATGGAGGATTCGCCGCATTCCACCCCGACTCCCGAAAACCCTGACGAGCCCCTACCCCCGGCGGCGGCTTCCGGTCTTATTTAGCAAAATGTATATACAACAGGCAGCCTCCTGCTCCTGGGCTTTCAATGGGGGAGGGGTGTGATAGGGCGTGGGGGTTGGAACTTGGGTCCGCTGCTTGATGCTCCTTCCTTACCGCCACCACGCACCACCAGCATTGGTGTAGCAGGCATAAGGAAAATCAAAACCCATCCCATCGGGCCCCCTCTTCATCATCTTCTTGAACTCAGGACGCCCCGGTTCCCGGTCCACGGCGAGGGGTGATCGACCTGGAGGAAGCCAGGAATGATGAAATGGACCGGGGACGGGACGGGACGGGACGGTCCGGGCTTCTCGGAGCAATTCTTGAGAGTTTCCTGATGGGGTGGCGACGACGACGTTGCTCCTAAGACGAACGCTACACGCGTGTAGCTGCCATGCCCAAGGCGCAACGATTGGAGCAGTTTGTGGCGCTGTGTAAGGGATACGTCGACGACGTCTCGAGCCGCATACGATGATGAGGGTGACGACGACGGCGACGACGACGATGTGAGGTAGAAATCGAAGCTTAGAAACGACAAACAACCTCCTTCCAATGGTCAGACTTTCCAAGGATCCCACAGAATGTTTTTCGGATGACCCATGGTCCCGTTCCCAATAATCCAGCCACTCCTCCTCCTCCACCTCCTCCTCCGGAATACTGAAGGAGCTACATTCTTTTGCAAGAAAAGTGGTGAATGCCCCTTCTTCCTTCGCCTTCCGGTTTTTTGCGGTTGCTACTCCTGCGAAGTAAGCAAAGAAAGGATCTAAAGGGTTCTTAAGGCCACCTTCGACAAGACGCTGAGGGGGTGAGCACCAGCACCCAAATGTTTCAGGCATGACCGAGCAGGATGACTCCGAATCCTCCCGGGTACCAGGTTCCAGTCCGGAGACCACTACGGAGCATCGGCACACCAACAGCATTTGGGGGCGGGATATAATAATAAAAATAATTTTTAAGTAATTTTAAACCCCCCCATCCCCTCTTAGCATCCAATCTACCGACCCTGCCGTGATGTTAGGGATCCAGGGGGATTGGAAGAATAAGCGGAGTTGCGGTGCGGTGCGGCACTATGCGGTTTATGGCGGTTTCGAACCTCCTCCCAGTCAAGGGTTTTTGGTCCGGTTCCTACAGATTTAGCTACACGTTTTCGGTTTTATTGCTCATGCATCGAGCTCTCGGTGGTGTTCGTGCCTCTGGACCGACGAGGTGGAGGGTTTATAAAGGGGAACCGCACTAACTTCCGGGTCCTTTGGACAACGTTTTGGGGGGAATGGATTTTTCATGCCAAGAAGTTGCCAACGAACGAACATCGAATCTCGAAGGAGTTGCGGTTTTTGAAGAAATTTCTTAAAGTGCTGCTTTTAATCCATTTGGCGAGAGAGAGAGAGAGAGAGAGAGAGAGAGAGAGAGAGAGAGAGAGGGAGGAAGCTTGCAGACTTAGGTAAGGGTATTGCATGTTACTTGGTCGAATTCAGAGGATACAACGGAAACTGTGGTGCTTGGTAAGCTGCATCCCCTCGGGTATTTGTCAAGCAACGGAACACTCTTACCTCCTGTTATACCCTCCCACTTCCACTAAACCATCAGAACTGAGTTCCGTGAACTTCTCAACATTCGATTGTCTCCAGTTCCTCTTGGTTCACTTGAATCCGTTTCATTAGTTGTTCCCGATGGCCGCTTTTGTTGGACGACGACAGACGTGCTACATTTTTCTACACAAAACTCTGGCAATCGCCCAAGACAATTCCCGAGAAGCAAAAAGGCGACCCTCAGGTTTGGTCAGCTTGCAGCCGCTAGCTAATGGCTGCTTTGACGAGGATACTGGTGAACCGCTGGTCGCCGCCGCGTTCCTTGAAATGAAGTCGAGCGGACATAAAAACAAAACACGAGACCAAGGAAAATAAACACTGCAAAAACCGTCCTGGATGGACCGTCCGGACCGTAGTAGTAGCTAGCTTGAGTTGACTCATTTGTCCTCACATCACTCCACCAGCAGCACTTGTCTCCTGCAACGATGCCAACGATTCTCTGTCTCTCTTTTTGTGTTTTCTTTTTTTTTTTTTGGGTTCCGAACCGAACAAACGTCCATTTGGGGGACATGAACGTCCATGAAGACGAGATTATTGTAAGAGAAGGCGCACACGCGGGGGGACCTTATATCCGGGGGGGGGGGCGGTGATGTCTTAGCCCCGGCAGCCATACACAGACACACAGAGTCCGGAGTTTTAAGAATGTAGCCCCAATGGCTACCGGACACGAATTCGGAACGATCCCTTCTCCACCGAAAAAAGGTCCCCATTTGGACTTTGGCCGTCTTACGGCAAACACACACACACACACACACACACAGATGTTAAGGGTAGAACGGTGACAGGTGATGTCGGAGGAGGTGGAGATGAAGGGAAACTGAACAGTCCCCCCCCCTCCTCTCCTTCGTCTCTTCTTCCCTTCTGTTTACCTATTGGCCGGAAATGATGAGTTTTGCTACGGCTACGGGTGACAGTAGCAGGAATCCGAGGCAGGTGGTGGTGGTGGTAGAAGGCGAGGGGGTGGTAGCATCGAGAACATGCATCTCATACTCCAACGCACACAGGACCGGACAGTGACAGTGGCGGCAGCGGTGGTCAGAGAAGAGTAGAACTTGCTGAGGAAGCTGTTGGACCTGACCGATGCAGAGGTTTGCGTGCATGAACCAGGGGGAGGGGGAGAGGGAGGAAGGTGGACTCATTCCAGCCAGCGAACACACAGACACACCCACACACGCGTACATAGGGACACCCCAAGACGAGAGAGAATTTCCTCCCAACAAGCGCCTTAATCTTAAGCAGCATCATCGCACCCACCCCCCGGGTTTTGGAACGTCTTAGAAGGAGTCGCCTCGCCAGGATGCTGGATGCACTTGTGAGTGAAAGCCCCGGTGCCACCTCAAACCCACCCCCCCCCCCCCCACCCCGACCCCGTTCCTCGACCTTGCTAGGGATCAAGAACTTCTGCACACCCCCTTTCATCCAACCGACCCACCCACTCACCCCAGGCCACCCATACCAATGGCTATATGTGCCTGGCTGCCTGTCTCCTTCCACTCCCTCCAATCATTCTCATTGAAGCGTCGCCTGAGTGGGTTGCTGGTGGTGGGCTGTATGTGATGCTGTATGGGTGCTTGTGTATGTATGGCGTGTATGTGTGCACGGACTGTATGTGCGTGCGTGTGTGTGCGTGCGTGTGTTTGTGTCGGTCGGTTTCTTGGGACTTCATCTTCGGACACACACATTAGAGAGACAGCAATAGTAGTAGGAGGGTGGCTGTGGTGGCCGGGACGCGTGTAAGAGAGACCCCGAACCCCCCCCTGACGGAGGGTGGAAGGAGCCAGAACCAGCCAGCGCCAGCGAAACCCGGGGCTCAATGGGATGATGGGATGGGCCTCGGACACGGACACACACACACACACACACACCCGAAGAACCACCCCCTTTTGCGAGAAGGAGCAGCCAAAAGCGGCCACCCACCACCACCACATGTAGAGGGAAAAAGGAAGGAAGGAAGGAAAGGGGGGGTGAAGGAGAAGCTGGAAACATAAGCTGGCACGCAGGAGGCAAACCCCAAATGTAAGGAGCGCCGCAGTGCAGGAGGAGCTCGTCGAGATATGGAAGCCATCAGCAGAGCTTGGATCGCCACCCCCAAACGCCATCCCATCCCCCTCTCCAAAATGATATCCCAACACCCACCCACCCACCCACCCCTGACCACACAGCCACAGCGTGTCCCTGGGCATGGGGCCTGGGTGTTCGCCTTCTCCAGAGTCCAGAGACTCCTCCCTACAGCAGCTTCCTCCCTTCCTTCCTTCCTTCCTGTTCGTCGCCATTCCGAATCCATAATCCATGGTCAAACCTCGATGCTGGTGCCTGCGCTGCGCTGTGCTCCATCCCTTTGCGTTTCCAGTCCTTTATGGACTTCCGTTCCGATCCCCTGCATTGCACCCCCAGGCCCAGGTCCTGGGTGGACGAGCGATGGACCTTCCTCGTCCTCTTCGTTCTCTTCGTCCTCTTCATCGTCGTCCTCTTCGTCGTCTTATTATATAAATGATTTTCTAAGAAGCGAAAACTTTTGCACCACCCTCAGCAAGAGATGAGGGTGGGGCGAAACGCGGGCGAATAGAGGAGGGAGAGGGGGTGCACTACGAACCGGAAATCAAGAAGAAACGGTTGACGACCCCCTTCTACACCCACTACCCCTTTTACTGGGCGGGAAAAATGGGGGCGAAGAAAACGGCATCCTATACTCCCCGCATCGCATCGGACGAAATTTCTTGAACCGTCCGTCGCCGTTCGATTCTCGAGATTCTTTTTAATTTTCTCCACCACTCCCCAACCCACCCCTCCCGGGAACGACGTTTTGGCAACGACGACGACGAAGGACGAAGTTTTTCCCGCACTCTCTAGGAGTTGCTAAGCTCAAAACCTCAGAACCGACGAGAGGATCCGGGGGCGAATCTTGGTCCTCCAGACGTTCGAGAGTCCACAGCAATGCCGGAGAGAGAGAGAGAGGTTTACTCCATACTCCCTCCGTTCTTCACCCCCTCCCCAGTCGGATGTCGGTCCTTTGATGCAAACTGTGATCGTGAACCCCTTCGGGGGTTTCGGGGCTCCTTCCTGGTTCCATGGTTTGTTGCCGCAAATCCCCTTCAATTTGTGATCGAGGGCTTATTGTGGCCATTTGCAGTATTACTTCTTTTCTTTATTTGCAAGAAAGCTGTGGTACTTGAGCGTCCTTTCGATGTTCATTCGATGTTTGGCTTGTGTAACAACAACGATCAGCAGTTCATTCTACATCAATGCAACAATATTGACGCATGATTTCGAGTGAGATATTGTTATCTAGTGTCTTATCTAGTCACTAATACTGAGATTAAATTGGTTTAAAGCGGATAAAAGCATCACCACAAACCCGGAAAGAACTATGATGATTATGCGACTAAACCATTATGCTCTTCCTCCATCGATCACTGAGTTTGTTGAAGCACACTAGGTGACCGATAAGCTCACCACCGCCTGGCTCTTCTCTTGCATTCTTTGCCGAGTTTTATGGTTTCTTTGATGCTCCCCCCATCTGCCACCGTCAAAATGCATCCAGCGAGAGGCACTGCTTGGCTGCCTTCTCTCGAACTTGTGCACCTTCAATCTCCGGAACCGCACCGGAAAGGTAAACTTTTGGACGGAAAATGTGCAAATTAAGGAATGCTACCTCCCCCGGCAAAAGAGAGGAAGACGCCGTAAGAAAGTTTGCTGCACGAAAGTCAGTCGCCAGTCTCGTTTTCTTGTTTTGACGGTGTCGGCATTTCGATGGTGGATCGGTTTCAATCCCGTCCCGAACGACGACAACGACGACGACGGCGACGACGACACCAAGACAAGATGGTGATGGAGGGACGAGAGATTGAGACGCTCGGTACGGTACGGTTGTCGATTGGCCTGCGCTTAGTTTAGCCAATTGGCCCCCCGGGGGGCGGGTCAAAGTCAAGGATGATGGTTAGAAATAATTGAAATTGCTGCCGCCGCCGAGGCGAGCAGATGCATATCGCTGGGGAAAACATATGCGTTGAGCACTCTGAGACGCTATCACTGTAAGAAGGATAGAAGAGAGCGATGTGCTGTCATCAAGCAATTTGCAGCAAACCCTCAAAGGAACGATTCGTATTAGAAGGATAATCGTTTAGCCATTCGCATGAGGCATTGAAGCGAGAATTTGTTAAAAACTCATCAAAGCTAAATCGAAGCTCATTGCATGGTTTTGACTTTAAGGAACTTTAATTGTTGTATAGAAATGAATAGTTAAAGTCATTAATCATTATGAAATGCCCGCCGCAAAGCTTCACTCTTTGGCGCAGAACATGCTCATCGTGAGATGTAGCACATGTTAAGAAACTTAAAATAGGTTTTATGCAACAAAAAGTTGACAATCAAATCAAGAATAATCATTAAAGAGTATCACAAGAGATTTCTTATCTCGAACATTCGAATGTCCTTTGAAAATAAATTGACACCGAAACTGATATTAAGGGGGGGGGGGGGCTTTGGTTATTTCGGGTCCAAAAAAGTCTTATTTTTGACGATTTTTAGGGAAGAGCCGTTTAATTTTAATTTTTCATGTGAATGTCATATTAAACTACGGCTTTTCAAGAATATTTGGTTCTATTTTGGGGAAGATTTGATCAAAACTACATTCATGGCATGCAATCTAGAAAGGCAAGTTTGCAAAAATGTACTTTTTGCGGTGCCCATCGTAGCCACGTGCTGGGTAATCAGAAATATTCAATTGAGTATTCTTTTGTTAGATTATAAGTTTTCCCATTTTTCGATTTTTGGCAGATTTTTGAAGTTGAAAAAGTGATGCTTTTTTCGATATTGCCTCAAAAAACGACACTTTACATAATTAAAAAAAATATTTAAAAAAAAGTATCAACAATTTTTACAAAATATCGACAAGACTACCTGGCAAATAGTATAAAGATTATGTGTTCAAAATTTCAAATCGATCGGTCCAGTAGTTTTTATGCTACGATAGGCACCGGTTTTGAAAATGTAGGTTATGGGAATCGCTACTCAAAATTGCGAGATGCATTGAGCCTTGTATGAAACTCTGTTTTTCAAAAATCAATATCTTTGTCAGTTTTGCTTCGATTGATCCCAAAACTTTACACAATACTCTTGCAAGGATAAGCACTCATAAAAAATTATAAAAAGTAAATACGAAGAATTAAAATAAAATACCGAAGCCCCCCCCCCCCCCCCTTAAAGGATCCTTTTAACGATCCCAAACCCTCAATTCTGGCAAACATTGATTCGACATTTTCCGACTTCTAGAATCTAGGCCTCGGATTCTCACCATAACAGCCACAGTTCAGTTACAAATTCATGAGCTACTAGACGCCTTCAACTGACAGAGGGACCGTGCCTGGTATGCTTGGCCCTTGGCACAGCGCTGATGGTTCTTGCGAGCACCTTCTTCTACCGCTACCGCCACCTCCTCCTTCTTCTTATGACGCCTGGCAGAATGGGGGAGAACTGATTTTGTGATGACCGCAAGCACCGGCACTATGCTGTATGCTGTATGCTGCGCTGCGCTGCGCTGCGTGCAAATGCGCATGAATGCACTTGGCCAGGGCCTAATGAGATGCGTAGTTTTGTTTATGCACTCTCCTTCTCAACAATGCATGTGCACTCGGCCACACACACCACATACTCACACCGGGAGTCTTGGCCTGGACATAAGCGCCCATCTCATTCTCCCGATGTACACTAATGTAGCGTTCGGTGTACAAGAAAGGGCGTGTGTGTGTGTGTGTGCGGAGGAAAGGAAAACATGGCAGCATACACGAGAAGGCGATCGATAAGGAAGATGGAATTGAATTTGGAAAGCGCTCGATGGGAGAGGGGAAGGGTGGTTCATAAGGAGGTTCGTGGCGAGTGGGACGAGGACCGGTCAAGATCTTGGCGAAGGAAAACACACCGATAATATGCTGTAGAGAGGAGGAGTTGGGGGGTGCAACAAAGGCAATTAACAAAGGATCTCGCACTCGGTGAGGCAACAAGGGGGGTGGCAATAGTGGGTGGCAATTGAAGCCGGAACGCGGGTAATGAGAGAAATAGAGCCGGGGATGAAGTAAGAATCCCGGTCCGGGACGACTCTTGGGTGTTCTACATGCATGCATGCGAGGACCCCCGGCAAAGGCGCCTAAGTGTGAGCGAGAGGTTCGAGAAGTCATTCTGACAAAGCATAACATCCTCGGCTCAAGATGCTCACCCTCCCGTTTACTATACATGCGTGCAGGGGAAGAAAAATCGATCCGACTTGAGCAGGACGCTGTAGACGCTTCGAGCACGGAGACGACGACGACGACAACGACGTCCTGTGGCTGTGGGATGAGAAATCTTAAGAAATCGAAGTGTTTTCTTAAAACCATGTCCACCTATTCCGCACCTACCGCAGCACAGATTGCTCATGTGTACGAAAGGGGGTGAGGAGAGGTCGGTTGGTTTGTTATAATGAGGAGTCAGCAATCCCCCAGCAACATCGGTGCCGTGGTGTGAGAGATCTCGATACATACGCTGCCGCCCGAGTGCGACGTATACATAGGCAGCGGTCACGCTGGAGTGCTGGAGACTGGACACACTTTAATTTGCATTAAGGCACTAAGGCACAGCACAGCACAGAAACGAAGACGTTTCCACGACGCACCGGTCCGGGCCTGGACGAACATTATTATTGATTTCCTACCATCCAACAGAACAGACTGACCGAAGTCTTGTTGTGGCACAACAGTGGAACTAATAAAAATGTTGTTCTTACTTGGCTTATCAAGGCACTCGAGCGGAAGAAGCTACTGCTCGATTTCTTTTCTCCATCTCATCCACCAGGAATCGAAGGAAAGAACTACGCAGAGAACTAATGAACACGTAGCCACCGCACTCCAGTTGTCTAGTTGTAGAAAAAAAGGGCAACAGAAACAGAAGCGCTCTTGAGTAGCAGCAGTTGCAGCTGTTGCTGTATGTTTGTAGTAATTGCAGCATCTCATAGGAACACACAGAGCCTCTCGCCTTAAGTGCATCCTGATTGTGCTAGGTCAAGAAAGTCAAGCCCCGCGGGGCTGAGAAAGCCGGACCGGACATACCATTAGGTCCTGCACAGTGTGTGCACAGAGTGCAGCGAGACGGTAATGTGGATGTGGCTTCGCCTCGTCGTCGACGCTGCTCATCATATCCGGTCGTTCCGGTCCGGTCTCGAAAAACGGTTCTCAGTTCACGTTCGTCTCGAACGTCTTTCGATGTTGCGACATGGCATGAATTCAATCGGTATCTCTTAGTAGCATGGTCGAGTGCAAAACCGGGATCCTGGAGAGAATAGGACAAGGGACAAGATGCTGTCAAGTTCCGTTTGTTCGACGGATCATGTCTGTTAGCGCCGCTGCTAACTAACTGGCCTGTTGTCAACTGTCTCGTTGTCGTTCGAATGTCTATTCCATGCATCGAATGGATCATTCCGGGTGATTATGTGTTGCTCTGGGAAGTGCTAGACGTTTGATACTTAACGGCAGAGCGCATCTGAAAGATTCATTTTACGGAAAATGGTTCTCGATTAGTGGAGCTACAGGAAATTGAGGTTAGAGTCTGTATTATGTCAACATTTCACTCTTATTTCCAAAAAAAAAAAAAATGCGCAAAGGTGTTTGGTTTTAAAAGAGTTTTTATGTTCCAAAAAAAACAAGACAGCAGTTAATGGTTGCGTACTGCAATCGGCTGCGCCTAATAGATCATGAATTACGCGCGTCGGAATAGAATTTCCGGGTAGCATCACCGCGGCCATTAGTTCCGCCACATGGACGCGCATGCATTGTCGCACTTCAAGTCCGGGACGACATTAAAAGTGCCTCCGAGATTGGTATTGGGTCCGCGCGAATTTGTCTGGTTGCCTTCCCCTGGCTGTAGAATAAAGAACCGACATAAAAGCAAAACGAGAGTTCCTCGAAGGTCTAGAACCCGCTCTCTCACCCTCAAAAAGCCTCCCCGTCGCAGCAGTAACGGTAAGCGCAACGATTGGAATGCAATCGTTTTCCAATTTTTACTGATTCACAGTACAAGTACCGTCAGTGTACCGTTTGCAACACCATTTCCTGGTGTCCTGTGGGCCCCGTCGTCGATGGCATCGAAAAAAGAGAAATCGACAGGAACATCATTCGCGAGCGCACTCTAAACAACTCCACGCGAATTGTCGGTTGCATCGCGCAAATCGTGTCTCGCGGAAGAGGGAGGGGGGGTGAGGGGTAGGGAACGATGCATTGTAAAACCCGGAAATTGCATCCCAATGAGTGTGCAGCGTCCACCGCCGGCCTAGTAGACGCACGCGTTGTCTTGCGCGGTCCCATCGACAGCGAAGAGTACGAAGAGTGATTTGATGTTTCGGCCACGCGAACGTCCACAGACGTCATGGTGCTTTTCGGTCATGGTGGAACATGGATGGTCCACGCCCTCTCTCTCTCCTTCTCTCTTTTTATCTCTCCCTTAGTTGGTGCAATTCTTTGCGTTGCATCAACCAAAAACCGATGACCGTTTGGTCGTCGGTTTTTGGCTGCATTTGCATTTTTGCATCAGGAGTTTTGCTCTCATCTGCGTATTTGGTGATTCGGTGCAAGAGTTGCGCTCTCCCCCTCGTTGAACTCCACCGGGGGGCATAGGTTCGGTGTGATAAATTAGAGTTTACTTGCGGCAGACAGGTCGAGTGTTCTACCGGAGGGTGTGCAAGGGGATTCGGAATATCGGGATTGTCGGGGATTCTTTACGGGAGATGGGCCCTTGGATGGACAGTGCATATAGCGATGCGTCCAAGTATCTAAAGTAAAACCATCGCTAGATGTGAAAAGTAAAGGAAAATGTATTATGTTTTTACGGGGGTTCGTCTCAGGATCCATTTAAATTAACCCAAAGACTTTAAACTGTGCGAATTGACGACGAATGACTTATTCCTGTGTTGCGAATATGAAGAATAAGGTGTAGGCCGGTAAACCGAAGGTGGTATTGAAGAACTAAAAGCTAAGAGCGGAAGCTGCTGCTATTACACCCGAAATGTTATCATAAATATTGCAAAATACCCAAAAAAGGGATTCTTTTTATGTGTCTCATGAGTGGCAATCATTTCATCGATATTATATTCTGAGTGAATTGTTTATAAACTGCATCGTATAACCTAAATCGACATTAACGCCAGAATAGCCAGAACTAATGATTTGCCGGAGAACGGCGATCTATCGCGAGCGGTGAAGGAATATTCTGTGGCAGGCCAAGACCGCTCGTGGGTTGTAGCGCCGGATAAGTAAGTAAGTAACCGAAATAATGCTTGTACATTTTCCAATATCGACTGAAAAATGATGAAATTATTCAACATTTAAACTATATCTTGTTTAGATGGCGCACTCTATAGATTTGTTATTTGTCTTGAGAGTTGCTGTAATAGTCGCAATATTCCTACGTTACTTCCAATTGTGAGCTTATTGTGAAGTCTAATCTGTGTTTATTTTTACAACTTATATGCAGCAAAGTTGGATACAACTTCAAGATATTCAAATTTTGTTTGGCGTGAATTCCGCCACCAACTTCGAGGATCTTCTCGCTAGATCTTCTCTGATAAAATGCCAAATATCCCAAATATTTAACACCAATGATTAAAGCATCCGGTCCCTCTAGCTCATTCTTACACGTCCATCCCCTATACAAGAACCTGAAGAAGGGTCTAACATCCTCTCTCGCTTCTTCTTCCTCCACCTCCCCCTCCTCCGGGGAAAGTAAACGCAGAAGCGCTCCTGTATGACGAGGGGTGCCCGAGATTTACCGTCCGACAGTTTGGAAGCATCGCACGGCAGATCACACGACGGATCCCTCGGCAATGCACATCAACCGGACCAGGACTTGCCATCGTCGTCCGAAAAAGGGGTGCATTTTTAAAACGTATCCCCTTTTTTATGCCCTCGATTGTACTCCTGGAGTTGGTGATGGTTGCCGTACGCGGGACGTTCGCTGTTGTGTCGTGGGCCCCTAAGGCATCCGAGAGACAGAAAGAAGTTTTTTTTTATCGTCTCTTTTCACTTTTCACATTCACCGGCTGCCCCTTCGGTTCGGTATCGGAGAGCGACATAAGCAATCGAAGGTGCACACAACAGCAACCCTTCTACTGTGGGTTCCGATTGCTGCTGCTGCTGCTGCAGTAGTATTTGGTAGAGTTATCCAGTCTATGTGGCGTCGGATCGGGAGAAATGATGCACCTTTTTGGGGTGGGAGTGGGGGTGTGGGGACAACGAATGTTCAATCGAGGACCCTCGAATGCGGGAGTGTTTGACGATGCAACATAAAACTTCATTTAGCACGTTTTTGCCGCACACCCCCGGTTCGAGCATCTCTTTCTCTCTCTCTCTCTCTCTCCCTCTCTGCTACTATCATTCTTCTTTTGTCTAGTAAAGGGGCGGTGATGGGGATGCGGCAACCGCATGGGACGCAACCGAAGGGAACTGACGACGCATCTGATGCACCCCCGAGATGCAGCCAAATCCAATTCGAACCCTTGGATCGGCTCTCTTCTGGAGCCGGATTTCCGGGCCACCCCCGCGGGAGGAGGGGGGGGGGGGGGTAAGCCTCCCATTACGAGATGAACGACACACACACACACACACACGCGCGCGCGAACACACACTGCTGCCAATGCGCACATGCCAATGCCATTTACCAAAACTACCTCCCCATGCACTGGGTTTTTGGGGGGGGAAGGAGGTGGTTTGGTGGAGTGGGGGGAGGGGGTGTTAAAGGGGAGGATGCTGCACCACGGTTTTTGGGGAACTTAGGGGTGGAATGGGTTGGTGAGGGTGATCGTCTTCGGTCGATGCAATATGCACCGAGGTGGTGGAGTTGTTGCCTGAGTTTCATTAGGGCCTACCACCCCCCCCCCCCACCCAGGGGAGGGAGGGGGTGGTGGGTGATATATTCTAATACATGCACACACACACACACACACACACACACGGACACGGACACGGAGACACATACACACGCATATAGGAGATGAGTGATACAAAAGGGGGTTGGTGATACATAGGGTGGTACCCGGTACCCCCATTCGAGGGTCCTGGAAGGGGGGTGTGAGGGTGAGGGTAGGGGGGCGGTACACCATCTTGGGCGTAGATGGATGTCGTCCTCGTCCCGGACCCGGCGGAAAAGTAAAGCCTCCCTCTCTCAAAGCCTTGTATGTGCCAGGACGCCGTCTTACCTCCCTCTCTCTCTCTCTTTCTCTCTCTCTCCCCGGCCTGGGGGTGGTAAAGGAGGTGGTTGATGCTAATGTGGTATGCGTAGTGGTACAGTAGCAGCATCAGTAGCAGCATACCCGGGCCTGGCCTGGCCTGGTCTCGGGCCTGGGAATGGGAAGGAAGGCGCTACGATGAGGGCAACCCCCTCCCACCGAACTGTCTCCACCAAACTGCACCCCCCGGCGTCTATGGCTGCTCCAGAGACCGACCAACCGACCAGGGGTTGTGTCCGGGGTTTGAAGTCTTATTAAACAACTTACCCCCTTTAGTACTACTGGCTCACTCTCCTCCACGGTGGGTGGGTTGGGTGGTTGGTGTTTCGATCTCTCACCACCGGAAGACGCCCGAAGGGGAGACAAGATGCTGCCGATTCCACCGGAGTATGCGAACGTTCCAACCACCAACCAACCCCCTTCCCCCTCCCCCTATTTGGCAGGGAGACTGGGCTTCTGGGTGGCAGTCACCAGCCCAGCCCACCCAAGACAGTGGGCTTGATGAGGGGGCCACGATGCTTGTCTTTGGGTATATGTATGTGTGCTCATGTGTGTGTGTGTCTGTGTGTGTGTTCGGGCTTTATGTGTGTTCCAGGAGGGGTGTTTTGCTTGATGGGACGGGAGGGTGGATTGTATGTACCGTATACCCACCCCCTAACAACACTCATCCCTCCCACCACCCACCCCAGCACTGTGGCTATGTGTGAGGCGAAAGCCTAAGCCTAAGGAACATGAGCTAAGGTCTTCGTCTTCGCCTCTTCCTCCTCCACCTTCTTCTCCTTCGCCTCCTCTTCTTCCTCTTTTCCCTCAACCCCACACCACCGGCAGAGCGGGCGTCCCTTTCTCGGGTGTTCGGGAATCGAAATTCCACCCAGCCTCCCACCACCCAGGGTGGAACTCGTGTATGTCGGTGTATGTCGGTGTGTGCCAGTGTGTGTGTGTGTGCTCCGCTCCTTGAAGAACATTTTCTTAATAATAAATCATAGGCACATAAGGTTGTTAAACAATCTTCGGAGAAGTTGTGTTTGAATTTTGTCTTACCTTTACCACCACCACCACCCTTCCCATTCTTCTGCAATGAAGAGGACTGCTTCTCACACTCACACTCAACCTCTCTCCCTCTCTCTCTCTCTCTCTCTCTCTCTCTCTCTTTCCGAGACCGAGACCATTTCCGGGTGCCCAGAAGGTGCCCTAACCCCTTTGACGGGGGGACGTTCGAGTCTCGGAGAAATAAATTTTCGCCAAACCGAAAGAAGCTTTCCCATTCAGCGCTCCTTTGCTTCAGTCCTCAGTCCTCCTACGCTAGCTCAAGATGAGCGACACACACACACACACACACACACACAGCAGTGTTACCGGGCAGAACCGAACCGAAGGAAAAGGGGTATGAGACGCCCGGCGGGTCGTCTTCTTCTTCATCTTCTTCTGGCGCCAAGCGTTTCGCTTCGGATGCGAGGGAAACAGGGCGGCAAAGGCGGTGCGGTATGCGTCCCCGGCTCAAGGACCAACAGGGACATGGATGCCCGGGAACGGACATGATGGCACTGGAGGGAGGGAGCAAAAAAAATATATTTTGGAACGCAAAAAAAAAAAACAAGAAATATTCGCTCTACTGCACACCCTCACCCCCATCCCCGCCCCGCACTCGACCACTTTTAATCTGGCGAAACTCCGTGAGCGACGTACCTTGGGCCCGGGTGGCTTGGCAACCTCGCTGCTGCGGACGAAACCGCATTTTGCTTCTGGTCCCGTGGTCGGTGGTCGGCGCTTCCTCCTCGTTTTGGTTGGGATGGGAAATTATATCCAGCAGCGTCGACCAGCACCAGTGGCAGTGGCAGGCGCGACCGACGCGCGGAATGGAAGGGACAAGATCCCGGGACGGAACGACCACGGAGTGGAGAGTGAGTGAGTTCCTCGTTCGCTCCCCGTCTGTACGGAGAGACACGCCAGCAAGGGGAGGGTAGTTTTGGGTTTTTCCATCGTCCCACCACTACTTGGTGTTGGTGGGTGATAAGGGAGGAAGGAGGATATGAGGGGGTGTGACGGGGTGTGAGCTACTCCCTTCCATCGCCATCACTTTCAACTTCGACTTCCGCGTTGGTCAACGGTGCTGCGGTGCTGCAGGACGAGAGAGAGAGAGAGAAAGGGGGAAGAAAGAGCGAGTGAAAGGAGGGATGGCGAGGGTGGGGTTTTATTTTTATCATAGTGGAAAACCCTTCTCTACCCCTCCTCCCTTCCCCTTCGCTTCTTCGGAGATGGAGGTGGAGGGAAAAAATTAAAAAACAAAAATTCCAACCGAGGACCAACACCACCACCAACGGAGACCACCTCCACCACCGAGACTCCAAAGGGGACTCGGTCCAATCCCAGGGAAAGGAAATTCAAAGCTTCTACTTGACGCTCTCGGTTCGAATACGGCCACGGCCAGGGCAAGGGACGGGAACAGGGTCCCTTTAATTGAGTCGATACAGTCGGTTTCAAACCTTTTTGGTAGCCTTGTCTATGGTTCCTCTATTTTTAAGAGTAACGACGATTAGTTGAGCACTCAAAATGTTTACGTAAAAACATTCATCTTCAGTTTAATGCTCACAACATAATATACTCTAGGAAAACGACAATAGAATCATTTCTTTTCTAATGCTGCTTTTGATTCTTCGTTACAAGAGAATGCTCTTCATTTCTATGCATTTAGTTTTTTAAAAGATATTTTCAATTCCTCCAGTGTCTATATTGTGTTCAGAAATTATAATCGTCGTTTTTGGGTGTGCTTATCGTTAACATTTAAACATGAGTAAATTATATTATTTTTGGATTTTTATTGACATATTTGATGAAAATACGTACACGTTTGATCAACTTTTCTATTTCAAGCTTATGGGCCCTATTGCGAGTGTCTTGTCTTGCAAACGAGACTGCCTTACTACTGCTGAAAAAACTTAGCAGTCTTGTTTAGCTTTTATGAATGAACTAGTGAATTTTTACAGCCTGATTTCAAAACAAATACTAATACTACCAAATTATTCACCAACACCACTAAAAACCAACATCTTTCGCTCCAATGGCAACTACGACCAAGACGAAAAAATATACCATTTTCAGTCTCGTTTTCAAGACTCAGAGTCTGTTGCTAAAACCTACCAGACTCTGAGTCTTGAAAACGAGACTGAAAGTCGCGTTGCCATTGGACCGAAGGATGTTGGTTTTTAGTGGTGTTGGTGATTAATTTGGTAGTATTAGTATTTGTTTTGAAATCAGGCTGTAAAAATTCACTAGTTCATTCATAAAAGCTAAAAAAAACTGCTAAGTTTTTTCAGCAGTAGTAAGGCAGTCTCGTTTGCAAGACAAGACACTCGCAATAGGGCCCTATACCTTCATAATTTTATGCTTCTTCAACTAAGTAATTAACTAAATATTTACTACTTTTTAAATAACTTGCCATCAAATTATTGCACCAAATTAATTAATCAAAAAATGTTCAAATAAATGTTCAATCTACTACTTGAAGTAAAGAAATCCTTTATGATTTATGAAGCAAAATTTATGATTATTCGTTTCCAGTCCTCATTTGAATAAATTTATTGAAATGGAGTAAGATTTAATAAAATTGTAATATACTCCTTATGCTTTGTCTACATAACACATACTTTATACTTTATTGATTGAAATTTAAAAGAGAATCACTTCAAGGTTTTTGTGTATTAAATCAAATAAATTGTAACAAATAATTGAATAAAAACCAACACTCCTTGACTCCTTGACAAACACTCCATACCAAACACTTGCACCGCACTGTACCAGCCACCGTCCTTCTCCTTCCAAGAAGTTGTGCACGATATTTCTGCGGGCATACGAGGTAGCACGACCGGGCGAGAGGGAGACTTTTTTCCGCAGTTCCCTGTCGCCTGTCGCTGCGGAGTCGCGGTTCCCCTTTTTTCACCCCTTTTTTCCCGGTACGCTCGCTACCATATCACGCACAACAAGGGTCGAAGGGTGGTGCTAGTAACGCCCGGTCCGCCAGGTCCACCACGACGGGATACGTGCAGAGGGAGAGGGCAAGAGAAGGGAGGTGGGAGGAAACCTTTTTAGACAATTAAATAAATTAAAATAAAGGATACCAGTACCGAAAGCGAGAGGTGCCAGCAACGGATGGTGGTGGTGGTGGTGGAGAAGGGGGGGTGGTACAATATACCGGATAAGGGTAAGAGAGGGTGTCGCTGGAATGAAGCACAAAAAAAAACTTCTGGTTACCTACCTTCGCCTTTGCCTCGTTAACGTTGACGTGCCCCGTGTTCCCGCGTTCGCGTACACTTTGCAGGAGAAACATGGTGCTGGTGAAGGGAGGGTGGTTTCGTTTTCCCCAAGTATTTTTTTTTTTGTTTGTTTTCCGTTTTTTTTTTCCTCGGTGCAGAAATTACGGTCCACGGATGGGGATGATGGGGTATCCCAAATACTACTACCCTCCTAGTGCCACTGACCACCGCTGGAAAGCGAAATTGTATTTTGTCCGAACCTCGCACTCCTCCTCTTCAGGCCCTCATCAAGACACTGTCGCGCCCATTTGAGATTGAAGGCAAAATGTTTTCCGATATATTGTCGGTGTCCGTTTGCCGGTGACAGTTCTTGGTGTTGCTTTTCTGTGCTGGTATCAACGATAAAGGTTCCTTTCAAGCACTTTTTATGAAAAGAAAATCATTTATTATCTATTGGACCATGTCAGCATGTTCTATAGAGGCATAAAATTCATAATTAAGATAGAATTAGCATTCTTACGCAACTATAATTTTATCAGTTGCTAGAATCCCAGAGCGATATGTTGAAAAAGATTCCTCATTCAATGGTACTCGTATATTCGTTTGTTGCGATTGTTTAAATTTCCTTCTAATATTTTTAATTAAATTACATTAAATTATATTGAATATTTTTTTCATAATCATTAATTGGTTTAGCTAACCAATGGAATCTAATCATAATTGGTTTTAGCTAACCAATGGAATCTGATATATTTTTATTTCTATTGTTACATTTACTGAATTATGACTGTCGATATTTAGCTACTTTTTCTGTTATCAAATCATCCTCTGTCTAAAGTACTTCATAAACCCTTTGTATCCGATAAACGATCCACGGACAGAATCGATATGTTTGTACAAATTGAAATAATTATATGTAAGGATTCAAATTCGAACGAAATACGAAAGCTTTTGTTTACTTTGACTATTTTACGAACAATACAGTTCGTAAAATAAACTGAAAATATGTTGGTCAAAAAAAGGCGTTTTAGTTTGTTGAAACAAACAACTCAATTCACAGTATAGCCTGCATTTTATCAACTTTTTGTCGTCCAATTATTCAATTCAATACAATTTGGCCAATACCGAATATATTGTAGATGAGTGACCTGTCTGTCACCACCTATTCCTTTTCATATCTTTCTTGGTTCCAGCATAAATGTCCTTTTGAAGTATTACATAGAAGTAGAACCTTTTCATTTGGTTTGTACCTTGAAGAAGCTAGCTAATAATTCTACAAATGAATAGCTACGTGTGCCTTATTTCCGAGACACTTGAGCGAAAAGCTGCGGGAAGGTTTTCTCCCGACAAAACTTATTCCAACTTCTCTCTCTCTCGTCTCCGAAACCGGGAGCCGATAGCAGCGGCGGTAATTTGTTTGTTTTTCGATCGAATCGACCACACTCCCGCAATGAACATCCCTCGCTCCCTCCGTTTCTTCCCGGCCTGGCCACTGCTCATCATCCCCCGATATCTAACGAGTAAGGAGTAAGAAGGAAAAGCCCCCCCCCCCCCCATTCGGCTCTCTGTTCCTCGCATCCAAAACCATCCAAAAACTTGGCCCAAAGGAGGCGACCAGTTTTCTCATTTCGCTCCAAGCCAAACGTCAGGCGCTGGCACCGGGACTTGGAACACTATTTTCGTGAACGTTCGCCACCCACCAACCCACCCACCCACCCACCCATCCGAGTGGGATGGTGTGTTCCGTGGGCAAAAACATCGTCAACGTACCGCCGTTCGGTGCCGTCGATGTGTCTAGCGACTCCGCTTTCCGCCTTTCCAGCACCTGGCCTTTGAGGTTATATCAGCACCCCCATGTCCCCCCGGAGGGGTTGGACCACCGACTGGAGCTTCCGAAAAAGAAAAAAAAACGAGGGAACCTTCAACCAACGGCGCGGAGAGGGTGGAGAATGCTTTTAAATTTTTCACCACTCGTCGCCGCTTTTTTTTTGGTCTTCCCCTTGATGTTGCTCGTGTGTCGCGTTCGCGCTTTGCTTTCTTCCATTTGACGCTCTCGGAGGGCATCCTCTCCCCCAAAAAAACACTCTACTTCTATCCTCAGCCCCCCGTTCGGGCGTTCTTTATCTCGTGAAGCACAGTAGCGACCAATGTTACTTCGTCCATTCCCGGTGCCATGTGTCTGCGAGTGCCACAAACACACACCAACAGACAAAAGGGGGGGATGGAGAGGAAGAGAAAGGTAGAACGGTGGCCGACGACTCACATCACATTTTCCGTTTTCCATCGTCGTCCCCAAAAACGTGAGGAGCTTTCTCTACAGTCGACGACGACGACGACGACGACGACGAGGACGATGAAAACAACAACGACAACGACGACGACGACGATGGTGACCCCGCTCGCGCCTTGGTCCTGGGGACAACCGAACCCCGAACCAACGGGGACGAGAACCCAAAAACCCCACGGACCAGCCAGGGAAAAACAAAACAGCGAGGGAAAAAAAAGGGAAAAAACGGGGAAAATGGCAGCATAATCAAATGAAACTATGGCCAACCTCTCCGCCTGCCATGTCCGGACGGAACATTCCATCCAGCAGCAGCAGCAGCACCAGCAGCAGCAGCAACGAACGGTTGACGGTCCCCGGACCCATGTGCGTGTGTGTGCGTTTCACACATTTTTCCCATTTTCCCATTTTCCCTGGAATGTTGCTCATCGCCTGGGCGCTACGCCACGCTGAAGCAAACCAATCCAGGTCCAATGGTCGGTCGTCTCTTGGCTTCGGTGCAGTGTACGGTCCCGGGGTCCAGAGAGGTCTACGAGGTTGTCATTCCTTGGTTTTTGGCCGGTGTTCCGTTACTCATCAAAAGCCGAAAGCCGAAAGCTGTTCCCGCGTGCGCTTCCCGAGAAACGGTGGCCGGCACCGTGGCAACTGTTCCATCGAGACACGCACCGCGGCACTTCTTAATGCGAATGCTGACTACTGTCCTCACACGCGACGGCACCGGCGGCTTCCCTTTTTTTCGCGGCCGGATTTCTCGTGTCGCCGACCGGTTGACAGGACATTCGCGGACATACCGCGGAGCCTGTAATCTGATCAACTCGCGTGGAAAAAGCGCGTCACAGTTTGATGAACCTCGTTCTTCGTCGCGTTGGTTCGCAGCGTTCGATCTCGCATCGAATCGGAATTGGTGGAGAGGGGGGTGTTTTTTGGCCCGGGGATGGAGCTCACAACCGGACACAAGGTTTCTAGGTATTGCCATTTGGGGGCCACGGAGCGGGGTCACGCGGAACGGGTGGCTTAACTCGCGCTCCCGTACGCTTCACGCACCGTTGCACGCCGAACGCTGATCTTCATTTCGATTCCCGGGTCCCCGGGTTTCCAGGGACCTCCATTGCTGTCGGAAAAGTCATTTGTTTGGCACAAAGTACGGGCGCAATGCTTTTCGCAGTCGCAGTCGCAGTCGGTCCGAAGGTAAACGTTAACCTAATCCCTGTGTAATCTGGGTCCCGATGTTCCGATGGATTTTCACTTACCAGGAATCGATTGCATCACAGGGCGGGGGGTGGGTACCATCGGGGCAGGGAGGGGGGCACGAGGTATCGAATATCAAATTTCGTTGATGGAATTACTCCCCATCAACGTGGTAACACACGCGACGCGAGACATCCTCATGCTTGGCACGGATTGGAGGGTGTTTCGGGGCGTTGGCAAATTCCACCTTTTTTTTTTTCTCCCGTGGAGGCGTCTTCCGAGAACAGTTTTCTCCCGGGGGATGTGATAAGTGGAACGTGTGGTAAGGATTATGGTCGGATTTGGGTGGCAAGATGGTGGTGGTTTCGATCATTCGCGTTATAAGGTGATATATTAAATTTTTACTTACGCGCAACGGGGATTAGAATGTCTTCTCTCGTTAAAGTTCGATGCACTGAAGAAGATTCCCTGCAATTGGCATAAACGATTTGATGTCTGAAAGACGCTTTATCGCAGTTAAAGTCTTCTGAAGACAAGGGATATCAAATAAAAGCTCACGAGTAGAAACAGATTTCGAATATAAACTATTATTTGCCAAATTGTTAATACTCAAGCTGTAGTACGCGAAACAATCTTTAGTGGTTAGCGTAAAGCCGTAAAGTGTCGTTTTGCAATGTCTGCTTTAGCCTTCATAAACGAATAACATGATTGAAGCAGACTTATTTCAAGTCCACAGTCCACAACTAGAAAAAAAAATTGTGTGTGTCAGAAATTAATAATGAGTAACTATTGCAGCTGCTTCCGGCTGTTCGATGCCGAATGAGGAAATTAAATGGAAAATTTCATATTCAAAAATCATCATCATCAATTGTCATCACATTATTGATCCGTGCTGAGCCTACATTCAACTACAAGGCCGGATGAATCAATAGCGTCGATAAGAAATCCCTATTTTGACTTAAATGTTTTCAAGATAAATTCCAATCGAGTTAATTAATCGAAAAATGGCAGAGAGACAACAATATTGAATAATTATTTAACTTTTCATATTAAAACTCGATGGAATTAAATGTGTTGGTAGATCTTACTGGATCTTAACAGAACGGAAACCTCAAATTAAGATTAATTTACAAAACTAATGGGGGAAAATACCATAAATTATACTCACAGAAATGGTTAAATAGAATGCCGTATACCACAAAAGAACAAGCGAAATACATCACGTTCGATCACATTAAACACCTTTTTTAGATCCCCGCAAAAGAACCTAATTTGTTCGTTAACTTCCACGAGTGATTAAATGTTGCAGAAGTGATCTAAGAAACAAATGCTAGATTCAAACGGATGGTCCTCATTCCATCCAAACAATTCACAAACGACACCCCACTACTTCTGCCTTCTGCCACCTTCCCCCCCCCCCCCCCCCAAAAGAAGGGATACCAAATACCACTTCCGGTGTCCGTCAGCCAAGAGATCCCGAACCCACCGGGGTTTTGTTTGTTCCTGTGCTCGGTGCTGCGTGAAATCCGTCTCATCCGATCCGATATGGCGGCCGTTGGTTCCAAAGAACAAAAAAAAAACTCAGCCTCGAAGGAAAATTCCAACAACACCAAAAAAACGCGTCACGTGGAATCCGGTTTGTGTGTCCGAACCGAACGGAAAAAAGGGAACCTTCCTTCCACGAGCACACGAGCCGTCACAAGGGCTCCGGCGAATCCTCACTCACCACTCTCATCTTCATCCCGATCCGCACCCCACCCCCCTGGTGTGTACCGGATATGATGATCCACGGGCGTGGGGGGATGTGGGTTCATCGACATTTCCTTCGTCGTAAAGGGAGCGAGGACGGTGGACGACGGTTCCTCTGGTACGAAACACGCACCAAGCACTAATACCAAAACCTGTCCGTGGGCGGTAGGACGCACACAAGGAAGGAGAAGAAGAAGAAGTAGCAGACCAAACAGGCGTCCCCATCATTGGAGCGTGCATGCAATGATGGTAGCGAAGAAGGTACCGGAGTTTTCTCGTTGCCGCCGTGCGTAGAAGAGCAACACAGAACCGTAGCCGATCCGAAAAAGTCGAGGGAAACACCACCAGCGAAGAAGTGGAAAACCTACGGAAAATTCTGGTCATTTTGAGCCGTTTTTTCGTGTTTTTTGTTTTTTTTTGTTGGCGTCAGTTCCCCCCCCGGACGCCATGAAACGCGATGTCGCGTTCTGAAGTTGGAGCTGAAGGTTGAAGCCAGACTCCCGGGGTGGCAGATTCGAACGAGCAAAGCCGGAAATGTGACTAGAGACCGGGAGCGGATCGGAGTGAGGGAGAGAAAGATTTTTTTTTCTTGCTCGTCTTGTCTCGACCGGTCCCCAAAAACACGCTTCCGGAGACCACGCGACCGGTTCTAATTTCGGTCTCGACCAGAAAGGACACGGACCGTGTGTCCTTGCGAACCCCGGACGAAACGGATGAAGACGATCCGCTCGCTCGTTGTTCGTTTCGTGGTTTGGAAAGTATTTTGGTTCCTTGGAGCAATGAAATATCGCACTTCCTTTCGGTGTTCGATTGCAGAAACTAAAGGTACGCAGGAAGGAAAACCGAAAGCCCAGGATGTGCCGTTAATTTGTGACAATTATCTTGCGAAGTAAGTATCTAAAAATGCTTCTAGGTTTTCGAATTCAAATGAACCCCTTAAGGAAAATCCTCAAGCTCCTATACGATGCTCGGAATTTGTGAAAATGAATTCCTGAGTAGCCGAATATGGAAATTGAGGAATCAGGAGTTGATGCCAACGTAAGGAATGTGAGAATTTTTCGAATTCTCTCTCCGTTTAAACCACACACTATCCAACAACCATCTTCTTCTGTGTGAGGAATAAATGCCTTATGCCGTTCACGTTGTTGGATACGCCAAGATATCAGACAACCCATTCGGCACTCATACCTCATACCGGGAAAGGAAAGAGTGTGTGTGTGTGTGTGTTCGTGGAAAACACGCGCCCGAAAGATGTTTCGCATTAATGCTTCCATGCTCAAATCGAACCTTCATCGAACATTGCATCGATGGCTGGTAGGTGTCGATGTTGAGCGTATCGACTAAGGCGTTTCTTCCATGACTTCCATGACCCCGAGTATCCGTGATTCTACTTCTATAGACATGCTTGTCCATATTTATGGTAGATGATCTACAGGATCTGTTTCGTTTCTTAGAATAACGCAATGCGTCTAGCGTTGGTGAAAATATTCAAGAACCATTTTTGGATCTGAAATTTGTATTTGAATTTGCATTCTTCTTTATTGAAGCAGACATTCGAGTTCACTTGCTACCTAGAAGGGGAAATGATGAAAAGAGGAGTGGAACAAGTACTAAGTACTTGATGAAAACATTGATTAAACCAATTAGCAGCATCATCCTTGAGACATTTAGCGTCTCTTCACACAGTCTGCGGGATTAAATGACTCTATGGCTGTAGCAGCACTCGTTACGGAACCGAATTCATCCTTGATGAATCAGCTTCAAGCTTCCTCCATGCCGGCATTCCTCAGCAACACCATTTATTGCACTCAACGAACACTAAACAGCTGATTTTTATGTTGCACACCTACTACACCACTGCAACTGACGATGATGATGATGATGATGACGATGCTAATGTTGGTGAATAACACGTGAATGTGCCGTGCTCAGAAGAGTAGCAAAGAGAAAAAAGGATAAGAGAAACGGGACCCAAAGTGGGTGGAACGGCCGCCCCTCGCCCTCCAGGGAGGAATACATAAAACTCCACGCAAAAACATCGCTCGGTGACGACGACGACGACGACGACGCCAAACTGGGCAAAAGAAGCGAAGCAAACGAAGAAAAACCAAACAAAGAAAGAAACGAAAAAGGAAAAATAAATGCTGGAAAAACGTGACACTCGCAAACGGCGAGCGCGCACACTGTTTGCATTACTGTTTTTGGAGAAATAAAATGGAAACAATCACCTGTTGCTGTCCTCCCGGGGAGGAGGGAGGTGAGAGGGGCTGCTGGTGGTGTCTCTGAATGTGTCTGAATGATCTGACTGCCACCACCACCGTCGGCGTCGTCAGCGTCGTCGTCGGTCGGAATTTATCCGATTTTCGAGAGATTCGTTCGTTCGTTCGTTCGTTCGTTCGTTCGCTCGCTATGCTTCGCGTGAAAAACATAAAACACACGCCGACAGGACTGGCTTCGGCTTCGTGTGGTACTTACACACATGTGTGTGGCCGACTAGTGGGTGAGATACGGGGGAGGGGGCGAGGGATGGTACACCAGGAGTGCAAACAAACGGGACGGGAACTTGACATTGAGCGTAAAGAATCGGGGGTGGCGCCCAATGCTGCTGGTACAGAAATGTAGGGCATCTGCTCCTCCTGTCCCGTTTTGAGAGAATGGCCAACGAAATGAAAAATGAATTAGAGAGCGCGCTTGTGTGTGTGTGTGTGTCGTGGAGAGCGAAAAAGTATCGTTGGGAGAGTCACCGGATCTGGAAAATGGGAGCAAACCGGGGAGTTGCCGGGAAGAGAAAGTTGCTCGCATCCTGTTGGTTGCTGCGAAGAGAGAGAGAGAGAAAGGGAGGATAGGGGGGGAAAAACATAAAACATTTTCCTCATGCATACGCGAATTTCCCTCCCCCAAAAACCACGCTTTTACTCTCGCACACAAAGAGCGAGAGAGAGAAAGATTCGGAATAAAATGTTTATGTTGCTGCTCGGTGCTTAATGTGGCTCGTTGTCTGTGTTGACGCTCGGAGTCAAACGGAGGGTACAGTGGTGGGAATGAGTGAAGTTTTTCCGGTTTGTTTTCCTTCGTACGACAGGCAGCATACGGCATGGAAATGAGGGCTGGCTGCTCACCGAACTGACCTTTCCAAACGCAAAACAATTGCAATAGGAGCCAATAGGAAATAGAGAGAGAGAGAGAGAGACTGTGCTAGTCGTCGGTCTGTACCACTGACAATGGTTAAACCACAATCGTCAAAGGTACTACAAAGAACGTACTAGACGCTCCGTGTGTTTATCATATCACAATTCCTTTAGCTTTAATTTCTTCGTAACATGTATTTACTTCATGAATCCATGAAAAGGATCTAATCTTAAGTCTGCCCCCACATTGAACAATGAAATGTTTATCAATAAGAAACTCTAGGAAAGAGGCACTAATCCTTCTTCCATCTTAACCAAGTGTTGATGTCTAGAGAACCTATCTTGGAGCTTTAAGGTGTCTTTACCTTCTTTTTGCTTGAAACAATGTACTTCGAAAAGAAGTTAAAGATTAACTACAAGATGGATGTCCGGTTCATTGTCCTATTGCTGTGCATGTGGTTTGTCCATTCTTCTTGTTGTACTCATTCTTTGTGGCCATGGTCCAGAGAAAGTTGGAGATTTATGATGCAAACTACTTGGGAACGAAATCAAGATGTTTCAGGCATCCGCGCATGTATGCTTCCATTCAGAGGTTAATGATTTCCGTTAGTGTTAAGCACATTAGCAATATACTTTCGATCTTTTGAAATGCTTCTCACATTTGCGGAAAATTACAAAACAATAGGAAAATTACAAACAATATATAACAATTTAATTGCATCTTTCAAACAAACAGTACCCTCAACATAAAGTGCCACCGGATCAACCAGATCGCTAATCTTGAGGCACCCGATCACTGATGTGGCTCCAAAGTTTTTCGATTATTTCCTCACATTCCCCTCAGCACCACCACCATTGGCGACCAAATTCTTCGTCGAAACGAAACATAAACCGTCGGACGTGGTGCAAGGACGCATCGTGCAAGAAGGTCGCTAATTTCACTCGAGCAAAAGGGGTTTGAATCTGCCATCGGGATTGAAGGCACGCTACCGCATCCGGTTACCCCTTCCACGCTCATTATCATCGCGCTGCGTTCTAGCGATTGTTTGCTACCTTTCACCCAGGGACAGTTGGAGGAGGTGGTTGTTGTTGACGTGCAGCAGCAGCACTAGCAGCAACAACAACAACAGAAACGCGGACGCGAACATGGCGCCATCGCCAGTGGAATGGTGGAAAACAACAAGGACGCCGAAAGTTTTTCATGAAAACCGTCCATCGCTTTTTTGTAGTGTTTTTTTTTTTCTTTGTGTTTTGTGTCTTCCCGTGGATTTTCCTCTCTGCTTTTTTCCCCCTTTTTGTTCCACTGGACACCAACCACCAACCATTTCTTATCGTCCTTCCACTGCTGCTGCTGCTGCTGTTGCTGCTGCTACACATCCATCGTCGTCGTCGTCCTAGTCGTCGTCCTTGCTTTCGTTGGCCTCGACAACACACAAAGCCTCCTTCGTTGCTTGGTCGTTGCCAACGATGCTGCTGCTGCTACCGCTGCTGGTGCTCGCCTGGTGCTCGCCTAGCGACCGAAGCGACCGAGAGCGTCACCTCCTCCTCTTCACTCCCCGGCTCCCCTTTTTTCACGGCATTTCTCCCGTGCCCTCGATCCTGGGATACCGTTCCGTGGTGGTGGCCGCGAACGACAGCCCCAGCGAGAACGAGTAGAAACCCCTTTTAATAATTTTCTCCTTCCATTCCAAACCAAGGCACCTCCACCTCCACTCACCACTCACCACTACCTCTCTTTACCCCTATGGCTACTACGCTTTTGAAGCTTTTCAAGCAGGCGGCAATGGCGGACGGACCGCCGCACCCCAAAGGACGACGTTGGCGACGGTGACGATGATGATGACGACGAGCGGAGAAGCGGAGGAGCGGAGGAGAGAGAGAGAGGGAGAAGCGCGGGCGCGGACTCGATTTTATCGAAACCGCCGCATCCGCCGCTGCGCTCGTTGCCTGCCTGCCAGCATGCCGGGGGTTTTCCTGCTAACCCACGTCGTCGTCGTCGTCGTCGTCGTCGCCACCGCGCCGCGCCTGTCTGCCCAACCCTTCGGGGACATCATACCGCCCGTGTATGTGTGTGCGTGTGTGTGTGTGCTGCCAGCACTGGCAGGCTGATGGTTCGTCCGGGGGTGACGGTGGTGGTGGTGGTGGTGGTGGTGGTGGTGGTGGTGGTGGTGGTGGTGGTGGTGGTGGTGGTGGTGGTGGTGGTGGTGGTGGTGGTGGAGGTGGGTTCGTCGAGTTTCCATCCCCTGGCCCACGAGCGGTGCGTGAGGGATTAGAGAAAAATGGAGAAAAGGTGGTTGGTTTGGAATGGGTTGAGCTGGTGGTGGTGGTGTATCCTTTGGCGCGTTTTTACCCAGCGCAACCACCCACAGTGGGCAACCCCCTCCCCGGCGAGCACCCCAAAAGGGGGAAAGGGGTGGTACGACCACGACGACGACGACGACGACGCATCACAGCGCGATCGGTCGGTGGTACTCTCCTGCCCACGGGTTTTCGGGGACCGTGGCCAGGACCTTCTTTGGAGTGCCGGAGTAAAAATGAACGGAACGGACAAAAAAACAAAAAGCAGAAAGAAGCGAACTCATTTTCCAGCGACCGGCCCGCGGCCTCCACCCAGTATGCCAGCTGCTTTTCTCAGGTGGAAATTCGGTTCGGTTTTTCGGGGAGGGTAAGCGAGGATTGAAAGTTAGTAAATGTTTTTAAACACTGCAGAACAGTGGCTCCTAACTGGAGAAACATGATATAAAATGTTGAAAAGGGTAATAGAATCGCTAAGAAGTGGGTAATGTAGGGGTTAGTACATTGCAAAAGGTTAATACGGCTGATAAATTGACTAAAACAATCCTAAAGGGCTAGAAAATTGCAAGAAAACAAAACAAGAAACGTTTAAATATGAAAACAGCAACAAAAACTGCATTACCAGTCAACGAAACTTCGCTTTCATCACATTAAACCTCACCAAACAGTTGTTAGCGGAACGATTAACGACGGCTACATATTTCAAGAACCCGTTTGCAAGTGCAATAACTGCAGCTCACTGTATTTCATTAATTATCTCGAATATAATTAAAGGTTTTTTTTTTATAAATGTTTTTTAAACCTTACACCAAACGAGCTAAATACTTTTCTCTCGAGCACTTTTCGAGGAAAGCAACGAACACAGCAGCAGCAGCAGCAGCAGCAGCAACCGTGGTACCAGGCAGCAGCTTCCGTTTTATCTTCCTTCTCCTACTCCGACCGTTTTTTTTTTTTTCTTCTTTCCTCCTCCCCGTTCGCGTTCGTCTGTCCTGCGGCGACGGTGTACGGTGCCAACCGACGGCCGACGACAGGACGCCGGGAACCACCGCGTTCCTTTCCTTAGGATTCCTTGTGCTCATCAGCACCGTTCGCTCCCAACAGCAGCAGCAACAGCAGCAGCAGCAGCGAGTGGACCTAGTCAGTACGGGACTGGCTCCGGTGGTGGTTCAGGACCAGGACCAGGACCAGGTCCTGGTCCCCGTGGCCAGAGACAGAGACAAGAACGAAAGGGGTTTTGGAACGAAAGTGGGAAAAAAAAGGTGGAACGTCGTTGGTGGCTCTCTGGCTCGTAGCTCCTAGTTCCTGAGCAGAGTGGGTGGATGAGAGGGTGAATGGGTGGTGGCTATCTGTTCATACTACTACTTTCCTCCATTCCAAACGGCACCAACGGCAGCTCTCGTGTCGTGTGCTCGTCGTGGGGGTGGGTGGCAGATCCGGTGGTCCAACATCTCCTCCTCGGTCGGTCGGTCGGTGGCCATAGCATCCTGCCATAGCGCATTCACCTCCACTCCTCTACCCACACACCCGAGAGAGAAAGATGGGGAGCTGGAAAATGGGGACGACTACGCGTAGCTTGAGAAATAATAATAATAAAAAAAGGAAAAACCCACCCCAGCTCAAGGGGGAGGGGGGGGGCTGGAGCGGTGCAAATGAAACAGCCAACGGGAGATGATGCCAGGACCACCCCCATCTCATCCCATCCCATCCCACCACCCCATCCCCCTCCACCAACACATGTCAAAACGTCGGCCAAAAAAAACAAGGTACGGGAGGAAAATGGGGGAGGGGGGAGCAGCGATGGCGACGGCGACAAGGACGACGACGACGACGTTTCCGTTCCAATCCTCGGGACGGAACGTCCGTAGGAGCGAACGGTTAGACGCAGGGGATGTGAGGGGCGGGGGGAGGGGGGATGAAGGTCCTTTGATAAGGGAGAGTGGCGGCAAAAATCTGGGGGAAAGGAAGGGAAGGAGAAAGAAGAAGTGTGGAGAGAGAGAGAACAGCAGCAATGGAGAACAAAAACGAAACGGAAAATAACGGAAAAACCTTTTTCCGCCCGTCAGGACGCGCAAAGGGGGGGGTGGGAAAGCGGTGCGGAGGTGACGGGGAAGCGAGACGGAGACCAGTGCCTGTGTATGTGTGTGTGTGTGTTGATGAGAAGTAGAAGCAGTAGCAGCAGTAGCAGCAGCAGGAGAAGGTAGGATGTGGAGAAAAAAGTTCCGTTTTATCCCCACCCACCCCTTCGTGCTTCTCCACCGTTCGTCCTTTCTTCCCATCCCATCAGGAACGTGGGAGGTGGGGGTTGATACCGAGGACCGGGTCCTTCCTTCTCCATCTCTCCGGCTCCGGCTTCCATCCCCGCGCGGTGGGTGGTATGTTCGGTAGCCCTCCCTCTATTTCTGTCTCTCTCTCTCTCACACACACACACCCCGTGGCGTAAAAGAAAATTCGCAAAACTCACCCCCCCCCCCCCCCCCCATTCGCTGCCACAACCACTGCCGCTGCCGCCGCTGCTGCTGCTACGATGCTGGAGTAATACTTTTCATTTTCGGCTTCAGCCTTACCCCCAAACGTCTCCTTCCCCCCCCCCAAAAATCCCACCCCCGTCACGGGCTCTGGCATCTCCGGAGGCAGGGGTGGGTCGGTCGTCCGATATGTCCGCCTCCTCTCTCTCTCTCCTTCTTCTGCTCCTCTTCTCTGCTCGCATGTCCTTGAGCGGAGCAATGAACGGAAAAAACGCCCGATCCCGGGAACGGAACCCTCGTCCCCCCCCCCCCCCCCCCCCCACACACACAAAAACCATCCCCACCCACCCACCCCGGGGGGTGGCATAAGTAAGGTAGGAACGCAAACGGAGCAACAACAAAAAAAACATAAAGCGAAAAGAGAAAGCGACACCGAATCAACGGAGGAGGCTATGGGGAAAAGTGGAAAAGGAAGGACGACCGGGAAGGTTTCCTGGAAACGCTTGGCAACGGCACAGGGAGGGAGAGAGAGAGAGCGCACACGGAAAGGGAGAGAGAACGAGAAGGCGAGAGTCCCCGCACCGTAGCCAGCGCCGTTCACACGGAGTACACACTTTCTCCGCACCCTAAACTCTACCGGATCCGGATCCACGGATCCGAGACAAGAAGGCACCCTTTTCGCGCATCGGAGGGGTGCACGGCACGGCACGGCACCCAACCACCCAGGGCACATTGTATGTCCTCCTCCTCCACGACTCCTCCGAGGAATGCTTTTGGAACGTTTCGTTTGGCCGTGTTTGTTGGTTGCCTGTTTGGTGCTGGCCTGCGCTTCGTCGCGATCAACCCCCCCGGTTTTGGTTCACGTGGACACACACACACACACATACGCACACAGTAGCCCCGCTCAGTCGCACGACAAGCGGACGGTGTGCTCCGTGGTACAACTTTTACCTCGACCAAGGACCAGGAGGTGGTCCATCCGCAGCAGCAGTAGTAGTAGTATCGAAGCATCTCATCTTTCGCATCCCGAACGTAGTGTGCCGTGGATTGGATGGATGGATTGGTTGGTTGGTTGGTTGGACGAGGCAGGCGGCCTACTCTTCTTCTTCTTCTTCTTCCGGACAGTACAGGACGAGGGTTGCTTTGCTTCGTGTTTTTGTTTTTCTTCATTTCGAGGCCAAACCAACGCAACTCATGAAGAAGTAGAAGAAGTAGAAACCGTAGAAAAGATACCGAAGACGAAGACGAACTCCTGGCGGTGCTGCTGATGGCCAGTAGCAGCACGAGCACGAGTATCGTGTTTTGTTCATCCGAAAAATAGCACAACAGCACACCCGTCCCTGCATCAGCAGCAGCACCAAAGCAACCCCCCCGCGGTGGTTATGGTCACGCCGGAGACTTCTCGGACGAAGAACCTTGTCTGGATGTCTTGGTGGATGGTGGACTTGGTGGGCAAGAGAGTGCGGTTGCGGTGGAAATTTGGGAGTTTTTCAACTTTTCACAACACCCCCCCACACCCCGATTGCACGGTCCACAGGGTGTTCTTCCTCCTCCTTCTCCTTCGAAGCGTTCCTCTTCGCTTCGTCGTCGTCGTCGTCGTTCGGTAGCGGCGTCACTCTTAATCTTAGCTCTCTGCTGCTGCTGCGGAGAGGTTGCTTCGATGGTAACATGAATTAGGAATGAGGAGCGCTCCTTCGCGACGTCTCCACGTCGATGATTCGTTTGCTCGGTTTGCTTCGATCTTCGCTCGCTCGTTCGTCGATGCCAAAAACACGCGAAGGAAGGAACGGAGCGCGGAATGCGGACGCGTAAAACAAAGCCACTGGCTCCAGGGTGGCCAAGGGGAAGGAGGAAGCGTGACTAGATGGGCAGAAACGGAAGACAGGAATGGGGGATAGACGGTACGGGGGGGGTGAGGATTTTTATATAATATTGAACCGATAATGGCGGAGTTTATCGGGATGCCGGTTATGGACGCGGCGAGTGGAGCGAATATTGGAAATATCTCTCGTCGCCTGGTATCCTCGTCCTTGCTTCTCGTCATCATCCTCATCATCCTCATCATCATCATCATCTGACCGTACCTTCTTCTCCGTGCCAACGCGAAGTCATCGTGGACCATCGCTACTACAGCACCGATGGCAGCATCTCACACGACTGTCCGTTTCAGTTTCAGCGACTCACTCACGGAGTACCTGCGAAATGCTGGCCGTTTCTGGTAGATGACCGAAAAGGCGCTTCGTTTCTCTTGTTCCTCATTTTATATTATTGGAACCGTATTCAGGGGGAACGCCTCCTGATTGTCTAGGATAAAATGGGAGACTCCCGAGACACTTTACTTGCAGCCAACTCAAGTGTTTTAAGGGACTTCAATTAGTACAAACTCCTGCCATATCTATACTAGAAAGTATGCAACAGAAATGCAAGAAGAATAGCAAAGAATACCTTTTGGAATTCTGGTTGATATCCGGAGTGCATACTCATCGCAAAGGTATATATACTTCAAGTCTTTGGAGTACTTGGAATTGTCCTATTCCAGTAACTAGCCGGCTATCTGTTCCTGTTCGACAGAAGTCTGTACCTCATTCGGTAATCCGTTTTATTATCTTGTCAACATTAACCGAAATAGACTTATAAACAAGACAAGTGTCGATTGTCTTAGAAGTTTCCAATTTTAAACAATGCATCAATTAGTACGATTTTGTAAGTCCATTCCGCAACCATGTCTATACTTTCAGGTGTCCAACTTAAAAAATGATACCCGAAGTACTTTGAACTCTTGAATCCTTCTCGATGTACTCTAACTATTGTAGACTTCATGTTTTTTGTCGTTCAGTTGAGATACAAGTGATCAGCGGACTATAGCTGTTCCACACAAATCTATACCTTAGTCGTTTATCCTTTTCTGATCTCATGGTATCATTAACTCAAACAGATTTGTCATATCATGGCAGATATTTTAATTTCCCAATTAATTACTTTATATCCTGACTTCTGTACCAACAATACTTGATCATATCTATATAGAGCGGCTAATTGTCACAAAAACTTGGCTGTTCTTAAGGTCATTTCTCACAGTCGCTTCCCAACGTCACTTTACACTCCATATACCTCTCTTGGACATGAACTACGCCGTTAAACTGACCAATCTTATTGACTAAAGGGGATTCCTGATCAAACGGTGCTACTACACCGAGCGCCGCCGGGACACACACCTTGACGACAGCACTCGACGACCGTCGAATACCGTCACCAGTCGGTATTAGAAGAGCGCTTGTGAGGTGCTTCGTTAGTTTCGTTTTCGAGACGCTTCTGCTGCTGCTGCTGCTGCTGCTGCTGCTGCTGATTGGATTCCAGCGTTCCAGCGTCAACGGTTTTTGGTCGGAAAATACCATCCCGGCACGGCTCGTCGTCCTCCTCCCCTCCCCGGTCCCAATCCCGTGATCCATAGACACAACCTCCAGCGTTTGTTGGAGCCTTTTCTTTCCGAACATCGCGCAAGACGTCAACGCGTCAAGGACGACGATGAAGACGAAGACGAAGCCGAGGGAGTGACGAGGGGCTAATGAGTAAAAATGCGCGACTTCCCCCTCACTTGTGGCCTCTCTCTCTCTCTTCCTCTTTCTCTCTCTACCCGCGGTATGACATGCAAAGTGGTTCGCCGGGCGAATGGCGAAGCCTCCGAAATCAACCTCCCACGGTTATCGCTCGTCTTCCGGGAACGGGGGAGGGGGAAGGAGGGGTGAGGTGCGGTATAGAGGGTGCGTTGTTGGTGGGGGCGGTAGTAGCTGGCGTTGGCAGGAGTAATCTATTCCCAGTCCTTCCTCCCCCTCCCCCCGCTACGTCAGGCGGCAGTCGGTCCAAAACTCAAACTCGACAAACTTCAGTCGCGCCGCGGATTCCCCTCGGGATACGCCAAGCGGGAGGGGAGGGGAGGGAAGGGAGGGAGTGGTGCTCATAGGGTACACGCGAATAAGCGCGAGGAAAAGCCATCACCACCCCACCCCCATGGGTGAGTGGGTGGGTGATGGTGGTTTACTCATTCCACCTTCATCCTCTGCTGCTGCTGCTGCTGCTGCTGTCCACATGATGGCGCCGATGGTGATGGTGGGGGTGGTGATGGTGGTGGGAGGGGTTCCGCTTCGGTGGAACACAGCAAATGGGGTACGAGGTTCGCCTGCTACCCTTCCTTCCCCCTCCTCTCTCTCTCTCTCTCTCTCTCTCTCTTTTCCCGTTCTGATACCGAGCTCACCAACCAACCAACCCACCCAGTGGGTTCACTCCCTCCCACGAGTACATAGGGCCCAACCCAGTCCACCCACACCGAGGAGCGAGTGTCGTTCAACCCACCCCTCGACGGCGACGGCGACGGCGACGACGACGACGTCGACGAGCCACCCACATCCCACATCTCTTCTCATCCCACACCCGACAAACCGGGAACGCGGCGATGGTGATGGGGGTGGGGGTGGAGGGGGGTGGTGCTCGATGGGCCTGCCGACCGGGACCGGGTGGAATGGGAAGGACACCTCCCGAGATCGGGCTCAAACCCACCCACCCTTCTTTCCTCCGCATCCTCTTCATCATCGGACGGAGAGAGAGAGAGAGAGAGAGAGAGAGAGGGTCGCGAGTCCTTGGTCCTTAGCGTGCGAGGACGAGGACGGTGTGTTGGCTCCCTATCTCCTTCTCTCCCACACAATACCCCGTACACACACACACAACAGAGCAGAGTGTTCGCTCTCTCTCTCTCTCTCTCTCTCTCTCTGACGATGCTCCTTTCGGTCGATGTCCTGCTCTCCAAGCAGAGGACTAACGGTTGAAGCCGCGACCGTACCGATGGCCGTGATCAGTCGAAGGCTAGCAGTCGACGGAACGTGACGCACTATTGCCCTCTCGGAGCACTCGGAGCGAACCAATCCCCTCTCCTCGTCAGCATCATCATCAACAGTATCTTCCTCCTTCGCTAGAGTGGAACAGCGTGTCCTGTCGTACGATTCGACGTGGACTGTCAGTGACTGTCAGCTGTGAAGAGGCTTCATCTTCACCAAAAAAGAAAAAAAACCCGTCACTAAAACGTGGTCCCACTGGCCACGCGTTCGCCGTTTGTCGTGCTTATCGTGTCTGCGTTTTGTGTGTGTGTCTGTGTTATCGTGTCTGTATCAGTGCGAGTGATGCTTGTTTGTTGAGTGGCGAGGCAGACAAGTCGAAAGCGAAAGCGTGTTTAGAAAAAGTTAAAACTTAAAAAGTAACCTCCCCCCCCCCAAGTGTGTTGACCAAATGAGTGAGTTTCCGGTTGCGAGTGGTGGGAAGAAAAACCGTGGGTGGAATTTTGTTTTTTTCCTCTTACTCCTTTCCCTCTTGTTGCCTTTTAATAAAATGTGTATGTGTCACGGAAAGTTATCGTTTTAAGAAAAGAAATAAGAGAAATTAAAAAAAAAAAGAAAACGTAGAAATAAGAGCAAAATACCAAAACGAAACCAAGCGTGAACACATTTCGCATTAGCATTTCGAACGAGAGGCGATGAGTGAGACTTGTGGCTCAAGAGATGTGGCTAACGAGTGGATAACTAAACGCGCGTGCATCGTTCTTCATCTCTTCTCTGTTCTCTCTCTTCTCTGTCTTTCTTTTCACTGACTGCCCGCTGCAACTGGATCAACGTCAACGTCACGTTGTTTTGTACTTTGTTTTGATTCCTCGTCCTTTCTATTTACTCTCCCCGTTATTTCTCTCGTTATCTTCTCATCTACTTTTACTTTGCGGAATCCTTATGATTTGTGTTTGTGGTCGTCGTGTGGACAACTTTGAATACGATTGACACTCGCCATCCTTTTCTTTACTTCCGTTGTCTGTTCATCTGTTTTGCTTCCTTCACCATTTCCGCCGCTTTGTGGGTTCGTGAATCGTGCAGCGAAACGAAAAGCAGCGGCTATGTTGCACAACAACAACAATACTAAGGTAAGCATCTCGCTACAAGCCGCCAAAAGACTACCGACTGCGTTCCAGATATCCGTTTTTCCATCATCATCATCATCATGTCACGCATTCACATGCTGGTTGCGGCCATTTGCCCGTTTTTATTTTTTCCCTCGCGGTTGGTATGCTCACGCAGCATAGCACCATCGAGTTGGCTATGGAGCAGGGCAGGGCAGGGCAGGGCAGGACAGGAGGAGAGTTTTGAATATTTGATGTAATGCACCCCTCGCTGGATAGAGGAGTGACAGAAGCAGCGGCAGCAGCAGCAGGCCATTGGTAGCATGGTAGCAACCGTGCCAATGCCTCCTTGATCCTTGGGCCCCTCTCTCTCTACGCCCTACAGCTCATAACTTTTGACTTCCCATCCTCCATATCTCGCTCCCTGTCTCTCTCTCCCTCTGTCTCTCTCCTTCTGTCTCTTTACCTCTTGTTCCGTCGCTAAGCGCTGTCGTCCATTCTCTTAATTGAACCGCAATCGAATACGTCCATCACGCCCCCGCTCTCCTCTTTCACACACCTTCCCTCTCTTCATATCTCTCTCCCCCTGTCTCTCTACCTCATTGGATGGCTAGCCTGCTAGAAGGGACGCCCACCAATACGCCCCAAACCCAAAGTTTATCCCAAACCACCCCCCACCCCCCATACCACCCCCCAACCGTTGGGAGGGAAAGCTGCCAAATTTCTTGCTCACTTCCGTTCCAGAGTCCAACATCCTCCTCCTTCTCCTCAAACACCACCTTCACCACCACCACCACCATCGCCGTCTTCATCAGAAACTCATTTTCTTCATAAAAATCAACCCCACCCTCCCCCCCCATACCATCCTCCTTCTCCTCCTGTCCCTTTTCGATGCCACGTGTTCCATCATCCTTCCCTCCACCCTCTCGGTCCTTTCCAATCAAACCTCCCTTCCCCCTCCCCCCCCCCCTGGGTCGGTGCGTCAGGCGTCAGGCGACTCATCCTACTCCAGAGAGGGAGAGACAAAGTGAGAGAGAGAGAGAGAGCGGGACGAGAGGGGTGCGTGTCGGTCAGCGCCGCTTCCGAAGAAGGAATAGAGGGGATGAGGAGTGGAAGGTGGACGCTCCGGGGAGCGCCGGGACGACGCCGACGCCGTGGATTCGGCATTTTCCCTCCCTAGTTTTTCCTTCTTTTTTCTTTTTTTTTTTTGCTCCCCTCCCACTCGACCCACATCACCCCACCCACCACCGGTTCGGGACCGCTGGTATCCGCTGGAATGGAACTTTTTCATCGCCAGCCAACCCACCCACCCCCAGTGGGGTGAGGAGGAGGAAACTCGAAAGAAAGACACCAAACGAACGAACGAACGAACGGACGAAAGGACGGGCACACCAGAGCACACCGGGTACCCGGCCGGGTCGGGGGCATCCAAGCAACCAATGCTTGCTCCCCTCTCACTCTCGCTCTCGCTCCCTCTCGCTCTCACTCTCGCTCACGCTCTCCGTCGGTTGCTTGGATCTGAGCTGCCAAGGATCCATAATGGAAGAACCAACCGAGTCGGGGGGAGGGAGGGGAGGAAAAGGCTAAGGAGCGCGGATTTCGGGCGTCGGTTGACCGACGCTGACCCAGGTGCGAGAGGGAGGGAGAGAGGAAGGAAGGAGGGATGCCGGTCCCGGATCCAAGAGCGAATGGCGAGCAGCAGCAGCAGCAGCATTCCAAGAAGCGAACCGCGTTCATCCCCCATGTCATCCATCTTTTTTAATTCCTGACAGTTCTCGAGGTCTCCTCCATTGCTGCTGCTGCTGCTGCCGTTGCTGCTGCCGTAGCCAACGGTAGTGGTGGGTGGTGGGTGGGGGTGCGTTTCCTGTGGCGATGACGCTGATGAGAAAGGTAGAAGAAAGGAAGGGAGGAAGCGAGAAGCAGAGCGAGCAAAGATCTGGAAGACCGAAAACCGACTCCCGGGGTTTGTGTCGCTCCTTCTGCTGCTGCTGCTGCTGCTGCTGTTGCTGCTGTTGCTACTTCTTGGGAGAAAATGGCAACCCACCCCCCATTCCCACCCTCCCCCGAATGGAAGGATCTGGGATCCCATTTTCCCCCTTTTTTTGCCGTGGCCATTCCCTTTTCGGGGTTGACTTGCCCGGTGGGTGGCGTTGCAGGGAGTTGGGGGCGAGAAGAGGATTGGATCCTTCGAATCCGAAATGGAATGGAATGAGAGCGGGGTTGGGTTGGGTTGGGGGGGGTGGGTTCGTTCGCCTTCTTTCTTCTTCTTTTTCTGCTTCTTGTTTCCTCGGTATTTTCCTTCATCTTGGCAGCATCGAGACCAAGAAACCGAGCGCACCCTTGGATTGGGGGGAAGGTTGCTGTTCACCTCCCCAAAAATGCCACCCCTTGCACCACACCCTCCGTGCTGCTGTCTTGCGATGTAGGGCTTCTGTCCGGTCCGGTCCAGTCCAGTCCTGTGCTGTCCTTCTGTTTGGTCCAGGGTTTCGTTGCCCCGATTCCAAGTACCCGGGGCTGCCACCCTCAGTACCCCCTCCCACCTGGGTGCTTGATCTTTCGAAGGATGATGGGATGGGATTCACGATTGAGGTGAAGGAAGGGAGAGAGGATGGCCGGGATGCCAAGGATGTTGAGAATATATTTCGCTTCATCGAGCGCGGTCCTCGCTGCACACCGCTCAGGCTTCTTTAGTTTGTAGACTAGGAGCATTGGATCGAATAGGACGCTTCTCGTGCTCCTCTTACCGCTGTAATACGAGACACTGGGAGCAACGCTCTTTAAACAGTCAAATGCCTCGGCGCCTTGAAGTAGATCGCCGAGGACAGTAGCAGCAGCAATCGTCGTTAAACACTCTCGGCACTAGTCCTTCAATCAACATCTCGAATGCACGTCACCAGCAGCACCCCCCCGACGCACATTAATCATAAACCGATTAAACTTCGTTTTAAAAATTTTACAGAGAGAGAGAGAAAGAAAAAAACCCTCAAAATGGTGCAAAAACATTTTTGATAAATAAATGTCCTACTTCTCCCAGCGCGAAATGAGCTCAGCAGGCGTTCCCCCCACCAGCGATTCGCTTTCTGCTTGCAGGATAAACAAAAACAAGTGAGAGCGTGAAAGAGAGAGAGAGAGCACAGGGATGGTGGCAGCTGGCAGGCGATGATGATGGGGAGTGCCGGGATGCCGGGAGGTGGGGATGGAAAAAATTGGAAAAACATAGCACGGGCAAGAGGGGAAGTGAAAAAAAAAACCGCTGGAAAAATGGATGCCGGACCTCCCCCTTCTGCCACCATCACCAGCACTACCACCACCACCGGCAGGTCAGGTCCTGTTACAGCAGGGCATCCAAGACCAGACCCGCCACCAATCGAGGCAGGCCGGGACGTTGTTGTTGTTGTCGTCGTCGTCGTCGTCGTCGTCGTTGAGCGTCGCTTCCATATCGAAGCAGCCGTAGGTTTGGTGTGCGGTTGACAGCGCAGAATGGTGGTAGTGGAAGTGGTGGTAGAAAATTGGGAAAAGCCAGAGGAAAAATTCGGAGCCCGATGGCCCGGGGATGGGTGCGTTTCTGTGTGTCGGTGTGTCTGTGTGTGTGTGCGCACTGGTCGTTGGGTGGTGAGCATTCATCTTCTTGGCCGTCCGTCCGTCCGTTCGTGGCCTCCTGCGAGGTTTGGTTCCTTTTTTTTCCCCTCTGCTTCTGCTTCATCTTCTTTTTGCTCCTCATTTGCACCCCTTCCTTCTGTGCCATCCTGCGCCGCCTGCGATGGCCTCAAGTTCCCCAATCCAAGCACACCGAGGGTTTCCTTTTTGCCATTCGCGGTCTCTTCACTCGCGAAGCGAGCGAGCGAACGTTTTCCTCCCTTATCTACCTCCCTTATCCCACCCACCCACCCACCAGACCACCCTTCTCGTCGCTCGCACCCCGTGGATTGGGTCGGAAAATATAAAAATTAATTAATCTTAAGTCGCTCCGATGAAACACACACACACACACACACACAGACAGACGCGAGAGCAAAGCAGGCTGGGGTGGTGTAGGGGTGAAAAAGGGGATGAAACCGAGAGGGGGATGAGCGGTGGGAGGAAAAGCGGAACAAATTCTCGAAGTGGGTGGCGAAGTTTTTCCAGCTTCCTTCCCCCTTTCTCCTCTCTCTCTCTCTCCTCTCTCCCCGCCGGCGTCGCGATGATGGCGATGGTTGTGTGGCTCGAGATCCTTCTCCTCCCTACCACCTACCACCTACCACCCACCCTGGCCACCCGCCTTCTCGTTCGGTGCGCTGCTGCTCGTGGTCTGTGGCAATGTGCCTCTGAATGTGTGTGTGTGTGTGTGTGTGTGTGGCGCAGGACGCACCCTCGTTAAATGAGCGAAAGCGATGCGAAGGGAGGGAGGGGATGCTGACAAGGGGATGGGAGATGGTGAGGGCAGGGAATGGATTGAAATACTCTTCCCCTCCCCTCCCCTCTCGGCAACCACCCTCGGTGGGTGGTGGGTGTGAAGGGTTTCCGTTTCTTCGAAAACGACGACGACAACGACGCAGACGTCGACTCTGACTCTGGCTCTGGCGATGATGATGACGACGAAGAAGGCGATGGCTCCGTTCATCTTGGTATCCAGTGAACCGCGCCAAGACCAAGAGGAAGGTGGAAGGAGGAAGGGAGGTGAAGGGTATATAGGGATTCTTCTTAAAGGACTAAAGTTTCAGTGGCTTCCCCCTCCCCTTCTCCGCCTTCCCCTCACCCTTGCCTGCGTTGTCGCACTCCCGGACCGTTCTTAAAGGAATTGAGACAAAGGCGCAGAAGAAGAAGAAGAAGAAGAGAGTGAGTCCAACCAACAAGTCCCTGAAGCCAAGCGGTCCCTGAATGTAGCGCCCTCGGCCGGGGCCACAGTAGCCACTGTTCCGGAGGCGGAATCAACCCCCTTCCCACTCCACCCTTCCCCCCGGTTTGGTGTGTCCTTGTTGCGATCCATGCGTCATCCATCCATCCATCTACGCATATCCGGGACTTTGGTAAAGGCAGAGGCAGGCAGGCAGGGAGTACGGGAGTGTTTTTTCCTCTTTTTTTCTCCCTTTTCTTTTTCGTACAGTGACCGGCATAAGTAAAAGCCCATTAATCCATTTATTTCGAATATAAATTCGACATTTTCACTTAGTACAACTAGACACATTATGAAGCAGTTTTGCTGTACAACAGGGCAATGATGCTAAACATGACATAACCCCTCTCGAATGGCCTTATCAAAGCCCAGATTTTATTCGGATTGAGAGCTTGTGGGCAATTTTTGATAATAACTTCCTTAACAATGATGTTACTAACTAAAAACAAATATTTTTTGAGGCCATTCAACAAGATTGATCCACAACACTCCTGAAATCGTGTAGACGGCATGTCAAAACGCCTTTCATTTGAAATCCGGGCTAAGGGTGGACCATATTTATTGTTAAGAATGTTTCATTGTAGGTGAGCTTTTACTTTCTCTCCCACCTGTGGTGATCGACCATCTCTCACTTAAAAATTTATCAAAAAATTGTCATTAAACCGATCAAGCTCAAAGCATGTGAAAATGTACTGAGAGGAATGTTAAACCCTCAAGAAAAACACAACACTTGCCCTTCTTTACCGTGTTGACAGCCACGCAGGAAACACACGTCCAGACTACTTATGGGGAACTAGAAAAATGATTTTTTTTTATTCATCACGTATTTACTGCAGTGTTGCTTAGATCGTTGCTATACTCTTCAACATACCGATGGGAAATGATGAAATTACCGCCGAAAATCTTAAAAAACTGAAGATGGGCTTTTACTTATGCCGGTCACTGTATATCCCCACCAACACGTGAACACACTTTTGACGCCGCTACCACGCGATATCATGTCCTGGGGGTTCTGCTGACGAGTGGCGTAGGGTGGCTCTCACCCCTAGCACACCGCCCTCGGGTGCTACTGCACGCCATATTGCTTCGAGAATTTCAAATGAGTCCACCAGAAGAGCGACACGCAGCGACTGACATCATGACGATGACGACGACGACGACGACGACAACCACAATGATGATGATGATGATGAGCTGGATGGATGGGAGTTGGTGACAGACCGAGGGGTGTGTTAATGGTGCCCTTCCTTCACGAACTAACGCATATGAGTCCTCCTCAGCACCAGAAACAGAGAGGCTCACATCGCCTTCACTGTAAAGAGAAGACGCCTCGCGCGGTAATAGAACTAAATCAATTAGACGAAGAGAGAAGCTAAAGCTGCGAGAAACAATAGCACACATCTTTGAGCATTATCTCACGGAGTGGCATGTAGTGATGTCGTGTGTCTGGTCAGTTAAACCAGAAACACGAGCACAACAGACTCATTCGAACTCGGGCGGGAACAGACAAACACACAGCACAGCAGTGTTTGGGATCCGCCGTTCCGATGACGTTCGAGAGTCGAATTTATGTGGTGTCATTGTTAATGCAACTAGTGGTTCTAAGTGCGCACACCGAGGATGAGGTTTTTTCCTTCCATTCATCTCATGAGTGAATATTTCTGAAGATATAGACGTAATGCGTGGACAGCGCCGATCCATTTTACGGGTTTACGCATTAAATTAATGGAATTGTTTCATAGCTAATGT
>NC_064874.1:82191152-82193652 GCF_943734745.1 Anopheles darlingi | reverse complement strand
AACCGCTCGCAGCACTATCAGAACTTTATGAATTCGGTCAACAGCAGTAGCACGAGCAGTGGTGCCACCACCAACACGACCATGTCCGCTTCCGCTACAGGTGAGCACCGCGTGCAGTGTGCTTGACCTATTCGCCAGACAGCAGACTACACTGTCGCTCTTCATATCTTTACAGCAGCACCAACGGATCTCTCGATGAAGCGACCCATCCTGGCGCACAAATTGAACAGTGCAGAGATCACGGCCGTCAAGCAGCTGGTCACGGGGTACCGGGAATCGGCCGCCTTCCTGATGCGCAGTGCCGACGAGCTGGAGAACTTGTTGCTCCAGCAGCAGTAAGCACAAGCGGAGGCGGTCCGCCCTGGCCAGTTACCGTAGAGTTAGTATAGGTTGCGTCGCGTCGAACACGCGAACTACGGAATACGAAATACCTGTAATATTGGTGACCGACGCACCAGGTCCCCACGGATGGTCTCTGTATGTGTGGTGTTAATGAGGGGGAAGGGGGATTAGGAGCTAAGGAGGGTGGAAGTACGTGTAAAATTATGAAGTGGATAGAAATTGTAAAAAAAAAACAAATCACAAAACACAATGGCCAGGAATGGCTTCCCTTTTTTGGAGAAACAATACCGCAACGCAAGATGTTTTAAGGACTCGTCCTGCTCGTCTTAACTACTTTTGGGGAACATTCTTTCGATCTAGCTCAGGGTGGGGTGCAGGAGCTGCGATAAAAAAGGGAGAGGGTGTAGGGAAACGATTAAGCACAGGCACACATACACACACATATACACAGGGTGATATACAACAACCGACAGAAGTGGAAGAGACAAAAGAAAGGGACAGTAGTGAACGTACCACCCCGTTAGAACCAGCACCAACCGTTAAAGGTTGGAAAAATCTGAGATTTTCCGATGCCAAAGCGTTGACAGACGTTGACCACAGAGAGACAGTAGAGTAGATGGACTTCATAGTCCAATAAGGACGTACGGGACGGGTGGTTCCAGGCAGAGAAAGCTGGTGTATAGATGTACCTAAGCCATGTCGAACGCTAACGCACCCCATTTGTTTCGTTGTTTTATTTAACAAACCGCATATTGTTCCGTTTATCAAACTTCACATTCCATACTTTGCTAGTACGATCGTCTTCTTCCTCATCCTTCCACGTGCTGTGCTTTGAAGGTTACAGTTCTACGCTGGCGGCTCGAGACGTTGACGATAACAAGCCTATCAAACAAGTGTAATAAATTAATTATTGGAAAACAACCAGCTAACCGCGCGTGGAAAAACATTTATTAAAACCGATATTCATTGATATAAGATTTTGATTTTCCCGGAATAAGGAGCTACCTCTCTCTCTCTCTGATCCTTACTCAAGGCAAACCAGCTTTTCGTTCTGCAGGTATGCCAACTGGTTCCGGAGCGACTGAATTTGCAGCTGGGCATCGTCGAAGCTGCTCGAGAGCACCTTGATTTGGTGATGCATCTCCCGTAGGGCCTCCTCACGGTTCGAGATGTTAAACGAAGCTTCGGCTCGGCATTGCGCTAGGTCAGCTTCCAACTGATCGTACCGTTCCTGTGCCGTCTGACGCTCCTGCTCCATTCGTTGGTTCGTGCGGGCAATAATCTTGGCGCTCTCGGTGCGCAGCTCATCCAGCTCCAGCTGTTTCCGGGCAGCTTCATCCTCAGCCGTCTGTTTCTCCTTTTGCATCGCTTCCTGCCGTTGCTGCAGATGCTCCAGCTCTAGCTGCAGCAGTTCGACCGCCTTCTGCACTTCCGCTCCCTTGCTGCTCTCGGCTGCATGGAGTCGCTCTTCTAGTAGCTTCACCTGTTGCAACGTTCGCTCCAGCTCACTGTACAGCTTCTGGTTCGATTGTTTCAGCTTTTCTGCCTTCGCTTCAGCATCCTCCAGTAACCGCGGGTAGGGTGTGAGCTCACGCAGTTGATTCTGGAACTTTTTCTTAATTTGCTCAATCTCAAAGTTGATCTGCTGCTCGATTCGCCGATTGGTGGTCTGCTGTTTATCCATCTGTAGCTTTTGCTCTTCCACCTTTTGCTGGGCGGTCCGGAACTTTGCCCGATAGTCCTCCAGCTGGACGCTCTGTTCACGAATCAGCACACGGAACTCATCCTGTTCATCGAGCAACTCCGAGCAGCGCTTCTTTAGCAGATCCCGCTCGGCACATTCGGCCGATTGATCCGGGGAGGCTTCTTTGACCGTAGCTGCGATCGCCAATCGATCCGAAAGCCTTTGGCATTCGGCAGCTTTCCGGGTGTACTCCTGCAACAGCAGATTGTACTGCTTCTGCACTTCTAGCTCCTTCGTGCAGAATGTCGGCGCGGTGGTTGCCTGCTGGGTAAACTGCGGTACAGCCGCATTAGAGCACCGCTCTTCGTCTAGTGTCTTCCAGTCCGTTGAGCTTAGGTTAGCTGACTCTTGCACAGGCCGGCTAGTACCGGTCGTGTTGGCGAACGATGTGCTTCTAGCCGTCGTTCTAGGTTC
>NC_064874.1:82123652-82188652 GCF_943734745.1 Anopheles darlingi | reverse complement strand
ACTGTGATTGGTCGTCGAAACGGTCGCAAAGTGGTTGCCACTATAGACGATAATGATGGTGGTAGAATAATAACCAAAAATGGACACTCTCGTTCTCTGCTTGTGTGATCCTTCGATTCTCGTGTAAGTTTTCCTGTAATGTTTCCCTGGCTAGTGCGCTACCGGACTATGGGCCCCGGTGTGGGGCTAGTGGTTGTAGCGGTAAATGCTCCTGATGCACCTCAATAAATGGTTGCCTCTCCGCCAGTGGACCAGGATCTGCCGCATCACCGCGGAGATTCAGATGTAAAGGCTGCAAATGGATTGGTTGTTGCTGCTGATGAAGATGATGAATTCGCTGGAGATAAAGATGATTGGGTGGTGCATGTTGTCTGGGAGAGGTATGTGATGCAGGCTGTAGTGGTTGTAGTTGCTGCTGAAGGTTCAATGGTTGATGACAACCACCGGCAGCAACAGCGCCACCCTGTGCCCCACTGCCGGGAGAACTTCGACGCCGTTGTTGTGCCCGCGAGTACGACGGATAGCTACTTGAACGGCCCATCACGATTAACGCGGAGGCCAGGGCGAGCGTAACTTGTGACTTTTGCTTCCCAGGCAATCGCACAAACACCGTTCCTACGGCGGCATAATTATCTGAGGTCGGTTCCAGGGCAATCGGTGCCACATCTGGTTGCTGCAGAAGATAGTGGTGTTGCTGTTGCTGCAGTAGCAACTGCTGCTGCTGCTGTTGCATGGAAGCGATTGCAGCCGCCGCACCACCATACTTTGATCCTCGCGAACCACCACTACGACGTCGATGAACGGCGGCAGGTGGCGATATGCTAGCCGCACCACCATCAAAACCCTGCACATCAAGCGAGAGATTAACACGACCAAACGGACGTTTAGCCATGTGTAGCATCTCGACCACGTGCCGTCGCCGTGCACGACGCATATCGGCCGCCTGTTTCGCCTTCCATGCCAGCACACAGATAGCCAGGAAAAGGAAAAAGCAGGAGAAAAATACGGAAAAGAACACAAACAGATGAATGTGCAGCTGATCCTGACGGAACAGCACCAACCCATAGCTAGCCGTCGCTCCGGGGCGACCCCTCAATGCGACAAAGAACTTGGTTTGCCCAAGCGCATGAACTGTATGGGGCAACGTAACGACCAACCGGCTCTTTAGTCCGAACACACGCAACAGTGACTTGCAGTGACGCAGCGTGACGTACGTAATGAGATCCTTCGCCGTTCGGTCCGTCACGTAAAAACCTTCGTTCTGAATCCCACCGCAGATCGGATTGCTCTTCTCGCTTCCCGGTGGTGCGGTCGATGGTTGAATGTTCAAAGGATGCAGCTCATCGGTGGAACCGTGGGCCGGATCGAGCAAATCGTGAAACCACACGTACTTGCTATCGAGCAAGATATCGTGATGCCCGGTGGAAGCGTTCGTCTGCACAATAAACGAATCATCGGTCGGGCTCATGTAAAAGTCCAGCTCGCCCTGTATCATATCCACGATGAACCGTATGTCCACGTTCATGTACCGTGGCTGAATTACGAAGAAAACGGTCTGACCTGGTTTCAATGGTTGTGGTTTCCTCTTGCACTCATCTGTGGAAAGAAAGAATACAAGAAACGTGCGTCAAGTTTAGCGCCCAGGTTCAGGTCCAGGTCCAGTTGGCCACTACTTACCGAAGGTTCTAGCATCGAAGCACATCTTAGCCTCGACCGTGATCTGCTTGTAGCATTGATGTCCGTTGTGCGGATGGCCCGTGTACGATTCCTTGCACTTCATGCACTGCAGTGACCAACAGTTGTACGCATGGTTCTTGGCCTTGGTCGAACACGTGTTATCACTTTCGGTGTTGTTCCCGCAGTTACACTTCTCACCCGTGATCGGATCACACATATCGCCGTGGCCATTACACTCACAGGGCCAACAAGGTTTAGCGGTGTTGGCCGCTCGCAGGAAGTACCCCGGTACACACGTTTCACACCGATCACCATCCGTGTAGTTGCCACACCGGAGACAAATCGCATCGCTCAGTGGTCCCTCGTGGATCAGCTCTTCAATGGCAGCCCGTGGCAAGTTTCGCATTGCCGCTTCCGAATCACGTTCCACACAGACATCCGTTTGACCGTGGCAATACTCCGAGCACGGCACACACTCACCACCGTTCCGAGGATCACCGACGTAGAATGGTAAACATTTGTCGCACTGATCACCGACGGTGTGGTTGTAACACTGCAGACACTTATCTAGCTGCCCTGGACCGGCACAATTCGAATGGCCATTACACTGACACTGGATGCTACAGTTGGCCCCGACGTACCCGAAGTCACACTCGCACACATTCGGCTCGATGCAGTTGCCTCGAACGCAACCTTGGCTGCAAACTGGCATACACTCGGTGGACCCAGGGCTGGCACTGTACCCGGGGGCACAGCGGCACTCGTAGCCTGCCTGGAAGTCAACGCAACGTTCGGATCTGGCATCACAGTTGTGGTGACCGTTCTGACATTCGTTCTCCGGTGGACACTTGTAGTAGTTCCATCCAAACCGATCCGATGGTTCCGCCGGAGCTTTGCTGCGTGTCTGGTAGATGGCGGCACAGGTCGAACCAGCCGCATGATTCGCTGGACCCTCGACCGATCCCTCCGTACAAACGCCTTCCCCTTCCGTATCGTTGCGCGAACACCAACCACAGTAGGCATGGCGTAAACAGCTCGAGCACTGTGTAAAACTTGAGCACGGTTCCGGGCAGGATTGCGGTTCGTTTGGTTGCACCACCAAACCACAGATACCGCCGGAACAGTACAGCGGTTGAAAGGTCGGTGAGATACACTCGTTTAGCTGCGTTGACCAGAGGCACTGCTCCTCGCGATACAATCCAGCGCCTCCACCGACGGTTACTACGTGACGCACGCATGAGCTACAGTTGCGATAGACGTTACAACGCACCGGACACACCGTATGGTTGCTTGGACCTGGCTCCGAATCTTCCAACCCTGGCTTCATCGTTGCCACCGGCCGGCATCGATACTGATGACCATCTCGCTCCCAGCTGCAGCCCGGAATCGCGCGACAACCTTCACAATCGCCCGCCACACACCGACCACCCGGACACTGTTCAACCGATTCGATCGTCGTCAAGTTCGGTGCCGGTGTTGTTGTCGAGCAGTGCTTCTGCATCGTACAATCATTGGTTGCCTGAGATGGCAACACGCGCGGTATGCAGCTTCCCTTCGTATGACAATCAGGACACCACTGGCATGGCGATTCCCGCTCACCGTGCCACGGATAGCTGGCCAAACAGGAGGCACACGTCTTGAACGAACCACAAGCACGCCGACTAATCCATGTTCCATCGCACGCGGTACCACTGTTGAACGAGATCGTACCATTGTAACCTTCGCAGGCGGCCGTCGGTCGCTCGACCGAATAGCAGTGCGACAGGCTGTCCTCGGGCATGGCCGACTTAACCGAGCAGAAGCTACACCCGGTATACTGGCGACAGAAGTACTTCGATCTGCTCCACAGATCGCACATATCCTCGGGTAGATTGATGCGCGTTACTCGGCAATGGTTGCTACCATCCCAACCGGCCACCACGTAGATCGAACCACTTTCCACATCCTGCGCCATGGCCTGCGCATACGTAACGCCGTACACGATGCCTACTCGTTCCGCATCTTTCGCTAACCGGATCCACTGATTACAGCGATAAACGTACGCGATCATCACTTCCTGTTCCGTGCCGAGGGAAGTCGCGTTCGAGCGTCCCCCGAACAGCAACATGTAGTTCTCCGTAGCAACCGCCGAGTGTAGGTACCTTGGTGACGGTACAAACTCACCGCCATGGTAGATGAACGGTGGTAGCTCCGTCCACGTTTTGTCCGGAACGCTGAACGCGAACAACCGGTTTGAAACGATCGATACACCGTCCACGGTACGGATACCACCGTACACGTACACCACCTGATTGGTCGCATGATAAACGGCCGTATGGCCATACAGACCACCCGGCGTTCGGCCCGAGGCAAATGTCAACGGTGACCAGCTACCGGTGGCCAGATTGTACAACCAAACTCGATTCTGTAGCCCACGCTCGATCGAGAAGCCACCGATTAACAGCAACTGCTCCTTCTCACCATCCCGCACAAGATTGAGCGTATGGCCGGCCAGTCCTGGTGGTCGCGTTCCATTCTGGGACACTAAACTCCACCGTTGCGTTTGCAATCCAAACTGCCACAGATCATCCAATGTTCCATTCCGGGAAAGACCACCGTAGATGAATATCGATTGCCGCGAGCTAATGATTTCGGCCGCATGATAGTACCGGCCCTGGGGCATCCTATCTTCCGGGCTCGAATCCACCGTCACCTGCATCCAGGTGTTGTTTTTCGTATCAAACTGCCGTATATCGTTCAGGGGTCCATGGGACAACGAGTAACCACCGAACATCCACAGTGAACCACGTCGATCCGCCACCAGCGTGTGTCCGAAACGGGGTAACGTCTTCCTCAGATGCTCAAAGCTTTCCGAGAGAAGATGCGAATTGAACAGTTCTGTGAAAACCACACTCGAAGGTTTGATCACAAGCGAACAATCATCTCCACCGAATCCAGCCGCACAGATACACCGACCATAGCCATGATCACACACTCCGCGACGACTTTCCTCATTGCAATCCGATGGACAGATGCGTAACGCACACCGTGGACCTGTGAACCCTTTCGGACAACCGCATCGATCGTCCTCGCCGCACACGTATGGCCTATCGCAGCTCTCCGCCGTACAGCTCATCACGGAGTAGATCGCATTGAAGCCCTGTCCACGGCGGCCATGTTTATAATGTACGGTCAGGTGTCCGGAGCGGGCTTCCGCAGTCCAGGAGCCTCGATTTTCGCTACAAAACACCGCGATCAGTTGTTTCTGCTGCGCTACACCGGTCAGATCCGGTAACCCATCGTACACGTAGACTGCATTCTCGCCGCACGTCACATTCATCCGATCGGCCTCAATCTCGATCTGTATGATCGCGTTGCGTAGCTCTACACCGGCTCTCGTCGTGGGGCTAACGATCCAAAGACATTCCCGGGTTTCCAGTCCGTTGGCACTGCGGCTCGACTGGTACGAACCGAGTCCCTGTGTTCCGACCTGCGTCAGCACACCCCGCGATGCACACTCGTGATAACATTGGCCACCATCCTTCGGTTCACCGTAAAAGTTCCGATTACACATCTCACACCGAAGTCCCTCGGTGTAATCCTGACAGTAGCATTCACCCGTCTGCGCATCGCACACTCCGAGTGCCACATTACCGTGGCCATTACAATCACACGGCTGACAACCGGCCTCGGTCGTGGCATTACCGAAACTACCGGCACTGCACCGCTCACAAGCTGCGCCCTCCGTCCAGTTCATACACCGGTCACACTTGCCAATGCCGAGCAGACACGTGGAGTGATTGTTACACTCGCAGTTCACACTACAATCGACACCGGTCCAACCGAGATCACACAGACACCGGAAATCCGGTGCACCGGAACAGTGTCCATGCAGGCAGGTTTCGTAGCAAGTCTGACGACAATAACGGACACCATCACCGAAGAAACCCTTCCGACATCGGCAATTGAACGAACCGTGCGTGTTGGTACACTCCGCCTGCTCGTGACAATCGTGCAACCCCAGCTCACACTCGTCCACATCCGGACACTGTGCGTAGGCCCATGCGGCTGCACCCGCGCTAGTGTCCGTGCCAATGCTGTTATTGCGTACCGCGAGTGCCTCCTGACAGTCGCTGGACGAGCGGCCAAAATCACCGCTCATGCATACACCGTTGATCGGATTGTCCACCTCGAAGCACCAACCGCAGCTCAGCGATCGCAGACAGTAGGTACAGTTCTGGAGACTTTCACAGGATTTGCACTGCTGGACGTTACCGCTGGTGGTCGTAGTAAGCAGTGACGATTGTTGTTGCTGCCCAATACCCGTTGCCAGGGACGATGAGCCACCGTCGAGTGTCGCCGGTAATGGTGGACCGAGCGTTTGATCGAGCCACTCCCGGCACATCCCAAACTGGTACTCGCTGGTGTAGACGGAGAAGCTGAAACACTGGCTCGTGGCCTCACACCAAACACATCGGCCACGATCGTTCAGGCAGGACGAACAATCCGAGCGCAGGTAGCAAGGCGTTGGGCATTGCTCTACCGTACGAACAGCCGCCTCCGATCGACCCCGGCGTGCGCACGTTGCATCCTCAGTCCACCATTCGCACTGCCGTGACTCAATGCACTGTTCGCACGAGATAAAGTTGGAACAGTTCGAACAGTGTGCCGGTTGAATGGTTAAATAGCGCCAATCCGGTCCTCTCCGGCACTGTTCCGATTCGTTCGCGTCGCGTGACAAACAGGCGGCGGTTAGATCACACCAACCGCACGACGAATCCGACAGACACTCGAGACAGTTACCGTACGTGGCGCAAGCGGCCGATCCGTTCGTAAACGGTTCCAGAAACTCGAACGTAAACGCCTGCGGTGGCACACCCCCCACACCGATGTGCTGCAGATGCATCTGGCTCAGATCCGGATGGTGATGATGACCGTGACCGTGTCCATGGCCGAGCGTGGAAGAACCATACAAGCCAACCTTGTTACGCTGGGCACGAAAGTCCACCAGGATGTTGGCGTGATCGGTCCACTTGATCGACTGGCAAGTGCTGGTTTCGTTGGACGAAAAGTTTGTCGTCAGCATGCCCGCACTGGGAATGACGGGGATCGCAGCCAATCCTCTCGGAGGGACCTGCACGGTCCGTAGCATCGCATTGGCATGACTAACGCACGCTTGCAGTACGGCACTCGATCGATCTGTTGCTACTGCTGCCCCTGACGTTACGGTCGCCGATGGTGAGATCACGGGGAAACGGATGAACCCGAGCAAACGCGCCATAACCTGACCACCGAGCAGCTGCAGTTCGGTTGGTGTGTTCGAAGGAGGCGAGCTGAAATCGGCCATTGTTGTGTTCACGATCATTACCGAGTCCGGCATCGAGAGGTTCACTGGATGGTGATACTTTAGGAACGTTAATCCGGGCCGCTTATCAAGCGCGGTACATTCACTCGGTCTCGTCACCTCGGTACCCTTGGTACCCCACCAGCCGGGCTTCTGGGAAGGGGTGTCCTCACCACACACACCGTAATTGTCATCCTTGTGATGGCAGCGAGCATTCTGTACGCACCAGGTACACCGATCGAGCCCCAGCTTGTGAGCGATCGATTGCTGATGATGGCGGTGCTGATGCTGTTCCCATACGGAGGGTCGCCCATCTTCTTCTTTCTTTCCATCTGCCGATGCACCACCATGCACGAGGCAGGAGTGGCAATCGCCCAGCACCGAGCAGATACCCTTGCAGCGCGTCGTTTGCAGATTCGTCGTACAGTTGGCACCGATCGTACGCCCGTAGCACACACTATCGGCCGAACACCAACCACACTCCAGATCGGCCAGACACTCGTTGAAGGAGGTATGCCGTGGACAGGCCGCTTCCGGTGCAAACATTTCACCTTCATTCACTGGCACCACTAGCATGCCTGGAAGCGTGTACGCCAACAAGTCACCATTGACATTTCCATGGTAACCACCGACAATCAGCAACGTATGACCGCGGCGTACTGCGGCACCGTGTGCGAACACACCCTGCTTCTTCGGATAACGGAAGCGCACGTTTGCCGGTGCCAGTACCTCCGGGTTGATCCAGCTGTGGCACCCCAGGTGGTACAGATACATCTGGTTGTCGTAGCAGATCTCTTCCTTGTTGTGCTTGTGCGAGTAGCCACCGAACACGAGCAGATAGTTACCGATGATGGTGGTCGTATGGAAGGCACGCTCACGCGGCGCATACCCATCGTGCAGTGCCGTCCGTGGGTACTGCAGTTCCGCCCAGTGTCGATGATCGAGTTGGAATGCAAACATACGCTCCGATAGACGCGAAAAGCGAGCCACATTTGCCAGCATGCCACCGTACACGATGAGCGAGTTGGTCGAACGCTGGTACGAGGTCGTATGGGCCACCATCCGCACGTCCAGTGTTTTGCCACCGCGTGGCACTATCTCTTCCCATTGCTCACCGGTTCCTCCCTCGGTGGGGCCACTCGTTGGTAGTAAGCGGATACGGAACAATCGCGAGGAGAATTCGCCATCTTCCATCGCCCCGCCAAACACGTACAGGAACTCGCCGGCCAGCGTAATCGTGTGGCGTGTGAGCGGTGGTGGCCGGATCGTTGAGTCAAGAGCACGCTCCGACCATGTACCACCGGCGAGCGATACGTTGTACAACCAGAGATCATTCGCGAGCAGACCGTTCGCTAGTTTGCCACCGAACAGGACGAAACCATCGGCCACAGCTGTCGCCGCGTGACCATACCGTCCAACCGGGCGCGATCCATTCACGAACGCTTCCGTCAGTAGGCCACTTCGGTTATCGGCCAATGTGTAGAGCACGTTCGAAAAGAAGTTGGGTTCACGTGACAATCCAAGTAGTCGTTCCGATTCCTCCTCCAGGAGCAACGATCTGCTTCGGAGTAAGGCTTCTGTCTCATCGGTGGCCACATCACCGTGCCTCAGATCTAACCGAACACCCCACTCATCCTCCCACTGGTTGCTGGCGAACCGGAACACACACAAACTGTCGAGTACCTCGTTCAAATTGTAACCACCAAACACGTACAGCGCATCGGAGCGTTCGTAGTAGACGGCCGAATGGGCTGCCCTGGGCGGTAGACCATTGCGTGTGCTGGACAACCAGTGCCACTGCTTCGCGACAGGATTGTCCAGCTCCAGGCTACAGGCTTGGCCCGCGTAACCCTAGAACACAAAGGGAAGCCGCGATGAGTAAAGTACCGACTCTTTGTGAGTGATCGAAGTAGGCAGTTACCGTTGCACAGCGACACCGATCTCCGATGCACGTTCCTTGGGCACTGCTGGTGCCAGGTTTCGCTTCTTCTCCGCACCGATTCGGACACGCTTCGATGCCACAATCATTCCCTATCCATCCGGCCTCACAGCGACATGTGTGTGCGACACACTGGCCATGGCCACTGCAGTTGTTCCGGCAGTTTGTTATGGAGTACTCCGCCCGGAAGCCCTCTAGTACATAGTTCGTGTCGCTGTACAGCAAGATCAGCATCTACGGAGGATAGAGCGAGAGAGATGAGTCACGTGCCAACCCCCGTACAGCCCGCGAAGTGCTTACCGAACCCGAGGAGGCGACCACACGCTGAGGTTCAGTGTTGCCGCTGAAACTGCCGAGCAGGGGGGCCCGGAACGAGTCACCATCGTAGATGAAGATGTAATCGTACGAACACTCGGTGCCCATCGTCCGGAACTGCAGTGTCACGAACTGGCTGTCATTCTGGGCCCTGATCAACCACTCGCAGTGTGAATCCTGTGTCGTGGGCGTAGCGCGGAAACAATGAAACGTTTTTCGTGATCGATGAAGGATAGCGAAGGGGCGGACGAGGCACTCACCTGCGTGTAGTTGGCGGCCGGACCATCACTGATTTCACCGTGCGGGTGTGTGAGCACGCGTCTGGTCTTATCACAGGAGGAGGTCCTCCCCGCGGTTGATTGCGCGACGAGGAGTAAGGGAAGCAGTTCCACAATGAGCAGGGCCACCAAGGCAAGGGACCGCATCCCGCCGTTCCGTCCTCGGTGGCATCCGGTGGTCTTAATTACAACAAAAGAACGAGCTCACTCCAAAAACGCTTTTCACGGCGATCAAAACAACACCCAATTCCCACAAACACACACACACACACTCGGCTACTCGAACGAACTGCTCGAGTTTTGCTCGAAAACACCATTGCCCTCGCAGCAGAATTGGCGCACCATTGCGGATTTCATTTTTGACAGGTATGGTTACAGTTTTTCAAGGAGCCGCGAGGTTTCCGGAAAAGATCAGTGATTTTATAGGCCAAAGTACGTTACCTTCCCATCGACAAAATGTATTCAACCGGGTCGCTAATTGTTTAAGTTACCCGAAATTGTTCTGCCGACGGGTCGCTGAAGCGTTAAGAGACACGGTTGCATACCTTTCTGAATTGGGGTAACCGCAAACATTGCATACTTTACGGCTAAAACTAGCATCAGTTTGTTTCGGTTAGCGCCTCATTGACAGGATGTACATGCAACCGGGTGTATTAACGCTTAATAGACCTGTCGCCAGAACAATTTCGGGTCTATTAAACAATAATAGACCCGGTTGCATACAATGGGGTAGGTATCGCTGGAATAAGCACCTAAATTTGCAAGTTGTCTGTTCATATACTACCGTATTAGTGAAACTGTTCAAATGGTGATCAGGCCAGCACAAACGACCAAGAAAGTTACAGTGTATATGGAGATTCAAGGCCGCATAACAATTTCAATGAGGCTCGGGTGAAAAGCGGTAGCCGTTTTCCTCTTATACCTTAAAAAAGTAGTTGTTTAATTTATTGTGTGTAGAACCGGCGTGGCGGTGGGTGGAGGAATTAAAAATCCACAATTATTTTTTTTTTAATTAAAAAAAAACCGTTTTTGATGAGACACTTGCATACAACTTTATGTTGTACATCGCATACAAGCATGATCATTTCAAATTAACGGCTTTCCTATATTCACACGCCAAACTTACCTTACCTTCGATTTTATTTGTTCTAAACAGTTTCAAATTCTTGTACCATGTCATCATTACAAAATTGAGCGACAAAAAGAAATCAGGAAATCTTGTTTACTCCGTGTAGATTTATTTATCATTTCACAAGTTCCACCGTCATGTTTCTCATTTATCACACACTCACACGCATATACACTGCCACGATGATCTGTTGTCAGCACATTAAGTGTACTCCAACATGTGCCGGGTTTCTGAAATCCACCAGAGCACCTGATGAAGTACAATAGACATGTGACAAAGAGAACAAGAAGAGTGCAGCAACGCCACCGCCGCCCCTTCGACCGAGACCGATGTCCCACCATGCGGGCTTCCAACCATCGAATGCAACCAGTTGCGGAAGCGCACAGCTCGATGACCTCCCGTATCCGGCAGTCCGCACAGCACCAGTCCTCCAAAAACGCGAAAGAAGATTCGCGCGCGATTCGCGAGTTCGCTAAAACGTTCCGGAAAAGACGCTCTGCACGAACGACCAACAGCAGCAGCAGCAGCGGCGGCGGCGGCAGCAGTAGTAGTAGCAACAGGGAGAATGGTTTACGTCAACCGGAAATCGGTACATTAATAATTAATAAGCGCCGTTCCGCGTGATCCGTGGGTTCCGAGCTAGCTAAGGCAGGCACCGCTCCACTCTCTCGGGGCGAATGATCGTTGACTTGCTTCTTGTACACTTCTTGCCAACGATCTTCCCCATACCGGGCGCCCCGCCACCGGAAATGGTGCGTCCGTATATACTCTGTAAAAGATAGAGACAGAGAGAGAGAGAGAGAGAGAGAGAGAGAGAGGAAAAGAGGGGAAGAAAACGGAACATAAATCGCGACGCGTGACCACCCAACCACACACACCCAAGGGAGAGTGAGAGGGCTACATTGGGCGGCAGCATATCGATCACCATTTCCTTCCTGCGTGGATGCTGCTGTTGCTGCTGCTGGTTTCGATGCAATCGATCAACGGATGAAGCGATCGTGGCGGAGACTGCACAAGAGAGCGTTCTGCTAGTCTAATGCCACTTCCTTCCGGGCTTCGCAGATCGGCAGTGGGGTGGTGCGCGGTTTAGCGATCATAATCCTCTCATCACCCCGCCTCTCCAGCAGACAGGCAAATGACGACCGACCGAGCACACATCCGGTACCGCCGGTGATGATGATGACGCGATGCAATGTTGTATGTCGACCGTGGGTTGTGCCGCATTCGTATCGCCCGTTGGCACACGACAGGCCGCACAGCAGCGTGCCATCATCATGCGGCATGGAAGCTGTCAAAAGAGGAAGAAAGCGCGAATGAAATTAGTGGGGATCTGGGATGTGTTTCAAGCCTCTACAGCACCACCACCACCATCATCGTCACTGCGACCGCCTCTTCAATAATCTCGGTTTTCTCGCTTTCAAGTGAACCATCACCGAATCTGGGTCAATGCCTACTGGTAACCACATCCTCCATCCATCCATCCAACGACTGAGCAAGCCACGCCACACACGGACGGAAGACGGAGAAATCGAATGCCGCTGCCAGCTTCACGCTGGTGGTGGCGGTTCACCAATGATCAATGGTGGATCGATGCAACATACAATTCGAAAAGCGATGGGAAAAGCGTAGCATAAATTTACTGCATCATATCTAGCGCCAATGTGCCACCGCGCGATTGAAGTTTCTTCTCGCATATATATCGCCGCCACCTCCGTTGCCGCGAGAGGAGACCAAGTCTACGCCTACTGCCTGGTTGGCCGGGGTGATGTAAGCCAGAGCAAACGCGATCACGGGAGACGGAGGAGAAATGCCGCTCCGGAATTCTTCCCCTTTTTTTACCGCCGACGTCCGCATACCAAAAATAAAATAGAATGGAAACGGTTTTTGCGAAAATGATGGCGTATAATGAGGTCACAGCGCAGCGGAGGAGCTCGACACGGGGAGCGGCGGCGGCGGCCAGAGCGCGCTGCGAGGAGATTTTGCTAAAAATAGACTCGCGTTCAAATAATGAATAATGAACTGCCAACACGGAGAAACTCGGCACGAGAAGGAGGAGGGGAGCAATGGGCGGCGCTGATGGGGCCGCTGCTTTGAAGAAAGGCGAAATGGAAATGGAATAAAACGCTGGAGAAGCGATCGAACAGCAGAAGCTGACAGCAGGAAGGCAAAAGATCGAGACTGGAATAAAGATGGAACAAGGTACCGGAAGCAAACCACACATTCCGGTGTTTCAGGGCGTGGATTGATCCCTCCGTCTCTTGGCACGCAACACAGACTGTTACTTTGATGCTCTGCCTCGAGTATCCGTACGGCGATGATGATGATGATCGTCGCCTGCTAAGAATGTAATAGCATTTCCGGCCGCAAAACTCCGGGTTTGTGGTACTGGCCGTTCAACAAGTCGGTGGCGCACACACGCCTTAATCATGGAACCAAAGTTGCGTGGTCGAATCGTGACCAAATATAGTGCCGCTCGCCCGCCGACGGCCAAAGAACAAGTTATTCCAGTTCCGTTGACCGGATCCCGGCTGGCTGGCTGGCTCCCTGTTCGGTCTGGGGATGTTGCCATGCGGAAGGTAAACGATTTCACAGATTTCACGAATTCCACATCCCCTCGTTCACTTCTTCGCCCTTCGCGAGTGCCAATTTTGACACCTACGGAGCCTAGAGCGGACGATTGGAATCTGGTTCCGGTCATTCATGACGCGATGTGACGTAGACATCAACATTTAGTAGGCGAGTAAATTCAACACACTATTGGGTCTATCAGTAACCTCAATCAAAGTAAGCGTTGCATGCGGCGCATGAACGTCAGGAAATTCCGTTTTTACGGACTGACTCATGATCGTGGCAAATCAGCGTCCGAAGATGACTAACAACGACCTTCTTCCACTTTTTTTTCTTATGTTTTCTCGCACTGCCAACTGATAAGCACATTCATCATTCTCGTCGTCGTCGTCGTCGTCGAGTGTGGTGCTGCGCAAGTTTGTGCAATGATCAGCATTACTACTTGCGATGATGATTCAACCGAACTCGAAGAACACACTCACCGCGGTTGCTACTTCCGTAGGCGCCACACACACCGGATACGGTTGCGCCATGATGTGAAGATCGTGAGTAAGCGCCGTGTTGTTGGCAATGCAACGCGATAAACGCGGAAAAGGGTCTTCTGCGGTGCCAATCCTCGATTGAAGCCCCCCCCCTCCCCATCCTCGAGCTTGGTCATCAATGATCGCCCTGACATGACGTCACCGGATGCACAGAACGAGAGGGCTAAATGCTGCGTCAACGAACGAAGGAGGGGAGGGGAAAACGCGGACAGTCCCACATCATCATATACTCAAACTGGCCGTTGACGTCAACAGCACCAGCAGCACCAGCAACAGCAGGTCGCAGCGGTACGCGTCCCGTTGTTTGACTTCTTAACAGCGGCGGTGGCCCATTCTTCCATTCTGCCGTGGCCAGGCCACCGTCCCTGTGTTTGTATGTGTGTCTGTTTGTTTATTTAAGCACAGAAAAACTGCGCAGCACGCGCAAAGCACACCGTGAGTCCATTGACTTTTGCAAACCGGCCCCGCACATTCCATTCGCATTCCATAATGGGAGAGAGAGAGAGAGAAAGAAGTGGACATACCGCACACCAAAAGTGCCACGGGTACTGTCCCCCCAAAAACCACCGAAATGGTTCGCACACACTTGTGATCATTCTACCGAGTGTAGAGTCCCCCTGGGGGGTGTCTTAATAATGGCACCGGAACGCATCTTATCAGACCCAGACATACCGACCGATATCCGTGCGTCGTACCATCGCCGTCGCCACCATCGTCCTCCCATCGGTCGATTGATGTCAGCTTGTACGCACGTACTTTACTGGGGCGTCGACTTCCCATGGCTGGTATTCCGTACTGCTGCTGCTGCTGCTGCGGATGCCCGCGGATGACGAAATGTTTGCCGCAAAAGATAAAGCACTTCCCCGCACGTGCCGCTTTCGTGGTAATTCCGGTTAGATGATAAGTAAGTCACGCTGCTGAAGCAGTGCACTCCGCTAATGGCCGTACAACGAAGCTAGCTTCCCAGAACGAACGTACTGAGGCATTCTCCAGAAGCAACATTTCTGACGATCGCTGCTAACCGCTTTTCTCGACGGCAATCTATCTGCCTTCTCGATCATCACATTGCAACGGGGATACCCGGGAGGAGGGCTGCTGCTTGAGCGAAGGTCAAACCGTGAAGCGAAGAATCAGACCATCCTTCCGGCTACCACGGCTGAGGTGGGAAACAAGATGTGCTTCGCTTAGCTACTGCGATCTGTTGCTAAGGGTGTCTTCGTTGACGCGAGCTCGCTAGCGACAAACCATTTCCGTTTTCCATCTCTCTTTCGCCCAAAATACGTGGCACAATTTATCGCGATCACTCGGTGCATCTCCTGCGCCAAGGAAAGGATCTAAAACGAAAAAAAAACACTCAACCAGACACAGACCGTCGGGAGCAAAGAATGATGACGGCAAAAGCAAACCAGCAGAGACCAGCAGGGACAGAGACAGGAAACAGCATTCACTCGCACAACATGCCATATGATGGCCATAAAACCGGTGACGGCAGCCGGATCAGCTCTTGCGCCGTAGCGCTCTGCAAATATGTTCCGTTTTCTTGCAAACTCCGTCGTCCTTCACCAACTCGTTCAGGGTGCGCGTCGTTCTCATCTTGGCAAATCTTACGAAAAATCGAGGGAAAAGTAAACGGAAACGAAACTCGATGGCAACAAGAGTGGCCATTTCTCGAGTGCGATCTTCATTGGCGAAAAATGGCGATCGCGATGACGCCGCGCGGTGTGCGCTTCGAGAATGCTCTTATCCTACCAACACTCTTAGCTGTTGCTGCTTCTGCTTCTTCACGCAATCTGCGCACATTCACCGACGGTCCTCTCTCTCTCTCTCTCTCTCTCTCTGTGCGGTTGTCACGAGGCCTCCCTGGCGAGCGCGATATGATAATCGTCTCAGCCGCGGCAGCGGCAGCATCAGCGGACACCCCCTGGGGTTGATTCGAAGGGGGCCGCAGTAACAGGTTTTTCGGGATGGTTCGACCACCAAATTCCGACCGAAATTCCGTTCGAACCGAACGCGCAGGCACGCACACATGACCGGGCATGGCGGCGCGACCACTCCGCCGAGAACGCGATAAGAGTGCGCTCGGGCGTATGACGTAACTCTTATCGGATTTTGCTGTTGATAGAGAGGCGCAAAGAGCATCGCGCACAACAGAGAGAGAGAGAGAAGCGTTGGTGACGTTTACTACTTGATCACTTTGGACCCCCGGGGGAGGAAGGAGTTTTAACAGGCAAAAGTGAATAAAAATAGAAATGGATCGGTACCGGCCAGTTTACTAGGGAGCAGGGAGGTCACCATTTATCAAAATCATCCACAACAATCTCAACATTGGTGGCTGAGACGAGCAGTAGAGTGATCTCAGTAGCCATTGGCTTTTTCTTTGCTTTCTGAGGATACTTTGATTATAATCATTGGTTATAAAGGTTTTCTCAAACTCGCCTGTCATCGCAGTTCATCCTCTGACTACTAGTACTCGCTACCCTTATTAATCGAATAATCGATCTCGAAACGAGCCATCACCATCAGCAGTAGCCAGAAAAAATGGTCACAAAAAGGAACGTGTAAAGCATAATTCGCTATAATAAAGCCGTACAACAGCCAAGCCAGGCGATCGTCGATCGTAAAGGGCAGCAGGTGGCGCCCGTTCGCCGCCGGTAACCGTAAATTCACGTTGACAAAGACACGCGGTATGAGAGCAGACGCGAAAGAAGAATAGGAAGAGGGCAATGGGGAAGAGAACGTACGCCGCTGAAGCCCCTAACCTCATTTCACCGAGTGCCGAATTATTCAAATTTTCTAGCTGCATGATTTTTCGTTTTTCGAATTCCGATTCCCTGAAGTCTCACAACACATGCGTACACACACACACACGACAGGGAACACTACAAGCTGCTACGACTACTACTGCTACTGCTCTCTCCGTCTCTCATTCGATCGTGTTGATGATGGACACGTTGAGGGAGTGGGGAGTGGTTCAGCCCGAAGGCAAGGGGGGGGGGGGGGGGGAATCGCACTTTTCGCTAATGCGCACTAAAGTGAATGACAATTGGGGTGGTGGTTTCGCGATTCCGTGTCGTCCGCCCATCCGTCCATCCTTCTTCTCCTGTCGCCAACCGGTGCTCGTGAAGCCGCACAACGCGCGCTACTTCAGGTACCTGACTGTTTGCAAAATGGATCAAGTCCCGGTTCCTGCTTAGCGCGCGTCGTACAACGTCGTTCACACCCAACAGGCGACACAAAGTTGCGCTGGCGGCGGCCGTTGTCGTCGTCGTCGCCATCGTCGTTTTGTGTTCTGCGATGCGATCGTAGTAGGTTGGTGCTCTGCTTTGTTGTTGTCGGTTGCTTTCTGCACTACTTACCAAGCAAGCAACACTACGCGAGAACCCGGATCGTAACCTTTTGCCGCGATGCAATCCCGACCGACTTCACGTCTAGAAGGCACTGGATGGTGGAAAACGAACGAATTTTAATGGTGCCAGACTCCCGGAAGGGGAACCTTTCCTCAGCTAAGTGACCATACAACACATGTCGCACGGGGCTCCTACGATCCTGGCCCTTTTTTTTTTTTTTTTGTTAGTTTAATCACTCTCTCGCGCACCCACAGCTGCTGTGCCTATCGGTCTGTGGTTGGTTTCGCTTCCGGCTCGAACACAATGCTCGCCGAATCACCACCAACCATCTGCCTCGAGAACAAAAATAGCTCAAACGTGGCCATCGTCGTCGCCGTCGCCGTCACCGTAGTTGTCGCGGAAATTACGCGATAGTGGCCACGGTGGGGTTTTTTCAAAGGGGGTAGCAGAAGAGTCGCGCTCCCCGAGAGGGCGAAAAGTGGAATGAAAAGTAAAATCATACGCCCCATTCCGCGCGACTCTTTGGCTTTGCTGATCACCCGCGCCAGCATTGCTGAGGCTGAGGGTCTGGTAATAATAATTCAGATCTTGTATTGAGGCAAACCAACGAGCGAACGAGCAAGCGCAACAAGTACACAAACACATAGACAGCGTATGTGTGTCCGCTCTCCAAGGTTGGTGGTGGCATTCGACGGAAAACCCCCATATTGCGCGATGATGATAGCCAGAGGAGCCAGAGAGCCGGGAGCCAGCAACCAGAGAGATCAAGGAAGTCCAATTCACTTTCGCGAGTCGACGACGAGTTCGAGTTCATTAGCGCAATACCTACAACAAATCGCACAAGAGGAACACCATGAGCAGTAACAGCAGCAGCAGCAGCTTACCTTCGAGTGATACAACGCCATTACACGGTATGAATGTTCATCATCATCATCATCGTCATCATCTTCTACTGCGGCCACGCCGAGACAATCTGCTGTCCATGCGGGGGGTGGTGGTGTGGACAACCACGACTGTTGCACGCACTCAACCCACACACAAGGGACGGCGGGACAAAGCACTCCCCCTCTCTCTCTCTCTCTCTCTCTCTCCTTCCACTGGGCCGTCTGTCCATTTCTGTCGTTCTCCTGTTAGTTAGGAGGGGGTGGTGTCCACGATGTGCGCGACACACGTCTAGACGGTTGACCCCGTGCGCCAAGGTTCATGCGCTTTGTTGCGAGCGACGGTGGTGCGGTGTACGTCTCCCTCTGGGCGTCTGGCCATCAGCTGGTGGTGGCGGGTAATGCGGTCCAGTTTTGCAGTTGCCCGGTAGTCATCCTTCATTTTGTTTGTTGTATGCGGGTCCATATTTTGCAAAGCAGCAGGCGAGCGATGCCACGATCACTGACCCCTAGCGACGACGACGGCGGCGGCGCCTTCTTGGATGATGCAGTGTACCGAGGGCGATGTCATCATGCGCGCCCCATTCTCCTCGACGCAGGTGCAGCTGCACCGATCCCGGTCTCCTCTGTCGACGACCTTTCGCCATACGCCATACGTCCCCCCTACCCGATGGTGTGACGATAGCCGTTCGAGCGCTCGCTCGTTTCGCTCTCATTATTGTCCGCGAGTAAAAAGGATTCTATTTTTGATAACATTCGGCGGAGGAGAGGAGGCGTCCGGGGAGGGCGCCGGGGGCCGGGCGGTGTGGACAGAAAAGACAAAAGGCAAACCGACGTCACACGGTCCCAGACGAAGGCGGCGCCAGGCGGTTCATTCAACCGGCGGCAGTAAAATCGTCTTGCGTTTGATACACATCACCACACTAGCACACACACACACACACAAGCGCGCACACACAAACCGAAGGCACACTAACAACTAGCGCCGGATGGACACTTCGGACGAAAGGAACCAACTTCCCTCACCCGGGAGAGAACCATATTTGAACAACGTTACGTTTGCTGCCGCTTGTCCTTGCCCGGTGCGCATGGAAACTGCTGGAAAGCCACACCACACCGATCCGACGGTTCGACCGGCACACCACCACTGTCGTCGACCTCAGCTGAACCGTCACACCACACGCAAAACCGGATGACACTGGCTGGTTGCTGCTGCTGCTGCTGCGGCTGCGGCTGCTGCTGTCTCTAAGGCCGATCTCGGTCGTCGGTCCCCCGTCGTTCTGTGGTGTCTGTCTCTGTGTCTGTCTCAACGCAAAACAGTCACGCGCGCTTCTCAGCAAACCCTTGTCGTCGTCGACTTTGCCGTCGTCTGTTCTGTTTCCAACGGCTGCTGCTGCTGCTGCACCACACTACGCTGCTGATCTCTCGCACACATTCACGGACCTTATCGCGCGAAGCAGTCCCAACGTTGCGGTTGTTAAGTGTGAACTCGCGTCCAACTCTCTTTTTCGTATTCTCTCTCTCGCTCTCTGTGGGGCCTGCTGTGATCTTGTCACATGCCCCACCAACAACCGAGCCGGGCAATCCGGTGACACAGAACGGCCAGACCAGAGGTTTGTCAGTAACTAATTCGCGAAAAAAGTGTTCTAACCCGCAGCTAGAGAGAGCGTTCTCTCCCTCTCGGACACAACACACACACTGAATCACCGCAGCAAAACACGATAAACTACTGTCGCCCCACCGGAGGATGACAACGCGACAACGATGATGATGAACTGGCGCTTCTGAACTGCCACGATGGCACCGCAAGACGACCGACCGACCACCAAGGGTGCTGCTGTGCTGACTACTACCGCGCTCGCCGACGGCCATGATTCGAGTGAGGCGTGGTGGTGCCCGACAGCGCCATGTTGCTGCTGCTGCTGCTGCTGCTGCGACTGCTTACCGCCGCCAGCCAAGGTGATCATCGCTCATGCTTCGCGTGCGCCCCGCTTGCTGTGTCGATGCGTGTACATAGAGACCATTCGGGCTGCTCCTTCTTCTTCTTCTTCGCTCGACACTGCGCCTCTCGCTCGCTCGTTCGCTCGCACATATCGCGAAGCTCGCAAAACCGAAGTGCGCCGGCTCTCTCGCGAACGTCCCCGCTTCCGTTCCGTTCACCTAAGGACTTCTTCAGACTCCCTCCCCCCCCCCCGCTACGTTGGCCGTTGCCGAAAGGCTTATGTGTCTGGCTGCCTCCTTTCGCTGCCATCCCTCCGAACCCTTTTGCTCGTGCTCATCGTTCTCTCTCTCTCGTTCGCTCTTTCCTTTCAGCTCTCTCTCACTCTGTCATGCGTGTGACATCCGACTCCCCGATATCCTCTTCTTTGGGGCGGTTTGCGGTTGTCATTAGAGCGTCCTTCATCGGCCGGCGGCCGGCCGGCCGCCTGCACACACTCCGAATGCACCACCGCACCGTCGGCTATCCAGCTACATCCGCCCCAAAACGACGAGAAGAAGCTTTATTTAATATACGCGGCCAGCAACCCCAACAAACCCGGACCCGGCTTGCTGCGTTTCTACCGGTGACGACGGCGACGAGCAGAACAACCGAGCGGTTGGTCGGCCGGTCGGTCGGTCGGTCGGTATGTACATCGTGCCTCCTGCTCTGGCAACCGCTCGGGAGCGAGTGTCTCTCTCGTTCTCTCATGTTCTCTCTCTCTCCCTTTTTTAGCGTGCGTATGCGGACCCAGTCGCGACTGCGTGGGGGCCACTCACCAACAACGCAAACCCGGCCGGGGGGATACGAATGGCAAGGCAGATAGGCGGTTGGGTGCATCATCATCATCATCATCATCATCGACGCACCGCGCGCTGGTTCGGATTCGAGAGCGGTTTTAACGGATCATTGGCCGAGACTCGAGCGAACACACAGACACACAGCACAAACACAAACGCCCGACCCGAGACAGACATCGTATATCATTCGCCTACTGCGACCCTTTCCCACCGCCGCTCACTCGGATCTCATCATTGCATTCCACACGCAGTCGCGCGCATCCTTGAAGCGTTCCCATTCCGCGAAAATCGCGAATGTTACTTTCATGCGTCACGCGCGGCATGAAAGTAACAACAGCAGCAGCACCAGCAGCAGCAGCCTCGCACTGCCAACCGGTTGCCAAACGGACGGACTGATACACACAAAGACCTCGACCGCCTACACGGTTCTGTGCGGCCAAGTAGAGAGAACACAAACCAAACACAGCAACAGCAACAGCAGCAGCAGCAACAGCGACAGAATATCCGTCTCCGGCTAGACACGGAAGCCAGGGCGTAAAAGGCAGGCGAAGGGAAGGTTCAGCGAGCGGCAACAGATGCACGTCCTTGAGAAGCGCTGTGCCAACGCGACGACAACGACACCGATCCGCTTGCCTCAATTCCAGCGGCTGGCGGACCCTGACCTGACATCGTTTGCCCGGTTCGTTCGCTCATGGCGTTCGTGGTGCATCATCATCTGCGTTGCGCGTTGCCACCTTATGTGGCTGCAAAAGGATCCTTGAGTGAACATGGCTTTTGGCTCACAACAGCTCCACACCATCGCCAAACCTTTTCTTCAACCCCATCCGATCCCGATTAATGCTGATCTGAACCGGTGGTGGCTGAGGAGGACAGCAATCAGCGCGAAGAGGATCGGCTTTTCGGAAACCCGGAGACTCGCCATCCGTCATGACGCGCCCATCGAGGATCTCGCATCTCGTGTGAAATCAACGCAAATCAATCACAAGGGACGGAAAGACGATGAGATACGCATCAGCAGCACAAGAAGCTGCTCAGCTCCGCCGATCGAGATCTCTTGCAACCTTCCCCACTTGATTACTTATCGTCTTCATCGATCGATCGATTGCTTGCGAGCATCTTATGAAGGGAGAGAGTGTGTGTGTTGGTTGGTTTTTTCTGCTCGCTAATTGCTTCACGGCCGGTTCGAGTTCGGTGACATACCGTCCACCCAAGGTCGCGCGGCTCACCGTAAGGGCTCACTGCCGTCGCAACGACGCAATTTAAATGTGAAGAAAGTATGGAACTCGTCGCCACATTGCCTTCTTTTTTGCAAAACTGTTCAACTGCTGTTGCTGATGCTCTTGCTTTCAGGTCACTGGCATCGAGTGGAAAGGGAAGAGACTTCGCACCGAAGAAGAAGATGAAGAAGAGGAAGCGCAATTCGCTCTCCCTCATCTCCCCACCCCCCATGTCCTGCGATCATACATCCGCAACGGAATCCACACAAGAACAACCACTGCGAGTGCGAGTTGCGAGTGGAAGAGGAAGCAGAAAACCTTTAAATCCATATCAAAATCACTTCACCTTGAATCATTCATCCGTTCAATACACTCCGACCAATACGAGCCCCCTCCCTCCCTTCTGCTGCTGCTGCTCAGGCCCACCACCGGCCACCAGCACTTCTCTTTGCACGCATCCCCCCCTTCCCCCTCGAAAACAAGCTCCACGAGCGAATTGGCAACGGTGTGCGTGAGTGGTGTTTCGCGATTTTCGCTTCCAGTTCCTTCTACCACGATCGCTCCTCTCGTTGTCCCTCCCCTCCTGTTGTTGCAGTTTATGCTCCCCACTGCTGCTGCTGCTGCTGCTGGTGGTGGTGGTGGTCGGCACCACCGGCTAAAGATGGTGGAGCCATGTGCATGCACGAAAAATTGGCACGCGAAGAACCGCGAAGAGAACATCATGCTGCTGCTGCTGCTGCTGCTGCTGCTGCTGCTACTCGAAGAGAACTCGAAGCACCGAGATGTGGTTAAAGATAGGAGGACAGTGAGGTGAGGAGCGGATGAACGAAACACTAATAACCGAGAACGAAGGAAGAAGGGAGAAAAAGAGAGAAAGAGACCGAGCGATCGTGCAAAGGAGTTGCGATCACCTACGACGACGGTGGTGGCGGCTTGCGCCGGTTGCTGATATGGGCGGGATCGCAGGGGCCAATGGGTCAACGATTGCTCGATCGCGCTCCCGGGACGCGAGAGCCGTGCGCGCGCCCGTTCTCTGAGCCGCTCGTTGTCGTCGTCGTCGTCGTCGTCGTTTTGGCCAATGCGATCTGGAGGAATGGGGGCGGGGGAAAACGCAGAGGAACACGGAAGCAAAAGGTTCGGGCTGACGCCGATCCGGTCGATCGTGGGATGTACCAGCGCGCGTGAAGTGAACGGAACGGCATCGTCGCGTCGCGATCGACGCGAGCGAGAGGCGAAAGGTGAGAACACCGACACCGCCACCGCCACCACGGTGTGAACTAGACGTGACGAATCGGAATTGGATGGATCCGATCCGATGGTAGCAAAAGAAGGGGGGAAGAAACAGAGGAAGGAACGAGTGCAGGATCACCGGATTCGGATTCGTTCGTTTGTATGTTTTGGATTAAACGATCACGAGTCGTCAAACAGTGATCGGTTGAATTATGATGATGACGAAGATGAAGACACCATTCTAGCAGTTGCTGCAACTCTGGAAGATAATAAACACCACAGGTGGATCCCAAAAATAGGACAGGCAGAAGTTTGCTATTCGATTGTTCTATTAAAATGCATTTTAAACATTCTGCTAGCAAACACCTCCCAAAAAACAGATCACAATGTTGGCCGCAGAGCGAAGCGGAATTCGGTTTAAACAGCTGCTAACAACACGGAATGGTACATTTATCTCACCATCAAGGGGAGCGCAAGGATCAAGCGATGGAAAGACGGTGGAAAGCCGGTAGCCGGTTTGGTCACGTACCCCGGAAAATGCGTGTCAGCTCAGATGGTAGATGGTGGGGCTAAAATTAAACGCAAACGTAAGCCAGAGCTACGGCCACGGGGATACAGTGACGCAACACTGGCTGCAGACCTGCTTTTGACCGAGAACAATCATTCGCTAGCGCTTATAGAGGTAGAGCGATCGAGAGATCAAGATGACATGTTGACTATCGCACACTGTCCCCTACAAAGGTGTAGACGACAACATTTGGTGGATTAAAGCCGCAACAACAACAACCACGTTCAGAGGATCAGAAGTTCATTCCACCTTCTCCCCCAGCAAAAGTGATGCCGATGATCATGAAACTGATGATCGATGGACGGCCAGAACCGGAGACGCACAAGACACACACACACACACACACCGCAGACTCAAAACAAACGCGCGAATGCAAACGGCCGAGAACAAGACGAGGATTTAAAGGCGAGAAAAGGTGAGAGCAAAAAAAAACATCAACAAATTCTCTTCCACTCCCCCCCTCTCGCCTTGGTGGCATGGTGCGTAAGAGACGCACGCACAATCCCCGTTGCCCCCCTTTACGCACCTCACCCCCAAAGAAACCTGGCGCGAGGTCCGATAGACGCAGAGAAACGGTATTAAAATGGACAAGATCGCGGCGCGAGGAAGACGCGCGAGTGCGTACGATCGGTGCGTGTGCCTTCGTTCCGTCTCTGCGTGTGTGTGTGTGTGTGTGTGTGGCGCTCGTCTTAACTGTTTTAAGACACACCGCCACCGCGATTCTTACGCACTGCTACCACAAGCGAGAGATAGAGAGAGAGAGAGAGAGAAAGAGAGACCTAGACGATCGCCGCGGTGCGCAGTAGACTGCGCGATCATGATGTTCCTTCCGCGGGGCGATCTCTTGTGCGTGTGTGTGTGTGTGCGACAACCTTTCTCCCCCACTCCCCTCCTGCACGGTTAACGCTCGCTTTCGTTGCTGGCGCTTATTCCGGGCCGCGGAAATCGATCGCGATCGCAAACCGTTTGAGCCAGGAAAAAGCGGGGGAAGGGGGGGGGGGGGGGGAGAGGGAAACGCATCGCCCCGTTCGCATACCCCACACGGGCTAGAGGGGGAATCCATAGCGAACGGATGCGGATGAGGAGAGGAGAGAGAATTCAATCCCCAGCAGTTGAGCAGCACCGCACCCCGCATGTACCACATCTTGCACCATCCCCCGCCAAACCATCACTCGGATGTTGATGTTGATGACGATGATGATGATGATGATGATGATGAAGATCAGGAAATTGAATTTTTCTTTCTCGCAACAATTTTAATTCGTTTTCTTCTCCCCGTTCAAACCGATCCAAACCGAGGTGAGGAAGGGGCGGGGTGGTTGATTCCGTCAGCTGCAACCCAGTTCCCGGTCGCATTATGGACGTGTGGCCCCCCTGTTGCTAGGCTGGCCACTGGATGAGAGTGGCTAGTTAAGGGGAAAATCAAGGTTTATGGCCCGCGGACGTCGTTAAGAGTTATCAGCACTCCCGCTCCCGAAGCAATGCAAAAGGGTGCATAACAGGATTCCCAGATTTGTCGGTCGAATCATCATCAGAATGCATCGTCAGCCGGGGGTTGTCACCGCCGGGGTTCGAGGAATCGCAACGTTCGATTCGCTCACCACCACTTTGTAACCACTTGAAGTAGCGGTACCGGAGCCGTACCTAGAAATCGTTCGCGCCCTGCAACCGGCCACGGCAACTTGTCGCATGAGTCACCGGCGCCGCGTTCAAAACGGTGGTTTCGGTTGATTACAAACAACCCGCTGGAATCCGCTGGGATGCCGGTGGTGATGTGCTCGTGCTCGCGGTGCGCGCGCCCGCTCGCGCTTAGTTACAAATTAGTCAGCATTAGTCACATCGGACGCGGCCACCCGGCAATGAGCCACCAGAAATGCCCACAGCGACCCAATCTCTCTAGCTCTCTCTCTCTCTCTGTCTCTTTCTCTTGTGATGTGATGAAATGGGCGCGTGAAAGGAACGCCGGAATTGCGCCAATACGCCAGGCGATTGCTAATCATTGCCGTTTCGTTGGAATGGACCACTGGAGTGGGTCACACGAAGGCTCATTACTCATCAATGGCTGGAGACCGGAGGAATGTTATCGAACGAGAAGAACTCTTTTACCCGAAAGAATTCAAATATTGGATCGATCGATTATTTTGGGAAGAGTCTCCTTAATTTGTGATCCTTGACGAGATGACGAACCGCTTTCTCGGGGATCTTGGATCTCCCCCCGTTGACAGCTGGCTTGCGACTACATTCCCGGCCTCCCGCCACCTAAGTAGGCTGTGGAAAGGCGCATTCCCACAAGACAACACGGCACAGCACGGCAACGGTTGCTACGGTCGGCGGCTGCTGCTGGCAACAAATAGCTTTCTAATCGGCCAAACGGCACCGGTGTTACGGTGTTACGGCCGCAACAAGGCCGCTTTGGACAATTGGAAACACCTGGACCTGGGAATTGGGGGGGTCCAAGGCACACGGACGGATTGGAGTAAATTTCCGGTCAAAGTCGAAATAATTACCTTTCGGGAAGACTCTAATCAACACTAGAGCCTTCCCATGCGTGCGTGTGTGTGAATAGGCGCACACACGCGGGTATAGTTTTAATTTATTCTAGGGCGCACCTGGTTAGAGCACAGTTGGCCAGAGTTACAGTACCGGGGGCCTTCAGCCAGCTTTTCAAGCGGAATCGATGACCGACCGACCGTCGACAGCCGATCCGCGGGCTTCCCACGTACGTGTCCGGTCCGGTGGTAGCATATGAGCGAGCTATGAGGTTTCCCGAGTTTCACAACGATCTGTAAATAGACATAAAATAACATATAAATATATATATATATATATATTAGTTTAACGAAAGTTCCAGTTGCTGCCCAGTTCATGATCTTCGAGCCTCCGACTCCCCTTTCGGGGGCCTAATGGCTGAATTTATCATTCAAGCGTTGCAACTCGGTGCGCCGCGTGTGTGTGTGCGCTGGCATTCGGAGCACCGACGACCCTCGGCTCTTCCACCTTACTCTCGACCGTCCGTCCGTCCGTCGGTCGGTCGTCGAGATGGATTCGGAATTTAAGATCATTGAATTTAATACACATAAGCGCGTAACGAACCGGAACCGTGTTTCACCAGCTCCACACACACACACGGACACACGGACACCCTGGAGCCTCGCACCGTTCAGTTCAGTTCCTTCTTCATACCCTACCGGCTCCGACTTCCTTCGCCTTTTGGGAAAAGATGATTGTTATGGTTGTTGCTATATTTTGCTTGCTCGGCGCGTTCACACCGCGTGCGCGCGCAAGATCCGTCCGCAAGACGCCGGCCACTAAATTGCCAGCTAGTCAACCAGTCAGGGTGCCAGGGAGCGGGCACTACTGGCCGCGTCCCGCACCTCGTACGCCCTAAAAAACCCCGACCAATTAATGGTTTGTGTGGCCAAATGGGCCCCGAAGGTGTTCGGCCGGAGATGTTCAACGACCACGGCCCCACGACCGTCACCCCCGTGTCATAAACGAATAAACAATCGCCATCACCTAGTACAACAACCGACCGAACGAACGGACGAGCAAACGAACGGGCGAACCCCCTAACACTTGTGCTGCGTGGAAATCGTTACGGAGTCGTAAAAAGTAAAACTTTATCGATGCCACAAGGAGCGAGGAGTTAGTCGAGAGAGGGAGAGAGAGAGAGAGAGAGCAAAAAAAAAACAGGCCAGCGAATGAAGTCATTCCTCGCCACAATTGCTGACCGTTGGTTTGGTTTGGTTTTGGAAGTGAAGTGAAGGCAACAAAAAAAAAAGACAATTGGAAAACGAACTGAAGGAAAACTCCACCAGCACCACCACACCGATGGTGCACTGGCTGATTGGAGTCCTAACTCCGGAGCTCGGCTCCGGCAACAAGCGAAACAAAACAAGACCAAAAACAAACGACAGGAAGGGTTCCACAAACCGAGGCAATCCGTTCGTTACGATCGTCCAGTGATGGCCGCGGCCACGATGCTCCGATGTTGCAGTGTGTGGTGCCACAGATTTGCCAACTCTCTCGTCGATTCCACCGTCGCGCGGAGAAGACGGTGCGCGACCTCCGCCACCTTCTCCATCGCACTTTTATGATCCAGATTTTATTGTACTCCCGTCCCACACGAGAGGATTTTATGACTGTGCAAGAGGAGAAGGAGAAGGTGGTGGGCTTTCGCCGCGTTTCGTCGCATAAATATTCAATTATGCTAGAGGGGGCACCTCTCTCTCTCTCTCTCTCTCTCACTAGCGGTTGCGCCACATGTTGCGATCGTGAGCGATGGGGATGAATGGACTGAATGGCGGGGGAGTTGTTGGCATGCCATTTGCAGATCGGTCGTGATTGGCAATTCATCGGCCACACCGAACGAGTGATTGTCGGTGGATACTGTCGGTGGTTGTACTCGGTTGGTGTCCTGACGGCGAACATGATGGCCAGGATTAATTTATGACGACGACGACGAATTTATTTTTGGCCACATACCTTAATCGCCTTCGCGAATTCCTCGACGCGCCCCCCTTTTTGGCACCTGAATCCGGCACCCGGCCAGCAGATCCAGACTACCTTCAGCTGTCTGGGCCTGCAGCGGGTGTGACCGTGAGTGGCCGAGCCAAATGGGTCACTTGTGCGTCAAGGTGCGCTGTGTGCCAGCAATGCAATGCCGCGTCGCAGCACGAAAGGGAGGATGCGCGCACTTGAACAGGGCCGCCGCCGCCGCCGAAATTTACGTCGATCCTGGTGTCTGGCGATCGATCGACAGTTGGCTGTCCGATCGCGCAAGAGCGCGAGAGAGAGACACAAACACAGAGGTTCTGAGGATCTCATTCATAAAACGATGTATTCGACGCCAACGCCAACGATCGTTGGCCACCACCAAACGGTGAAACTTCGAGAAGCGCTCACGAGAAGCAAGCAGCGAGACGGGGTCGAAACGAAGTCCAGGCTGACCCCGCAGGGCGAGAGGAGGGAGGGGGTCGAAATCAGGCCAACCACCACCGGCCAATTGGCTTGGACCGGCCGGACCAGATGTCGACCGCAATTCGTGTCTCGGTTTTGTTGCCACCTCGCGCTCCTCTCTTACGTTTGGTCTTCCGTCAGCGGAATTTATGAATGAAAACTGTACTAAAAATAGCTCAGCTCGGTTGCAGCTCTAGCTAGACCTTCCGCTGGGTTGTCGGTTCTCGGAGAGATCGGATCGGTTACACTGTTTTTGGGGCGCAGATCTACCGGTGCGACCGGTGATCGGACGGTTCGATAAGCTCGTGCTACGTGGAGCACACATTTCTGCCCAAAAAGGCTATCAAGATCAAGGAATAAATATGATCTAGAATGGGAGACATTCGGCCAACGGCACATTCCTGACGCCTTCACGGTCAGTCTACAGCAGAGCGTAGACGTGTCAAGCTCTATGTTTGCAAGATTATTCCAGTGTAGTATAGGGAAGGAAATTCGCCGGGAATTCGTATTGTTCTGGATACTGGTTACTGAACACAACAGTATAGACGTATCAAGTATTACAGAAAAGTTGCTCCCCACGAAGGGTTCAAACGAATTCAAGAATTCTGCTCGATTACTGTTGACAGTGCCAAGTGACACCTCGCGAAAAGGTCACCAAACAGGCCAGCAGCCTCGGGGTTTTTTTTTTTATCTCGGTCCCGAACTCCGAAGGAACACACTCGAAATCAATTCACGCGACAAGACATCTTACCATTTATGGTGCTCATTTTTGCCAGCTCCGCGAATGATCCCTGTGCCGCTTGTGGTTTTGTTTTTGGTCTCGCAGATTGGCAACCCGCCGCAGGCCGATAGACTCCCTCTCTCGCTCTCTCTCCCTACCTCCTTCCCACACCCACACACATCCGGTGTGCGCGAGGCTTCTACCATCCGTCCATCCGTGGGTGAGTCACGCGCGCTGCCGTTCACCCGTTTTTTCAATGACGTAAGTGCCAAGTGTCATGACCGCAGCCGACGTAATCAGGCGCCCCAGCTGACCCTTGCCTGCCTGTCTGCCTTCCTACCACTCTGATCAGCGCTCCATGCCTTCAGGCAGGTCACGCAATTCAATTCACGCCTCGCCTACACCGCCCAAAAACATGGCCCACCTTTCGGGGTACTTACTGGCCAACTGACTGGTCGCCAGACGCCAAAAATCGAGCGCTAACGGCCGGCTGGCTGGCCATTGGGTGGCGCGACAGCTCGAAGTCAGCCACCGGCACCGGCAACTGGAGCAACTGAGCAAATGGAACGGAACGGAACGGACTGAAATCGATACCGGCGCAGTGTGGCGCTTTGGTGACTTCAGCTGTGTGGCGAGCCGCTTACGTCAACCGCCGCTCCGTTGGCTCCACCGGAACACACCATGGCCATGAAGAAGCCACAGAAAAGTGCTCGCCAGTCGTCAGCCGTGCGCTGTTGTGTGAGAAAGTTCGATACACCAGGGAGACACATCGCATCGATCGGTCGCATTGGCTGCTGGCAATGTTCTTGTGCTCTTGCGCCGAAGAATCCATGAACCCAAGCAAGAGAGAGAGAGAGAGAGAGGAACATACCTTCAATGATGAAGCCCTGCCAAAATTTTTAAACTTTGTAATCTAGTAGCCATGGCGCGAGTGCATTTATATTGTAGGTTTGAGTACTGGTCTCTTACGAAAATCTAGAACACTACATTTTTGGGTGTTTTCAAGGACAGTTCACAAAGTTTAATCTCATAGAATTAGGTACTTGGCCACAAGTTCTATGTAATGACCTGATTTGCGACGAATTTTGAAAGGCTCCAGTTCCCTCTATAGACGGAGATCGATCGATTTTAATGGAGAGTGAGGCCCAAATTGCCGTGCTCCAGCTTGCACCAGTCAGCTAGTCGAAACTGCACTTTCTCTATCGCCTAACCCGTCTCTGGAGGCCACGGTTGAATGAAGCTCGAACCATCGCATCGATCCACGCCCATTCACGGTTAACGGTCGGAAAAGCGGCCGGGAAAACCAATGCGGTAAGCGAGAGCGACCCCCCCTCCCCCCCTCTCCAATCGACGACTGCACGACTGGGAACGACCACCGAACGGCTCAACAACCCGGATTCATTAGATAAATCAAGGCAATTAGGCCGTTCCGTGAGCTGCGCGTGAACGCTGTACGCTTTCGCGAGGTCGATCGAATTGAGACCCGGTCGATAGGGTTGTCTGACGCAGGCGCACACCACCCTAACTCTCCTGGAATGACCGGCACTGGCCCCGACTTCTCTCCTACGTCATTCCTAGTAATTTGATCCAATCCCCCAGCAATGATGTGGCATTTCATTGCACCGCAAACAGTGCAGTAGTGCAAGTGGCCAGTGGCCAAAAGCAAGAGCCCTAGAAGAACGACAAGTCCAGCGCGGCATGCAACATTGTCGCAGACTTGCAGCAGTACCTGCACGTACCAAGAGCACCATTTCATTCAAGTGTTTGTATGTCTCTTCAGCTCGGCCAGCTTCCTGCTCGCGCAGTGTTTGCCAGCTCGCATTCCAGCGATGCCATTGCCACTGCCACAGTGTCTCCCGCCGTCGTCGTCATCGTCGTCGTCGTCGTCGTCGATCGTCATCATCGTCGTCGTATTCCGTATCGTCGAAAAAAGGAATGTTACAAACCCACTGCAGTACCTTGTATATGTGCGTTCAATGTGTTCAATAGCTGGTACGGCCTATGATGCCCCTGCCCTGACCAGCTCGTGAACACCACGCAGCAGATGATGGGAACAGACCCCCGCCCCGCGGGACGGGGGATGCGAAAAGGAAGGAAGAGGAACCAACCAAAGCCGACCTGTCAGGAGGGAAGGAGAAGGAGGAGGAGGAGGAGGGTGTTCCGGGGGTTGCAAAAATTCGCCAAAAAGCTTTCCGCACTGACCGCAGCGCGCAGATGTTGGATAAGGGGCCGGGGAGGGGTTCTGATCTCTGCTGGATGGATAAATTTTGCGAACCAACCCGGCTAACGCTAACGGGATGACAGATTCGACTCGACCAAAGGGAGGGGGGGCAACTGCTGCCGAGCTCAGCAACGTAGCTCGGTATCGGACGCTACCGCGAGGCCATTGAACCACTGCCACGGTTCTCGGTTTGGCCAGAGAGATGATCTCGGCCGCAGATCTCAGCAACCTCGTTCTCTTATCGTTTTCTTCTTCTGCATTTTTGCTCCTTCCATTTCCGTACGACTCGTACTCAAGGCCTACCGCGTGAAAGAAACGAAGGGAATCTAGTGAGCGAGAGAGAGAGATAGATAGAAAGAGAGAGAGAGAGAAAGAAGAGAAAGAAGATCCAGAAGAACGCCTCTGACGTCAGATGTAAATGTGGAGAGAGAAGAAAAAAGTGAAGAACCGCAACCGCCCAGACCCCCAGGCCCAAGGGAAGGTGTGTGCGCGAGTGTTTGCGGAAACGTATGAACACGTCCTCCATCTCCGGAGGTCTCGGCATGGATCGGTCGGCTCCTCCCTGGGGAGCGCTCGCGTGGTCCGCTCGGTTGGTCGGTGAGAAAAAAGTGCAGCAGGAATAGACTTGGGAATCGGGAACTTGGAGGAACTTGGCCGCGTGTAGACAGTGCCGGATTCTACGAAGCCGGAACGGGACGCGACGGGACGGGAATTGAACATCGCGCATTCCATCGAGCATAAATCGAGTTACACTGGCTGGCTGGCTGGGGCTGGCTGGCGACACTTGGCACGATGTACGCTCATGCTCATCGACGGTTTTCGTACATACACGGGTATGCAAACGGGGTCACCGGCGCCGCCTGGAATTCCAACTATGCACGGTACAGTTAGGTCTGCTCTGCTCCAGCACAACCACCACCACCACCACACAGCAATATACCGTTCATCAAATTTGGATCCGTGATTCGTGCTGCATGAATGCATTCGCATCATTCCTGCATTGGAAGCAGTTGGAGCAACTACCAACTTCTCAACTTCTTCCTAACTGTAGGAATGAAGTGACGTGTCGCAGGAGTATTCGACTAGCATTGTGAACTCAGGAGCTTTATATCCAAGTAGCAACCGACTTGGTTGTAGTCAGATTTCAATACTGTTTCCACAAAAAAAATTCTTCAAAATTCGCATGGACCTGTGCTTGGACTTGGAAATGAAGTCATCTCATCTTCATGGCATCATCTTGGATCAGGTACTCACTGGCGAAATGGGATCACGGGATCCTCTTCACCTTCCCATCGTCAGTTCCCATAAAGCAAACAGACATACATCATCTTAATGTACACGATAGCCGTTTGCCGTCGTGGTCGGGGACATGGACGGAACGGGGGTGGAACGATGCTGTCGAAATGGCTTCCTCTACGTCGCTCATGCATATCCGGCGGGGCAATCAAAAATTGGCAAACCAATAACTCTACTCTGGATTTCGCATTTTAGATGTTAGATGCGGCAGGGCCGAGCACCACCGCACCACCGCACCACCCACCGTCCCCGCCTACCGGAGAAAAACGACGCTTGGAGCCTGAGAAGCTCAAAAAGCTAAAAGCACCAACCCCACCACCACCACCACCACCACCACCACCAGCAGCACTGCCACCGAAGAACCTGTAGAACAGCAAACGGTCAGAATTTTAATTGACTCACTTTGCTCTATCTTATCGTTTCTCGCTTGCACCTGTGCTAATTGCAAACACTTGGACGCCACCATCATCTAACTCGCTCGCTCGCTCGCTCGGCCGCACGTTCGCTTCGGACCTGCCCTCACGAGATTCACGCTCGACTTAGGCTCCAGCGTTTTGATGGGAGGTCCGTCCGAAGGGAGGAGGTGGGAGCACGCCGAACGGAGAGGTTGTTGAGAATCTTGAGGTTGCGTAGTTGTTGCTGCGCAAATTCGCGAATAAAGCAAAGCGCGCTAGTTAGATGGATGGATGGATGGATGGATGGATGGACGAGAGTGAACAGAGTCGAAACGAATGGCGAGCGGACGCAGCAGGCAGCGAACGGCACGTCGAGATCGACATCGCGCCAATTCGTACAAAAAAAAGAGCCAAAAAAAAAAAGGAATAAAACAACCCCCCCTCCAAGCGTAAAGCCCACGGCGGCCACATTTCGCGAACCTTGGAGGCACCAGAACCTAGGGCTCTGCCGTCGGTCGTCGGTCGTCGGTTCGGAACAATATACGTGAGCCTCTGACGCTGACCTTCACCTCACGTTAGCGAGGGCGCGCGCGCGCACACCGGCTTGGCGCGCACACACATAGCATAGCAGAAGGAGGAGGAAACAAAAAAATTGCACGCGCACATTGACGCAACTTCACCACACCACCACATGGCGGGTCCTTCCTTCTGGACAGGAGGAAGCGGCAGCAGGGCTTTGAGGAACGCTTTTGCGCTTAAAGGCTATGCCCGGCTCCACCAAAGGGGCGAGAACGAGAGAAGGCGAATGCGCGCACGCCACGGAACACCGCAGCCGCATCGGCCGCGGCCAATCAAAAACCGTCAAATTGGCTTTGGCGGAATGAGCTTTGCAAAATGCTGTCGGTGCGCTGTACGCGCCAACGCGGCCAAGCTTCCGAGTTTGCTGGGAAACTTTCGCAAATCGTGGTGGGGAAGTCGTTGGCCGGGGTTAGCCTTGAAAATTGGCGAATTTTACTACCCCTTCTGTAGCCCGCCCCCCCACTCCCCTGTCTCATATCGAAAGGGGGTGATCTCAGGTGACGGTGCGTCGTTTAAGCTGTTAGACTCGAGCGCAGCGCAGAGCCTCCGCGATCCGGGAAGGTGGGAAAACCCTTCGTGGCACATCGTGGCACCGTGTGCCTTGTCTGTTTGAATGTGGAATAGGTCGAAGCGATCGTAAAACAAGCTGTTAAACCTGGATCCTGGACAACACCAGCGATTTGAGAATATAGAGTATTGGAAATGGCAGAGAAGAGTTTCGATTTCAAATCCAAATCAATGAATGTCCAGCAATTCTTGAATTATTGCCGATACTGACGGCGATACTGAGTTATATGCCCATAGATTTTGGATGGGATCTAATCGGACACCTCGTATAACACTTCTCTATCGTCACTACTTAACTATATGGGAGGTCAAGCATTGCTCTGAGAATACTCCTCTCGAAAGCGGATAAGAGGAGGTTCGGCATTTCTGAATTCAAGCCTACGGAAGTTTCGGGTATTAGAGGCGTCTGTGAGCAGATAGGTATCGAGGTAGGTATTACAATAGGTGATGTGTAAAAGGCTAGTTTCTTCCTTTTTGTCAAGATTCTCGGATGGATTAGTTTTCTCAAGTTGTCCGGGTCTCTTCTGTTTCGTCCGATTGTCGGTACTAACTCATGACCCTAAGTCACTTGACGACTTCGGATTTTTTGTCACCTCAATATCGCACAACACACTAGACTCAATCGTGCATCGGCTTGTCTAGGATCGCAATAAAGCACGAAAAGATGAAGACAGGACAAGATTCAATATTTCACATACATTAAACATTATGGACCTTCCGGGTCATCCGTCGGATTTCGGTCAAACAATTTGTTGGCTGTCACTGAGCTAGGGGGGGCCCGATATGGCCGGTGCATCATTAGCCTGCTTCCTGAATAAATATTTCATAAAACAGATTGCACACACTCATACACACACACACACACACACACACACGCACACACACACACACACACACTCCCACCGATCGATCGATTGCTCATTAATATTGATTCCACAAATGGCCAGTGTATAAACGGGGAATGTAGCGAGTCGTAAAGCGCGACCCCAAATTGCACTGGGGCTTACCGAACTCCCCCCGCCACCCCCTCCACCCTCACCAAAGTTCCTTGACGGATCGTTTAGCGAACGCGAACTTAGTCGAACGGAGCTTTTCGCACAAAATAAAAAAAAAGAAAGAAAAGGAAAAACGTTGCGAACGTTGCGAGAAGCGAAAAAAAACGCGAAATAAAAGGAAACTCAATAACCACTCCGGCAGCGTTGGAAAAGCCGCCTCAAAACAGGGCGATGCCGGGGGGCCAGAAGTGGCAGGGAGGGAAAAGGCCTTTAAAATTGGCAAACGGACGTTACGATCACTATGATCACCTCCAGGGGGGAGGGGGGAGGGGGGAGGCCAAGCAAGCAGCTAGAGCCAATATTCGCTCGATCGTCGACTCGCTTGGCGGCCCCTCAGCGCCGTTTTCAGCGATCTGTGCGCGAAATGAAGGAACCAAGAAAGCCCCGAAAATGGCGCAGAGATCGCACAAAGATCGTTCACCTCGGTCCAAACGCACCAGGAGCAGCAGCAGCAGCAGAAGTAGCAGCAGCGCGCGCGTTTGCCTCGCTGTTTGGCCGAAGTCCGAAGTCGAAGACGATCGCCAACAACGCGGGTTGTTCGTTCGCGCGGGAACCACCACCAACCACCGCGAGAGCCCTCTCGAGGTTGCGAGGTTGTGCTTAAGTATAGTAATTAGATGTTGCCGATTTTTTTTGTGTTCCCCCAACTCTTGTGGTTCTCGGTCGTGGTGGTTGTTGGTAGTTTTGCTTGGTTTTGATGCTTTTGCGGCTTTTGCAGCTGCCAGAACCGCGCGCCACCACGGTGATGATGCGCGAGCGGGCGCGCGCGCGCGAGCCCGAAGCCCGAACGTTGGTCGCTGCTTTTAGGCGTTTGTGTGATTCAGAAGTCGGAGGCTCGGACCTGATGTCCAGCGGCCGGAGTTCGGAAGAGTACCTTCCTCTGTGCTCTGGGCTGATGCTGGGCTGGTGTACGCACTCACACCTTCTTGCGTGCTGCTGTTCGCCACTTGTCCGGTGTGTGGTGTGGATAAGTGTTATGTCTTGATCACATCTCGGTTCTACACCGATCCGGTCCAGCGGGCCAAGGACCGAGGTCATGGTGGCAGGGTTGCAAATCGCTGCTGCTGCTGCTGGTGGTAGTGGTGTTGGTATTCCAGCATCTCTAGCACTAAGCTATTTCGCTAAACTATTTCACATAAGACAGATGTTGATGGTGCGCGCGTCCATTTTTCGCGTACAACAGACGAACAAAAAGTGACAGCAAACGAGTCAAGCGAGCAAACGTCACCGTTGCTAGTGGCAACAATGTCGTTCAGCGCGTGTTTCAGCGCGTTGTCAGCGAGAGTAAGTGGCTCCCATACGGGGGGAACAAGCGCATCATTAGTGGTGAGCAATGATGATGTTGATGTTGATGATGGTGATGATGAGAAGTGCATCGGCTGCATATCACCACGGGAAAAACATTGCGACCATTGTCACCTCTCTCTCTCTCTCTTTATCGCTCGTGTAAACATCACATCCGCCATCGTAACCTAGTTTCTAGCAACAACGACGACCACCGCCACCACCACCACCATTTGTCAGTGCACTCGGGGACATTGACAAATTGTTCGCAAAAAATGGATTCCAAGACCCCTCTCGAGACCGTAGGGCATCTTGCTGCAAAGAGCAGTACACCACTGACGAAAGAGAGAGCGAGAGAGAGGCTGACAGACACCGACGTCACTGTGAAGTGGTGGCCGGCGCCAGTACACAAGACCCCGGCCTGTATTGATCTTCTGGTGCCAGTCGGCCATGGTCATATGCAACGAGCGATCCGCATTCGGCGCCAAGAGAGCCATTTTGGGACGTAGGCCGCTGCTGGGTGGCGGTGACACCACCACGCACGCCAAAACCACCCATATGGTCACATTCGGAATGGGGTGCGCGAGAAGGAATTGAGTTCAATAGGTCAGCCAGCTGTTGATGCTGGCTGCTGGCTGGCTGCTGCTGCTGCTGCTGCCGCTGCTGCCGTGCAACAGCACTAACCACCGATGCAGGCCGATGCTGTTATTACCTTGGCAAGGGCGCAGCGCAGCGGTAGGATTGCCGCTGGATAAGGAATGGCTCATGCTGCGCGGATTATCATTCGTTTTGCCATTTCGAGACGCTTGTGCTTATTGACGTCGCCGGCCAAGGGCCTTTCCTTGGACTCGTTTTTTCTTTCTTTGGCAAACATTTCGCAACGCAAGCGCTGCAGCGGCTCCGATATTGATATTCCGACCAGTGTGTGGCCGCGTGGAGCAGGAAGTCTGTCGATCAACAGGAATGCGTCATTGGGATAGCAGCCCAGGAAGGTGTCTAAAAATATGCCAGCAGCCTGGATGCAAGGCTCAACCCGTACGCTACGTTGTTCGAATTGATTAAGATCGTCGCCCTACCGGACCAATCTTCTTCTTCTGGACCCTCCGATGATCGTTTTCGTCATGATGCACTTCTGATGGGTGACTGTTTTCTGTACGGTACGGTTTGAGATTGATATATTGTTGCGACACGGGACCCACAGACCACCACGCAGTGTTCGGTACAATGTTGAATCCGTTTTAATAGCTCTCTTTCTTTTTCTCTCTCTTTTTCTCTCTGCCCTCACGCTGCTAAGTGTTTTTATGGTCAGTTTTAACGTCCCGTAATTTTAGCTTTGTCCCATGATAAAATTTAATGATAATTTGCTTTACGTCATCCACCGTCGGCAGCGTCGCGGTACGCGGCATTTCTCCGTGATTGCGCCATGCGTGCGCTCTCGCCGAACACTCTTCTAGGATAGGAGCGAGCGTGTGTCCCTTCCGGTTGTGGTACATCAGGCTGTAGTGCAAGGTTTTTTTTTCCTTCGATTTTTTCGTCCGCCTGCGCCCAATGTTCCGTTCGGTTTCGTTCCGAACCAAATGGGAACGGTGGAATGGGTGCGTACGTATTGGATTACACACTCTCGGTCGGTCGGTCAGTTGAGGGCTAAGAGAGTTTTCATTTACAGTCCGTAACATATGCTATTAAGGTGTGAAGAGGAGTGGTGGTGCTTTTGTTTTTATAATCACGGCTTCGCAATGGACACGCGCGGTAAATGTATGTTAACGCCTGGGACCTATAGAGCCAGATCATAATAGTGAAACGAGATAGGGCCCGCGTAATGAAATCAGACGATCAGATCTAACGGCTACAGCAACAGGTGCCCACGTCGTTGTGGATCTTCCAATTGGAGGATGAGTCGAGCAGAAAAAAGCAAAGACCCCTCTGGTTGGTATGTTAGGTTCGTTGATTGACACACATTCTTCGAACTTAATCACGCGAAGTGAGGTCTATGATGGCGAAAAGGCCACCATAAACTCACGAGGTAAGTGTGAGGACAGCAGCAAATTTGGAAACATTTCTTTTCTTTGCTTCGTCGGTATGTTGAAAATGCGCCAAAATTCAATAGGAATTGAGCATTATCAGCAGTTAGGACACTTAAACATAAGGAATAAACTCAAAACCATTCCAAAAGAGTTCCACAGCTGTCCTGTTGACTGATCTTTGACTGCTCAGAAACTCAAAGACAGACGTAGCTTCAGATTTCTTCGCTCGTTGAAATGCAACTCCCGGATCTTTATCTGTAACGGAGAAATCTGGCTGGAATTAACAAAGTTATCGCCATTATAAACCCAACGTCCCAACGCCACAAGGTAGTTTTTTTCAACATTTTATTGAAATGAGTATTGACATCGTTGTGCAAAATAAGCGCAACGATCGAGGGCCATTTGCAGCGCATTGGATGCGCTCGGAGGACAAGGCGTAAAAAAACAAAAAAAAACAAAAATACCACGACATTTAATGAGGCGTATCGATTACGCGGAATGTGACCTCAATCAACTCCTTCCTCCCTCTCTTCCAGCAACCCCCTTTTTCATTACCATTATCACTCATTGTTGACGTGCGCGTGTGTGTGTGTGTGTGTGCGAAGAGATAAGCGATTTCGCCTTTCGCCAGTACGCCAAATACAGCCGTCAGCACCAACCGTACGAAACGAACACCAATCCTGAAATCCCTCGTGGTGTGCGGTTTCGTTCTCCACACTCTCCACTCTCTCTGCTCGATTTGCGATATAATTAACGCTTTGACCTGACTTTTAAATGAAAATCAATTTACCAACAGCCAACCCAACCAGCCGTCCAGCCAGCTGCTGCAAGCTGCGCAACAGAATTTCGGAGACAAACACGGACACACACGGACACACAGACAGATATTGCATTCACGGTCGCGACCACCGGGAGCACTGCCAGGAGAGAAAGAAGGCAAAGTATCGGTCACTAATGGAGGACACCCTACCTCCCCTTCCTATCCCCCCATTTTGACCGCCCGAACGAACGCGAAAACATGCTGCGTAATGCTGCAGAAAGTTTTGCAGCAAAAAGCTTTCTCGGTTCTTCCTCCTCCGAACCCGAGTACGGCCTCCTTCGGGCTTCGGGCGTTGACTGTCCACGTGACAAACACTGCTGATGGTAGGAGGGAGTGGGAGAATGAGGCGCGGGGGAGCACGCGTGTAGGATGCAGCTGGACGGATTCAGCTGTCCAGGAGGGAGCAGAATCCGAGCTGAAGGAAAGGTTTCCGGAAGCCGCGTGACCACGCGCAGCTTCAGAACCATTGCGATTGAGTTGGTAGCATTGATGTGCACGTGTGTGTGTGTGTGCACTGGGGCCTGTGGCCGTGAAAAGCCGTGCATTTCCATAAGGGCACGGGTGAGCCAGTGGAGATGAGGATACCGAAACGGTTCAACATTTTCAACAACAACATTCGAAACGTCATTCTCTGGCGATCATTGCAACACCTTTCGTCACACATCACATTACCCATGAATTTATGAGCATTGTGTGCATCTGTCAAAGTGCAGAGTACATTCGATTTCAAGCAGCAGCTCTTCCCTTTTATTGTAAATCAATTAAGAATTCGAATCGCAACTCTCCGATAATCGGCATCGGGATGAGAGTTTCCGGAAGTGAGTCGCCGCAGCAGCACGTCAATCATCGCCATCGGCGACGTCCACGGACACGTTCGACATTCATCTTCAAAACCGCAAAACCTCCGGGTTAAAACACAGCAACCACAGCAACCCGCCCCCGGGGGGGAGAAGACACCCCGACGTTTCACCAATTTGTGCAGCAAGTTCGCCTTCGCCTGCGCCGTCGTGGGAGAAGTCGCGGCCGTCGGCACCGTATCCGCGCCACCATTACTGCCGCTGGTGCTGCTGCTGCTGCGATAATAAATTAAACTTATTTATGCATGCCAGTTGCAATGCCTAAAGTCAAGGGCAATGACTGTCTGGTTGCGCTGCGTTCCGAGCACCCCGTCTCCATCCCGGGGACCGTTCCGTCGAAGCAAAGCGCAAATGACACTCTGGCTGGTCCATGGATACCGGACGACTGGTCGGATGGTTTTACGATCGAACCAACTATTCCTTCTTGCTCTCTGGCTCCCTCTGCGAGATTGCTTATAGGTCTTGCGTTCGGGCGCGCGCACGCTCAAAACATCAATTTGCTTGGGCACTCTGGAAACGATGATGTTGGTGATAATAAAAAAAAAAACCCCCAACCCTTCTTCTTGAGCTCGTGCACCGAGACCAGCGGTGGTCCGGAGCTGGAACCCGGACCGGATTATCTACCTTAAAGATGTTTACGATAATGGCCCAGGGGGAGGGTTGAGCGGAAAAGGGGTTTGCGCGGTTATGCTCGGGACCTCATCTTGCTTCTTATCGATGAGCGCTATTAATCGAAGGCAAACTAGTTACACCTCCCGATCCCGAACGCTATAAATAGGTACACTACGTCCCTTTCCTCCTGTCACTGGCTACACACACACACACACACACACACACACACACACACACACACACACACACACACACACACGCGGTCAATCATGCTCAACCCGCTTGATGAAGACATTTTCTTTACGTTTCATTTGTGGCAAAGCAGACAGAGAGAGAGAGAGAGAAAGAAAATGAATCCTGGAATCGGTTGCCGTCGGGAATATTTTGATATCATCACAGCTTAATCTGCACCTTTTGGGCTCATCAGTAGTTATACGCGCACCGACATTGCGCACAACTTTTTCATAAATTGAAAATGTAAATGAAGATGTGTGTGTGTGTGTGTGTGTTTGTGTTGTAATTAATAATATTGGCCCCGTTGGTCATTGAAATGCAAACGATTGATTAAAACGTAATTGCGGCCGGGCACATTTATGATATCAATCAAAAGGCAACCCCGGCACGAAGCCGAAGGAGAATTGCATCCTGGGCAATAAAACAACGGGCCCGAAGAAGGTGCCAATTACAAAATGGCAAGTCGTCCTCCACCCCCTTCGCTTCGCTTGTGGATCGGCCTCTTCGGCCGCTTATTGGGCGCTTCTTCGGTCGCTTTCCAAAGGCCAGCCTAACAAACCTCCTGTTCCGCTGGGTGCAAGAACAATAAATGCATAAATAAATGGGCGCGAACGCAAAACATCCATATCCAGCAAAAACAAAAAAAAACCAGAAAAAAGCAGCAACAACGAAACGCCCGGCGAACATCCGACGGACGGATGTAATTTGCCTTTATTGCGGTCTTCCCACGAAATGTGCAACACCGGGCGGGTGTGATGCGCTAAAACACATCACATGACGCCTCCTCTCTCTCTCTCTCTCTCTCTCTCACTCTGTTACCGAAGACCGAAGGACGGGCGCGAGCTGCTGCTATGCTGACGGCCAGCGACGGCCGAGTGCGCCAGCTCGTTAGCGTAGCGTAATGAGCAAAGGGTTAGGAAGGGGTTAAATTAAATTAAGCTGAATAAAAACCTGATTAAGCTTAAGCACACACCACACCGATCCGGCGTGGAGAGGACCGTTCATACCGTTCCATTTGGGTAGAAGCGAAGTTTGTTGGAAGGAAGGCGTCAAACCGATTAAAACCCAAACCGCCAAAGTGTCTGCACACGAGTGGGGGGGGAGAAGCGCGCTACGCGATTGCCAAACAGTGCCAAAGAGACGCAACGACGCAACAGACCGAGCAGAAGGGCAGTGGAAAGGGGTTGCGGGGGGAAGGGGATGTGGAGGAAAAGGCAAATGGGAATGAAACGTAATGACAAACAGTTTTGATACTCCACCAAGGCTTGAGATTGAGAAACAATCCAGGTCAAAGAGACAATTTAAAAGCAAATGAGAACGCTTTAGACGCTTCTTGCCATGTGGTCATAAATTTGGAGCATTCTTTCGCGAGCCAATTGCACAAGTGAACAACAACAAAAAAATGTGAAAGATAAGCAGGCGGAAGAGATGCCAACGCGTAAGAGCGTATGAGAGGTGGTAGAGTGAAAGCAAAAAAAATGAAACTAAAAACGGCCATAAAGCAATACCGTGATACAGAACTTACATAAATAATTAAGTAACATTTAATTTTAGCGCAAGCACTGAACTAAAACCCATCAACTTAAGGAGAGCAAAAGTATAATGCAGCATAAAAGATAGCAGAATGTACGCTTTCCACGCGAAGCGCGTTTCGAAGAACAGATCCGGGTACAAGGAAACATGGCAAAGGACTGCCGTCCTAATGGACGGCGCACTGTCAGATTCGTCGTCGTCGTGCGCCCCGCGAAAAGCACCGAAACATAAATCATCAGCATCGCATGACTGAGAAAGCTTTCATGCAAACATTTGTTCTGTCGTTTCTTTTTTTTTTGTTTTTGGTTTATCTCCCGTTTTTTTTTTGTCTGCCGTGCCGAAAAATTAGTTTATTAATTTTAAATTTTGCGGAGTAATTTATTAGATTGCTTTTGTGCGACTCAACAGCACATAAGCACACACACACACAATCGGCCATCAAAAGTCAGCAAAGCCAATTTATAGTGTATCGTTTTGGGGGGGTAAATTGTTTTCAAGAATTAGTCAACCTAATTCACGTAACACGCAACGCAATCGTGCGATGTCGGGGAAAAGGGATAAAAGGGATAAAATACTATTCGATTCGAGGGAGGAGATCATATTACTTACCAGTATCCTTCTCGTATAAGCGCCATCTGGTTGTTATGCTGTTGATCTTCCTTTATTTCTGCTTCTTCAGAACATGCTGTAAATAAATCAAAATAAAATGTAGTGCGTTAGTGCGCTGTGAGTTAGCTAACAAATAACAAAGATAATGTTGTATAAATTTCTTCGAAAATGTCGCCACCGGAAGCAGAGACATACGATAGCTGAACTGTCACATCGAGTGTTATACAACATGTCAACCGTCTGTGTAATGGCTTTTCCACCTCGAACAGTCCACCATAGTCTGCTCTGCTCGCGAAAATTGCGTCGCAAAATGGAGCTTACTCGGTAGCTCCTCCACCAGCTAGGAACGATGCTCTCGCCTCCCCCCCTCCCCTTGGGGGGGGGTTTCCGATGTATCCTTCGTGTGATCATCATAACCTGGGACAACATCTTTTGCGTCGCATCGGCATCGGCCAAAAGGTCAAACGGTTTCGTTCGTTCGATACGATACGAGAGCGTGCGGGAGAGTCCTGCGCAGCTGTGAGCTTACATCCCTATGTGGTGTGGTTTTTCATGGCATATAGATCGAGTGCTTACAATACACTTACACCCATGCCATTGCTCACAGTCACAAAACACGGACTCCCCGTTTTTTGTGTGGTGAAATTCAAAAACTAGCAAAACACCGACACTACATGAAACACTGCGACTCAATGTTTCCGCGTTGCAATTGCAAATGCATCCAGTGCATAAAGAGAGAACGAGAGCACTGCTTAGTGTGTGTGTGTGTGCGCGTGGGGGTGATAGAGAAAGCAAGTGAAGCGTAATGCACCACCGAAGGACGTCTGGCATCGTCGGCAACACAAAGCGGCAGCCACAGCAGCTCCAAGGTAGAGCTCAAAGCGAGAAGCGAGACCAACCATCCCGAGACCAGCCAGCTTGCCTGCCAGCGGGAGCGCGAGAGAGAGAGAGCCAGCAAATTGTGTCTTTTTGTTTACTACTACGGAGCACCTACCTACCAGAGCACCAGAGCAGCGCCAGCCAGCGGTCCCCATTGAGAACACAGTGCGCCGCACTTTGGGCACAACGTAAAACCCTTTCGACGACGACGACGACACTGGCCACCCCGTGCTTTTGCGTCACCAACACCAACAGACGGTGCCGGTGGCCGATGGCACTGTTATCAAAGTGCGCCATTCGTCAAACGGCCTGCACGGCGCCATTATGTGCACCGACAACGCTCTACATGCTGCACAGTCGTCGTCGTCGTCGTCGTTGTCGTTGTCGTTGTCGTCGGCTGACGTCTGTGCGACGTGCGGGCGGAAAATGAATGGTACGGAGGGGGGGGGGGGGGGGGGGGGTGAGAGGACACTATAGTGGGCCCAGACACTGTCGCTCCAGCACATACCACACCACCCACCAACAGCTTCGCTTCTTGCTGTCTCCTTTAGCTGTGTGAAAGTGAAGAGTGCAACAGCAACAGCACAGAGACAGTGCGAGTGAGAGAGAGAGCAGAAGAGACGAAGAACAGCAGCATCGAGCGGGGATCGATCGTGAGTCTGTGGCTCTCGTTAGTACGCTCGCCGGAACACATCGGGGGACATCCATTTATTTTTTATTTTTCTTTTGCCACTCGACACACTTTCCGTCTTATCAAGCGGCGGCAATAATAACGACCTCGAACCTCGAACGGCTTTCATTCCACCTACTACAAAAAGGGGCCGCTGTGGTCTTTTAGCCTTTCGGTGATTATTATTATTTCGGCGGATCATCAAAGGTAACGGTTTGTCACAAGAAAATTATGGCCACAAGAAACCTGCTCTTAATTTGGTACCAGGAAATTTCGGTACAAAAAAGAACCACCACTCTAACCTCACAAAACGCGCCCAGGACTACTGCCGTAACTAACGTCCATCGCGGAACCAAAAAAAAAAACTCCCAAAACGTCAAACAGCGCAGCGCCGTTCACAAATGGAGGCGCATTGCCGTAGGTCAGGCATTTTGTCGCTGCCGCCGTCGTATAGTAGTATCGCTCGCTCGCTCGCGACAAGCAACGCAGCGCTCGCGAAGGGCGACGCGACACAAAAACTCCCCCCCTCCCCCCCCTCCCCCTCGGAGTGGGGTGTTGCACGACGTCTAGCATCGCTTTTTTGCTCCCTCTCTTCTTGGCGCACAGCAAAAATAATCCGCGGCCTGTCGCTCGTTGGGTGTTGCGCGTATTAGCGAAGGAAAAGCGAGGCTGATCGTGAGGCATCTCATCTTGTCGCTTGTTTGATTCGATTTTTGGATGAACAAACCTGGAAAACCCCGTTACGTAATTGGAGACGAAACGAGAAAACCGGATTTTAGTTCGAAGCATCATCACTGACGTCCTGCCACACACACACACACACACACACACACACACACCACCACCAAGACTGAAGAGGACTTTGAGGCACTTTTCACCTTGGGAAAAGCTCACTTTGGAACACGCTTGGCTTCTGGGGGGGAACGGCGCACATCACTATCAAAACACTGCCGTCACTGGAATGGCCGCACTGGTGGCATCTTTTTCCTTATTTATACCTTCCCGAGGCACACACACACCGACACTCCTTTCTTCCTTCCTGGCTGGCTGGCTGGAGCCTGCATCCACCAACCGAGCGACCGACCGACCGAGCGAGTCCTTTCCCCGGCACCTTCCTGCGTCCGGGATACGTCGCGCAACGTCTACACCCACGGATATCGAGTTTGATAAAATGGCGGAGACGCCGGCGGCGGCGGCATCGTCGGAAAATCCCGATCGCAAGGTCGATGACGTTTGTGGTAGCCAAATCGCGGGCGGCATCATAAAGAAGTGCTAGACGACGACGGTTCTACTGCGCCATTCCTTGCACACTTCGTCAAACCGGACGCCAGGACAAAGAACGTCCCCACAGTGCACTACCACAGTTCGGTGGTGGTGGTGGTGGTGGTGGTGGTGGAAAGTGGAAAGTGGAGTCGGAAAACTATGGAAGCACTACATATCCTGTCGCACGGTCTGGAGGACGAGGATCCTGTCAGCCACCATCCTTGACGGTGATGCTGTCTCGCGTCCTTGTTCATCGTTTCGTCGAAGAAGGGGGGGGGTGTCCTAGGAGGTAGTACGAGTGGTGCGCCTCCATCCTTCCACCGACTGCCAAGTGCAGCACCACTACTACGTAGTATGCATGCGTACTACGCAGCCTCTCGAATGCACCCGAAAATGCACGAAAGCTTCGCGTTCGCGTTCGGGGATCGGGGATCGGATCGAGACTCTTTCCGTTCGTCCAGAAAATTCTTCGTGGCCTATGGCAACTAGTGCTAGCAACCGTGGTGGTACCTTTGTCTGTCCCGTTACCATCGGCAACGGACAGGGGGGGACGCCATATTGCCGTTTTGTGCGATGGAAAACTAATTTCGATCCGGGAATTTTTACCCCAACCCCTGATGGGGATGGCTTTCTCGCCGCTTGCTTTGTTGTGCTCCGATGCGGACGATTGAAGCGAAAAGCGGAGGAACCATTTGCATTTTCGCAATCGCCCATCCCAGTACACATTAGCTAATCAGGTTGCCAAGAGAGAGAGAGAGATGAATGATAAACTCATTTTTCCGTGACTTCTGACATCGTTTTGCTGCAATTTTTTCTGCCATTTTTTCTGTTACATCACCTGCTCGGTTGGACTACGTGATAAGCGTACTTCTTGTCTTGTTCCTCTTGTCGCGTCTCACACTGCACATTTACACCGGGATTCGGACCGTTCATTCAGCTTCCGCTCTCGGTCTTTGTTGCCAGGAGTATCACTCCATTGGAACTGTTTAGAAAAAAAATCGAAACATCGGGCGGTTCGGCGGTTCGGCGGTGTCTGGTCTTTGTTTCTACGTGACCCAGAAAGTAGCAGACCACCACCACCACCGGCACCACTACTACCCTGGGGGAGTCTGCTACTCCTGACTGTCTGATGGAAAATCCGGCGTCTGGCATGCGTCGTCTGCACGCGTATCTTTCCTCGGCTCGTCCCTTCCACATACATTATACGCCCTGCTTCCACCACCCCTGGAGTAGCATATTTTGTGCCAGTCGCCGAGTGCATACCTAGCAGCGACTGCATTACCTTCTCCTTCCCAAAACCGATTCCCCTCAGCTCGATGAATCTCTGTCTCTCGGAGTCTCTCGACGCTGCGTCAACACATATTTGCAACCAGATTTCGCATCGATGTTGAACCTGGGATTGGGAGCATGGTCACCACTGACGGGACGAGGTTCCTTTTTAGCTATGCAGCGATGCAATGGCAGAATTTGTCAGACACATCTAGATGCGTAAACGCGTCCTGGACGCTACTACAGCTGTTAATCTTAAGTCAATCCAGACATGAGATGAATACGCTTGCCAGGAGTAGTGCTGTGCGTCTTCTGCAGAATCTGTAGACCTGGGGCCACATTAGGCAGCGAGATGCAGATGGACCCAGAGTACTTTAAATAACAGCCGTAATACTGTAGCCATTAGACGTACATGGCAGCCAACATTAAGACCACGGGGTTCGGGTGTGTATAAAAAACTAAATAAAAAAAAACTGCAACGAAATTGCGAAACCATCACTCTCCTTCACCTTCTGCATCTTTCGGGCATCGTTCGGGGTTGGGAGATGCCAGTCGACGCAAGCGCTTCGCAATCCATGCCTTTTTTGGACTTTTGCGATGCGAACCGAGAGTTTTCGAGCTATTGAGCATGGTCTGGAATTACACAGACCGAGGTCGCAGAGGAAAAGAGAGAGAGGAGCAGGAGCAGGAGCAGGAGGAGGAGCAGGACAGGCGGGCACAGATGGTAGGAGTGTCTGCTCTAGAATGTTCGTTGCTTGCCGTCAGTTGTTGGCGGAAGGTACAACAAAGACTGCATCTTTGGCGATCCGGAGCAAGATTTACTTGGCAAGAAGTGGACCATCTCTCTGGAGTGCAGAACACTCCCAGGAGTTGCTCTTTGTTCGGTGACCTGCTTTTAAGTCTGGTCTGTTTTTCTTCTTCTTCTTCTTTAGTTCATTAAGAAATGATTGGTTAATTTACTTCAAATTGCAGCGGATTTGTGGGGTTTATGCCATAAATTAAATGGCAACGAAGATAACAAAAAAAAAAACATTTTTTTGGTTCATTTTTTACTCTGTGTGGCATCAGCACAATTCCGATCAGTTGCTATTTGAAACGGTAGCTCAAACCTGTTGTTGTTGCATTTTAATTTCTTAGTACTCTCATTAAATGATCTTGTCATTGCTACGTGTTACCTTTCTTTTTACAACACCATTAGTAGTAATAAGATAGAATAATTAAAAACAACTACACGACAACCAGCAACATCGCCCTGCGCAAAAGAAAAAAGAAAAACATTATAAATTAAATGTCCCCCGTGCAGTGCGCGAATGCTTTGTCCCCGAATCGAAGCAGCCTTGTCATCATCGTGGATCATAACGAACCCACCACAGCCACGAACAACGCAACGTCCTTGCACGCTTGTTATTGGGAGGGAAACATGCGCGAATGCGCGCCACCTAACCTCAATTTCTTTGTTACAGACGGAATCCCGCGGTCGGGATTTTCTTTGTTTGTCTCGCAGTCTGGCGGATGGGGAGGAGGGGTGAAGCCAGTCTGGCCAGGCTGGCTAGTGCGGTTTAAGCTAACATTGGCACAAAAGGCATGTTAATTTCCAACTCAAACAACAACTGCTTTGTTGGTTGCTCCTGGAGACGGCACCGCGAGTGTCTCGAGGAGTGCCGAGATGAATCTGTTTTTGATACCGAAAACTCTGCTCGCGTGCTACTTTTTTTTCTTCCTCCTCATTTTTACCTTTTGCGATTAATTAGAGCCATTCTATTGTGGTACATTTCCTCTAAGTTTAAGTTTGAAAAAAACACAAACAAACAGGACGTTTTTAATTAATTTGCACCATTTGCATCAAATGCAACTTCCTTTTCTGCAGCAATATGCACGTCCAAGACCAAAAACGAACACCAAAGGAGTCCTTTCACATCCACAAGATGCTTTTTTTTGGGGGGGGGGGGGGGGGGACTTTTACGCCGCGACGCGCAAACATGACGACGAACCATCTCATATTTGAAACCCGGCGCGGTCACCATAAATCTTTGCCGGACCCCGTTTCGAACAAAAAAAAAACCGCGACAGTCCGCGACAGTCCGCGACAGTCCGCGACAGTGCAGTTGCAGATTAACGCTCCTGTCTCCTCCGGGCTGCAAAGCGAAAGCGAACCAAAGAAAAACCAAACAAACAAAAACAACTCATTTCATCTGCATACAGATTGCACGCAAAATTCGTCACCAAACCCAACCGTGGCCAACCGACCGGCCAGCCATGCCTGCCGGATCCATGTCATCCGCCAAAGTCAACGATCGACGAGTGCGGCATGTTGTTGATCTGGCTGTGTGTCTGCGCTGTGTGTGTGTATGTTCGCTTTGTGTGCTGCTGCTGCTGCTGCACTTCTTGAGAAGATTTGTAACATGCCATTAAGAACAAGCCGGAATAGCCGGGGCTGGTGATGATACCGGTTCGTCGGTGGTCAAAAGGAACGAAGCTGAAGCTGATCACGGACCAAGTCTGGCCCAAGTCATCCCACGGACCACGGACCGACCTGCGTGGCCAACGACGACGACGACGAGTTTTGGATCGTCGATTCTTCACTTAGCAACAGACCGCCGCCAGGGCCATAGTCCAGGACCATTCACCTTCCTGCTGATTGCACTTGAAGCTGTGCATCTCGCAAACACGATCGTGTGTCGTGTGTGCGTGTGTGTGTGCGTGTGTGTGTGTGCGGAGCGCACACTTCATAAGAAGTGGTTCATCTGTGCCGCTATGTTAACCGCATCCAGTCAACCAACCAACCACCATGCCATCGTGGTCGTCATCATCGCTGTGGCCACCTCCGCAGAACCGAACCAAAACTGCCTACCGGCTGCTGCTGCTGCTGACCAGCATATAATTTATGCCGTCGGCGGTTTATGACGATTTTCTCGCCCGATCTCTTTCTCTCGGTCTCTCTGCCCATTTGCCTGACCTGATCTTCCAGCCATCTTCCAGCAGCAGCAGCCAACTTTTGGAGATGAAGTGGCGTGCGAGCCGATCTCTCGCCGAGGATCGGATCATCTGCTAAGCGAATCCCCGAGTCGCCGTTGTCGTAGCCGTTGCTTTGTCTTAATGGCGCACGCGCAGACATTAAACCCCCAAAAACGTGTCGGATGCAGGCAATAATGGAAAATGCACATAAGTGCCAAAAAAAAGCAGGGATCTCGGATGTCTTGCTGTTACCATAGTTGAGGCGCGTCTTGAACATGCAATTTATGCCGTGTGTTTGCAGTCGAAAGCAACAATTGGATATCCTTCATGCTTTCTGCAACATAATGGCCGCTTGATTCTCGATGCCCGTTTTGATTGTCGCATCGCCTCAAAAACGGAACCGGATGGCACTGGCAGCTCCTTATTCCGGAGTAAGTGCTCTGTGCGCCATTGGTGGCGTGGCAATTGAATGCAGAGCCCCAGAGAGTATGGATGCGAGCACCAGGAGCATCCTAGTGTGCCATAACCTACCTCACGATGACGACGACGACGACGACGAGGACGAAGACGAGTGGTTTGTGCCGACAATAACAGCACCGAGGGTCAACCATTTTGCATTCGAGATGCAATGCGCATAAGCAGCAACCCTGAGCGTCGGGGGGTGGGAGGGCTGCTTGCGATAGTTCGTCGTCGCCGTCGTCGTCGTAGCAACAACCAACGCCTCCTCTGCCAGCAGCTGCTACCACACACTCGCACACACACAGTCTCTCTCTCTCTCTCTCTCTCTCGCTTCGATCCGTGCTGTCTGTTCTGTCCGTTCGTGCGGTTTTACCTCTACTCTACTACTGCGCCACAATCGCCGGCGCCTCTGCTACTACGCTTTTCGTCAGCGGCGTCATGGCGTCAAATGACGCGCGCTCGCTCGCTCGCTCGCTCGGTTGGTCGATTGGTCTGTCGGTCGGTGTTCGGGCGCCAAAGCAACAGCAACAACGGCAGCAGCAGCAGCAGCGCATCCCGGCATCAGCGCCGTGCTGCGATCCTGTTCCCTCGGCGACTGGTGCGTTTGCGTCACGCGAACGCAAAGAGTAGAGCAGAGTGCATCGGGTGCAGTCAGTCCGTCCGTCCGTCAACCATCACTGTTGTGCTGTCTCTCTCGCTCTGGCTCGCTCTCTCGCTCTGGCTCGCTCTCTCTCTAGTAGATGGGGAGGAGGAGGAGCTCCACCCTTAACTTTCTTCGCCAACACCCTCGCTACGGTGCTGGATTGGTGCTGGTGGGCCGGGGGACTTGCAAACAACACAACACAACACAACATGATGTGGGCTGTGATGCGTCACACACACGTAAGGGGGTAGGTGGCCACGGGGGGTGATTGGGCTGGTGGTGAAGGTGAGCGTAACTCACACCTTCATTTCCGTTCCAATTCGCCAGACGCCGCCAGACGTCCAGATCAGGACCAGAAATATGGGCGCTTCACTCGCAAAGGGACTCCATGTCCGAACGCGCGCGCGCGTGTGTGTGTGTGTGTGTGTGGATGGTCCAATGCATTCGCCATTCGCCCCTGTGCGCCAGGTCGCTGCTGCAAGAAGAAAATGGAGGAAAAGGGGACCGGAGCACCCTAGACCGGATGCGACTTCAACGTGACGTGCAACGGTTCTAGGGTGTTAAGGGTGGGGGGAGAGTGAAGGAGGAAGAAGGGGGAGGCCATCACCGTACGCCTTCTTATGGAACAGTCTCCTCCTTCCTGGCGGCTTTACCGGCCCGCCGTAACCGCTCGAAGATGATCCGTCCCGCAACCAATTGCAATCCAGCTGCTGGAACCGAGCGTTTTGCAGAGAAAACACACAGAGAGAGAGGAGGAGAGTGAAAGAGAGAGAGAGAGCAAGAGAGAGAGAAGCGTTGGTCCAGTCGAGTTCTCGAGAATGGACGGATGGACGGACGGATGATGATGATGATGATGATGATGGTCCCATCATTACTTTGCTGGCTCGGTGGAGGACCCCTTGAGCCGTGTACGGGGTGTAATGGCATTATGACCCACCCCAGGCAGGCTGGCCGGCTTCCGGAGGCCACGGAGCCCCCGGAGCGCCGCATATCGTATCCCCTGTTAGCGCCAATCCGATAGGGGGAGAAGGGGGAGGGCCGGTAACCGCAAAACCGTTCCTATGGCTTCCGCTCGGAGACATCGAACCGTGTGACGAGTCTCACTCCCTCTCTCTCTCTCTCTCTCTCTCTCTCGCTCTCTCTGTTGTTGTAATCACGAAGCTGGTGGATTTTAGTTTTGGTTTTTGCAAAGAGTGAAGCATCGAAACCTATGCTCTACCGACCTCAGACACCGACGATGCCGCCAAAGTCAACCAGCATATTTGTCTCATTTCCCCAAAAAAACACATTCATTGACCTCTACAAGGAAGGTCTGGCTTCCAGAGCTCCGACCTCCGGCTTGCAGCTTTCAACTTGCAATGCAGGAGATGACCCGTTGCCAAGGCAACAATTTCGAGCAACCCCAAAAACGAGCCGTCGTCAGGTGACGGCCATAAGAACCATGGCCCTGTATGTGCCGGTGTGTGTGTGTGTGTGCATGATCGCAGCATAATCAACCCAACAGGAGCAGCAGGCTCTGCTGCGCTGCGCTCATCGATTACGTGATTATAGTTTCCCTAACCTGGCCCCGGGCACACGTTTGTCGCACACACACACAGACACACACACGGACACTTGATAAGCGACCAAATGCGCAGTACCACGAAGCACATGAAGATGGTTTCGATCTCGATCGATGCGCGATGCACCCGTCGCGGGCATTACAAACATTGCCAGTGCAATTCAATAACGATAGTGGGTTTTTTGTGCAAACGAGCGAGCGACCGAACGATTGGCGTAAATTGTAATGAGGTGTACCATTACGCACTGCGTACTGTGTGCGTGCGAGTGTGTGTGTGTAATTGATATTATGATCTGTTGGAGGCACTGCCTGTCCTTGTCCCCTGTTTTGCATTTGCACAACATCGCTTCGCACAACATGATGATGTGTTATTGGAGAGCGGAGAGTACGAGATGAAAGTACGCATAATAGCAACGAGAAAAAGGGTCTGATTGTACGGGTCGCTTATTGCGTGCCCGAAAGCCACTGGTTACAAAACGAATTGAGCGAACGAAACGATACAACAGAACGAAACGATGCTGCTGGTACTATCATAAGGACTGTCAGTGGAGGCGCCCGGTTTTCATGTTTTTTTTCGCGCATTCGATTCTTGTTAGCGCAAATACAAAATGGGTTCCAGTAACTTGTTCGTCTCCAAATGGAATCAAAAAGAGAACACAAAGATCTCGAATATGCTTCTCGTGCAATTTTGCAGACGGATCTCGCATACTCGCTCTTCCAATCGCATTCAATCAGGTCACAGCACAAGGCGACCATATTTCCCTCCAGGCCAGCTTCCCGCGGTGGAAAACTAATTTCAAATAAATGCGTCCCTGCCGTCGGGGTCGGGGTTTGGCCCCGGGGTCGCCCCAGACAGACGAGGATAAATTTAGACGACGGAAGTGCGTCATGCTATCGTGTCTCTGCGTAGAAATTTATGCAATACGAGCCCGACCGACCGACCGACCGACAGAGTGATACAATCAATAATGAATAAACGCAATAACAAACAGTAATTCCGTGGCGCCTCCTCCGCTCCCGGCTTCTGTTTGCGACTGACTGACGTGCAATTGTCCCGAGAAAGCGGAAAGTTGTATCGTTTTGAACCCCCTAATTCCCTTAACCGATTCACTCGACTCCGGCTCGTGCCAATGTTTGCACAGTATGAAAATGTAAATACCGGTGCTCGGATGGGAAGTGAGGACGGACCGAGCTGACGACAGACAGCGCGGTATGCTGCGTCGCTGCGATATGCTGCGCTTCACCTCGTGGCCGTGGTCTAAAAGGATCCTGGAATTGCGATCCGATCGAGGGTTTATGATGGTTTTTTTGTGGGGCGGGGTGGGTTGATTCATCGAAGTGCATTTTAGCAAACTCACGAGGGGGATTTTGTAATTATTATTTCAATTAATATTATTTGATTACTTTTTTCACATGTTTTCGCATACGCTGGACGTTACAAGAGTATTGAGTTTGGAGATATAATTTTGTTTTCGATCAATCGAAGTAACAGCTGGTTAGATTTTTGAAAAATCGCTTTTCAAACATGTATCTCGCTACTTTGACGCTGTATTCTCAAAACCAATATTTTCAAAGTAAAACTTCTGGACTGAACCTTTTGCAACACTTTTTTTTTTAACATATATAATGACGGGCGAGCCGTATGTTTATAGGATTTTGCAACACTTTATCTGTCCAAAATATAAGGTTTTTTTTATTTGACTATACTTTTTATCATTTTTTCGATATACTTAAGTTTTTTTAAAGCAAAATGTAAAAACAACCACATTTCCAAAATATAAATGGTTCCCTAAAGGAATTATAAAGAAAGGGGAGTAATAGAGAAATAGGAAATTTTTCAAAAACTCAACGGGTCCTATCTTTTAAGAAAAAAAGCCCTATCTCCTAAAAGTGCATCGATTTGTTTGTCTCAGACACGGAGCTATGGAAGACACCGCTAAAAGGAGCATTTTCAAAGACACGCCTCCCTAAAATTAAAGTAATTGCTGCCTTTTTGTAGCAAATATTATTCAAACTACGACCAAAATTTTAATTTTCTTGCAAATTTGTAGTTTTATATTGCAATCATAATGCAAATATGCAATCATGCGCTTTCTGATGTTCTCGGCCACAAACAATGGCCGCTTTTTCGCCCTACAACAACCATACAGCAACTAAAAACAAAAAAAGCGCGATCTGGATTAACACTAATTGAGAACCGGTGTTCTCCTCCGGAAGCACTAAACACATCAAACATCATAATGTCGAGCAAATGGTCGGTGCATCGCATTTACATCTTGCAAATCAAAGACACATCCCCCGACCCCCCGGGGGGTTCTCTATTCTAAATCGAGGGAGGCTCTTTCCTGTCCTCCCACCACCTAGGCGGCGGTGAGGCTATAATGATAAGGAACCAGAGGCCGGTCACACCGCGAACACCAGAACAATTGCCATCACCACCATCTACGCACTCTCACCAACCACGACGACGACGATTCGTGCGATTGTGGACCAGGAAAGGGCGCTGCTCGCTGGCTGGCTGGCTCATTAATGGGCTGAGGCCAACTTTGAACCCAATACCGGCGAAGGTGCGCGTTCGCGCGCGCGCATCTAATTTCCACTTTGATTCCGGCTACAAAACGGTCCTTCCCGGACTCGCCCCTTCCGGCCTTTCGACCACCCCACCACCACCGGTATGCAAATTCTCGCACGCGCATTCGAGTCGAAGTAATTGCAGATGTGCAGCAGTGTGGTGTGCAGATGCAGCCATACCTCCTGGTGTGTTGTCGCTCGCATCAGCATCTATAAAGAAGAGGTAGAAGTGGCGTGGCGGGGCGGGGGATTGTTTCGGTGCGTCAGGTGGCGCAATGCTCGACCATCATGTCTGTGTGTGTACGCGATGGAAGGTACTCGAAGGGCAGTGAAGAGAATTCGCAATTGACGCCTTCAAGCTGCTGGTTGCTGCTGGTGCTGCTGTCGCCGGTGTTGTTGTTGTTGTTATTTGCTAAGCTTCGTTCCCCGGCGCATGTGTATGGTAATTGGGTTTTATCTGTAGCAGTCTCTGTGGCAGTCCCGGTGGCTCTGTGGCTCTCTCTCTCTGGTCTCTGGTCATCATTACTCTGGACACATGTTTTCGCTACCAGCGCCGCTACGGCCTGCCAGGTTTGATGCAACGCCTTACCAGATCCGAGCGTTCGGGTTTGGTTTGGTTTTGTCCGCTACCGTTCACTACCTTCCTCCCTCACCACCACCACCACCCCTTTTCCTGCCATTTTGCGTGTCATCGCGTTCGAAGCGCGGGCTCGAAACTCCAATTTTGACTTTCGCTTCGCTCCCAAATTCATCTCTCGCTCTCTCTCTATGTTTCTGTCCCCTGAATGCCCATCTAACGTGTACAGGGTATCTCTTTTGGTCTGTTTTGTCTCTCGCCATACACACACACACACACACACACACACACGGACGTACGAACGAACGTGCCCGTACCAAACACCCCTTTCATTAGCTGCGACGCAATTTTGCGACAACCACGACCACGACCACGACGACCACGACGACGATGAAATGTTGTTGGTTCCAGTTCAATGAACTCCGTACACCGGTCGCACGATGGCGCCGCCGCCAGATCGATCGAAACGGTATCGAACGGACGACGACGAACCCACGAAACCTCCAAATTACACTAATTACCGCGGGCGCCGTGGAATGGGGATTAAAGCAGCGACTGCGACTTACCGGTGACTTGATGGTGGCATCCTCCCGGATTATCCTAGACCGCCTGGGACTGTGACTCCCATCGTTTGATTGGGAGTTCTCAAAGTCTGGACAAAAAAAAAGAAAGCGAGAAACATATCGAGCATTAGTTAACTGGTGAATGCATCTTCGACGACACGTCACGACGCGTCAGGATGCAGGACGTGTGTGTAATCGTGATGTCCACGATCCAAGAGCCCTATGTGCCTTGCCTGAATGAATGTCAGAATATTCGCGATAATATTTACGAGACCTTGCCGGCTGGCTGGCTGGCTGGCCTGCTTGGTTACAGCTAGTAGCGTCTATAGCGAGACGCTACAACAACGAACGAACGAACGAACGAGACGTCAACGACGTAACGACTGCTGTGCCCTTGGAACATCCGAGACATCCGCACACGTCAACGGCACGGCGCGCGCGATCCCAACCACGATCGATGCGCCACAAGGTGTTGTAATTGAAAAGTGTGTAAAACTGTCCAATACATCTCCCTAGCCGCCATGCCGCCTGCTGACACACCTCTGAGGCCTCTGGTCTGAGGCCTGGAGACCTTCGAGCGAGCGAGCGAGCGAGCGACAGGCGAAAAACCGGCGTCTCGGCGTATACTCGCGGCAATAAATCACTCAAACGGTGGTGGGGATTCGTCAGACGACGTTTTAGTGTTTTTTGCACGGCAGCCGGCAGACGCGCGGTACCGGCCAGTACCTGAGAGGGGCGGGGGAAGTCAGTGTCGGGACCGGGGGGCGGTTTGCAAACCTCCCCCCCCCCCCCGGGGGGAACAAGGCACCTTGAAGTGTTCACTTTCTGTCTCTCTGTCCGGTACGGTGGCCTTCCTGCGTTTTATGACGCACACACGCATTGGCCGCTGGAGGAACGAAGAAGAGGAAGGGTCGTGGCCATCGTGACCATCGCCCGGCCATCGTGGTGCCGGATGCACCACTTTCCCTGTTGGGCAGCGCGTCTCTCGTTGGGTATATTGTAACGTCGTTACGGATATGGATTCCATATCGGTTATTGGATGGCCACATTGTGGCTCGGGATAGATAAAATGGACAATTGCATTGGGTTCCACGGTTCGAAAGAATCCAATGACGATGTAAAAGAGAGAGACACAGAGAGAAAAAGAGAGAGCGTTAGTGGAGTGAAAACACTTTACTGTCCTTTCGAAGCGCGAACAATTAACGATCGGTCTGGAAACTCACCAGAAACTGGCGACAGTTTATTGAACGTATTACACGTAAGTCCGAACGTGGGGTGGCAACGGATGCCCTCGTTCGATTACTACGCCTCCAACGGCGGTGACCGGTGATTGTAGGCGGAGGAGGGTGCGCAAGGACAAGGCGGCAAAAACTCTACGGGTAGGGTTTTTGGCCTGAGGATGTTGCGGTGAGTCTCACGATCATTTTGAATGATTTTACTGTTTAAACGCCAGCTAAAGCAACGCTTTAGGGGGGGGGGGGGGGGGGGGGGGCTTTGGTATTATATTTTAATTCTTCGCATTTACTTTTTACATTTTTTAATGAATGCTTATCCTTTCAAGAGTATTGTGTGCAATTTTGAGATCAATCGAAGCAAAACTGACAAACATATTGATTTTTGAAAAACAGAGTTTCATACAAGGCTCAAAGCATCTCGCGACTTGGAATCGCGATTCCCAAAACCAACGTTTTCAAAGTCGGTGCCCATCGTAGCCTGAAAACTACTGGACCGATCGATTTGACATTTTGAATACTTTTGAATACTGAATTTTGATACTTTTGTTTAAATAATTTTTTTTTTAATTATGTAGAGAGTCGTTTTTTGAGGCAATATCGAAAAATGCATCACTTTTTCAACTTCAAAAATCTGTCAAAAATCGAAAAATGGGAAATTCAATAAAAACTCGACAGGGCTACCTGGATAAACTTATAATCTAACAAAAGAATATTCATTTGAATATTTCCGATGACCCGGCACGTTGCTACGATGGGCACCGTAAAAAGTACATTTTTGGTAACTAGCATTTTTAAATTGGATGCCATGAACGTGGCTTTCATCAAATCTTCTCCAAAATAGAACCAAATATTTTTGAAAAGTTGTAGTTTAATATGAGATTATTTTGAAAAAATTAAGTTGAATGGTTTCTTCACTAAAAATCGTCAAAAATAAGCCCTTTTTTGACCCGCAATAACCAAAGCCCCATTAATGGAACACCTATTCCCAATAATGAGAACCGCAGGAAAATAAGGAGCTTCCAGCAAAAAGATACTGATACAGGTTACAGTTTGTCTTCGCAGAAATATGAAAAGTGGACACAAACTATGTTCTGCTCAGGGGACGCTACACAGCAGTTATGTTGCGTCAAAAATCGATCGATCGATCTGTGGCCTCCAGTAGATTGAGCGATTGGCGAGAACGTTGGCATGACAGTTGGTTCGCGACCGCAAAAAGATATGACGTAATCTTGAGAGAATCGAACTAGGCACCGCACGGATGGCAGAGAGGTCATCATGAATTGTTCATGCAAACGATAAAAATCGGGAGGAGGTGATTATTAGTTTTATGTATCACATTATTTCCCCGCGAATATCCATCATTACTTAAGACGACTTTCCGGATCTTAGTACTTAGTTTGATGGAACCGTAATGGAACTGTTGGTTCCGGTTGCGCTTGGGCCCAATAAGTCCAAGACAAATGGTACCGATTGTCTCGGCGGAATCGGTTCAGCAAAGGCCCGGACACCCGGATGCCGGATGTTTTCGATTTTATTTGACGCAGGCGTCAAAGCCCGCGGTCCGGCAACTCTCGAGATCGTACGCGTACAACAGTACAATCAGCGGCCGGCGGTGTAATGGACATTTCCTGTCCTGTCCTCCAGCCAGCCATCCAGTCGTTTAATGCCGTTGGCGTATATGCCCGGCATTAATAACCGTACCGTAACGACTCGGCACCGGCGAAGGGGCTTTGGACCAACGGACACGAGACGGACGGACGGACGGCATCCTTCCTTCCGACGCCGCGGCGCGATCCGCGTTATCATCCGCGGCCATCGATTTAACGACAATCCGCGGCGTCTCGTTGTCTCGACCTCTGGCTAAAAAGTACGTCTGGCAACAAAACGGCCGCCTCCGGTCTCTGGCCGCCTCTCTCTCTGTTGCTGTTGCTGTTGATGGCGCTGTAGGCCAGTCAATGAACCCACCAAGTGTGACCTTCAACATTTACACCCCGCTCTGCCTTCTGCGACATTGCTTCTGTTGCTTGCCTCGCGATAAGTCGCCCTCCAAAGGGCACTCGAGACATCCGAGAACGGAGCGAGAAAGAGAGAGAAAGAGAGTGAGAGAGAGAGAGAGAGTGGGGCTGTCCGTCTTCCGGTGAGTTCTCCAAGAAAGGAACTGCTGTATTATGCGTCACACCATCGCTTGCGGACCACAACGACAGTCAACGGCAGTCGCCTCGAACTTTCTCCAATTTCCCACAAGTCCCCGACGCTACCGACGGCCACCGAAGTGGCTAAAAAAGAAGTAGAGTAGAGGTTTGGTTGCAGGAGGCCGGGGGGTCGGTCGGTTGGGAAGAGTAAGGCTCATGGCGTCGCGACGTCTTTATGGACTAAAAGTTTAATCAACCGAAAGGAACCTCCTCCGGCAAAACCACCCCCGTGAGGGGCCGAATCCAAGGACTACTCCTAAGGACTACTGCTGCAGCAGTCGGCGTTGTCGCCGTTTGTCGAGAAGGGGTTGCGCACGTCAGGCACACTCACGAGCCCCGACAAGGTCACGGAATGTCGGCTGTCGACCGAAAGGAGCGTCGGGACGGGGCGGGTTTTCGGCGCCGGAGTTGCGGCCGGCGGCCGGCGGCCGGCGGCGACACCGATACACATAAGGTCGGTCCTGGTGTGTGGCGGATTCAAATTTGAAAACAGAAGAGAAAAAAACACACACACAAGAGAGGCGCCCCCCATGAGGAAGCAAACGTCAAATGCGGCGAACAACCCCTCGACGAAGGGATGAAATAAATGGTGGGGGTCGAGACATGCTAATGTGGTATTGATTTTTTGCCAGCCTTTGCCTCCCTCATGCCGCTTTCTGCCCTTCATGCAATGTTGCCGCCCCGGAGCCTCGGAGTATCCAACGAAACATGATCTGCAACACAACCCGCGTCACCCAGGAGCCCATTTGCCCATTTCCACTGCCTACTACTACCAGTACTCGCTCCTCGTGTGGTGTAGCTTCGAGGTCGTTCACCTTCGCTCTGGCGTCAGGCGGCTGGGCTGTTGCGGATGTGACGTATGGTTCGGCCCACCGGAGCGGGGGGAGACGCGACCGACGATGGCGGCGCCAGGCATTTGCGGCATTGAGGAGCAACAACCACAGCCAATCCGGCGACAATCCGGCCGGTCAATCGATCGGTGGTTGTGGTTGCGAAGGACCTGGTGGGTCGTTGCCTACTATTTTTTTTTAGTTTTTTTTGAGGGAAAGGAAATGTCAAACCGCGCAAATCAATAATGCGCATCACGGTGAAGGCGACTTTTCTTGATCTCGATTCAAACGAGCAGAAGCAGAAGAATGATAATGTAGCTCCTGCTTCTGCAATAGCCCTCTTTTAGCGTTAATAATACACGAAAAAAAAGCGCGAGAGAGAGAGAGAGAGAGAGAGAGAGAGAGAGCACAGAAGACACGATTAAAAAGGAAGCAACAATTCGCGAGGAATGTTCACGACAATCACGACAACGAGACTATAATTTATCACCGCTCCACGCCACGCCACGACCCCACATCACACACACACACACACACACAAACAAATGTCGAGACGCGAGGCGACACATCCCGTTTCATCCCATTCCCCTCTGCACCCCCAAAAAATTCATTCCTCAAAAAAGTATAAATAGCGGATTTGGCGGCCTATAAATATACGCGGACATGCGAGGCGAGTCTAATCCGTCCGTGCTCATCTCTCCCCCCAACTGGGCCCCACAACCCTTCCTCTCCCTCTCTCTCTCTCACACTCACTCTCTCTGTGGCTGAACTCTTTCTGGCAAAATTCACGGAAATTCAAGGGCTGCGATTATTTCGAGCCAACCAGCTCGGCTTATGGCGGGCATAAGAAGCCAAAAATGAAACAAGATATGGGCAGCCATCCACACACACACACACACACGCGCGCGCGGCGACAGAGAGCACCTCAACGCATGCCTGTAGCTAGAGATGCAATCGAAGAAACCATACGGAAGGGGGAGGAAGAACATGCAAGAAGCATGTTCCCGACCCCGCACAGGCAAAGCCGGAAGCTGCGACGACGACATCCACGACGACGCAACGAAGTGTCTGTGTTGCTGCGAGGAATGCCAGACGGATGGAATGCACGCGGAATGCCCGCGGTGGCGGTGGAACCGCGAATAGGTGAAACAGAAGAAAATTAAATGTTTTACGGTCCTCGAGTGACCCTCGAGTTTGGAATGCGCATTGCCGGGGCTCCCGGCAAAGGGAAGATTACGGAGTGGCAACGAAGTGACAATATTGCAACGCACCTCAACGCATCTCGACTGTCATTGGCTCAATAACAATATGGAGGATTGGTATAAAATGTAAATAGTTGGTGAAAGTATTACTTACATCTTGCGGTATCTGTCAGGTAAGTTGTGGTTGTATAAATCCTCGGTATAGTGATGATGGTAGCCAGCACTACATGGTATTATCAGTTTATCACAAGAAACTTGCTGTATGGATGCCACCTCATAACAGGTCTACTACTTTGAGTAACAACCTGCATGGTTTTCATTATCCTCTTCTTAGATATACACATTTTGCCAAGTTTCTCAAAGTCAGTCACCAAGTTGCGTTCTCGTCTCGTGGTTGTTGTTGTTGCTGCTGTTGAATGCACCTTCTATGTCATAGTCAACTTCGGCACTGCACTGCACCGTTTCACTCGATTCACTTCTAACAACCTTACAACATTGATGCTGTCCAGCGTTACGATTGCAGGCTCACAGACACTACGGCTACCGGAGGAGACTGACTTCACTTACAACAGGACCACAGCTAGTTAACTTGTTTCTCTTCGCTTTTGGCTACTGGATACTGGTTCAGGAACTGACTGTTGACTGTTCTGTGGTTCTGGCTTCTGGTTTCGACAGACAGAAAGAAGCCAGCTGCTGCTGCAGCTGCTGCTGTTGTGCGTCCAGCCTTGGCCGTTGTCGGTTTTGGAATAACATTTTCAGCAACCACTAATTCCGACCTAGGACGATTTGGCGGACCATCCCGCGGCCGAAGCACGAGTCCCATCCTGGCTCGGGCCTATACCGGGCCCGGCGTATCCTGCCGTATGTCCGCCCGTATGTACTCGCGGGCGTCGAGCGTCGTGGACATTCACACACACACACACACAGCCAGCCAGCCAGCCAGCAGACACAGCAGAAGCGTAAAATGCAATCCTGCCGGCCGGTAACTGGTGGTTGATGGTATGCATGTGGGAAAGAGGACCTGAATGGAAAGGAGCTGGGTCCAGGAGCAGGTTGTACCGTACAGTTACTACCGAGTGAGCAGTAACTGGTGTCGTAGTGATAGTAGTATTAGTAGTAGTAGTAGTATACAAGTGGTAGTAGTATACAAAACAACTGTCCTGTGAGTGAGTGCCCGATCAACAAACCCGAGATGAACTCAGTGCCGAGGTTCGTGACCGAGGCTCGGAGCACCGAAAGGCGCATACTCGGCGTACAGTGGCCTGCCCGTCTGCCTGCCTGCCTGCCTGCCTGTCTCCCTGCCAGATGACCCGTTTCGTCGCGAGGTCGCAAGGATATTCCGAAGAAGAAAGGGGAAAAAAGGCGAACCAAAAGTGGAGAACAAAATTCGAACCGCAAAAAAGGGCTCCATAATGCCGGCAATAACACTGGCTGCGTGGTGTTGATGCCGTTGATTCTGCTCTAGTCCTTTTACAGGGGGTCTTCGTGGTGTGAGGGGGTGAAGAGAGCGGAAAAACTGAAGAAGATAATGTCCGCCCGCCGGCCAGGAGCGCCGACCTACCGACCGACCGCGACCGGACCGTGAGGTATCATTTGTTGGTCTCGCGTCTCTGGTGTGGAGAGCCATTTTGGTCCTTTTTATTCCCCCTCTCTTTCGATCTTAATGTCTCGCTTCGCGGTTCGCTCCGGGCACTGGTGCTAGGGGAATGGCAATGTCTCCCTCCACCCTCTGCTGCTGTCTGGTGGAAGGAATCAATTTTGCGGCAATGACTCACGGCAAAACCTTCCGTTTGCGTCTGCTGCTGCTGCTGCTTCTGCTGCTGCTGCTGTTCCTGCCAGACGACAGGCTGGGGATACGTTTTGGGTATTTCCTCCCGAAACCGGCTCGATCCCGACCTCGACAAAGTTCAACGGCTACGTAATGGAGCCACCCGGTTGGGGTCAGTCTGCCAGTTTGTAACGCGCAAAACATACGCATCTCTATCGCGCACGAACTGTGTGGAGGAGCGTGAGTCATTGGCATTGCCCCGAAGTCATTGGAAGGCTGCTGCCTCTCGTGCAAAGGAGTCAAAGGACAATCCAGGCAATCGAACCCGAGGTTAAACGTGAGGCCATCGGCGGCGGCGACGGTGGCGTCGATGACATTGGGATTCAACTGTTAGCCTTAGTGCGTTTACCCCACCCGGGGGAAGGGGGTGTGGTGGTGAATGTTGACATTAATTTCTCATTCTCATGCACATCTCCTGGAGCACGCATCTGTTTGAGACGTTATCATCCTTCTTTGTGATTAAAACTTTTTCATTGTTCATATTATCATATTTTTCCGTTGTTAGTTTAGTTATTGCAGGGAGTTTTTCTTGTCTTGATCGCTACCATCTTGCTGATCAATAGTTTGAGGTAATATTTTTCGTTCTGTATTTTAGTATCTGGATGAGATATTTGTTGTTCATATTCATTTGCGTTAAGATTCACTTCAGCCTTTTCACTTCAGCTGCTCCATGACCTTTCATACTACGAGGGTGAATCAAATATAAACGAGACTTTTCGTCCTACGGCCACAAAAATGAAGATAG
>NC_064874.1:82116152-82121152 GCF_943734745.1 Anopheles darlingi | reverse complement strand
CCGTTCGGAGGTAACGAATTCATCACTACAACTGGACACACGTAAGGTGCAGGGATTCGTCTGTGCTAAGTCTACGGTGGGCTTTTCGTGCCTCGTGGGGTGGCCATAAGGGAAAGACAGGAGAGTGGAGTTGATTTTCAATTACGCACTCCGAGGGTTTTTAATGCTGGAAACGCTATTCGCAGTGGTTGCTATGATCACACGGCTTACAAATTTCCACTACGAACAACCCTTTTGCGAGCATCCTGATCCCATGGAATGTGATCTAGTAGCCGGTGAGGACTTTTTCCGAAATTTTTAATTCCATGCTGATCCCATGATTGTTGATATTGATATTGTTTTAAGTATAATCTGCCAGGATTCTAAAACATCAATAGGCCTTAAGGTCTTTACGAAGCAATGTCAGTGAATATGCCATTTACACAGACACACGATCTCGTTAAGTTCAAATGAATTTTTTTTTCTCGCTAAGATCGCATGAAATTTAAACGATCTTCAATCGAATCCTGTACCGATGAGATACATTGTAACGATTCCATCAACGAAGGACAAAGTGAAACCTACCATGAGGACCAAGGGGGTACCAGAAGCCAAGGCGAGCGGAACTTCACATCCAGACATGATCGGCATTCTTCATTTAATACCCACACGAGTTTATGTAACGGTAAAGAAAAGGAAAAGAAAAACCGGGCGTCAACAACGACAACGACACGCGGCGCTGCTCGTCCGCGTACATTCTCACAGATCTCAGGTAGTGCGCCGGTTCGCTTTGCGGTTTTCGGTCCTCGCTCCCTGCGAGGGAACTGGTTTCGGTCGCTAACCGATCGTTCGCTAGCCGATCGATGCGTGTATTCCATCCTGCGGGGCCACTTAAAGCCCAAGGAGACCGGGAGGTACTAGGTGAATTCCCATCCTAAAGCCAACGGCACGGCAGGGGATCATGTTATCATCCGATGGATCCCAGTGCGTGCACCGTGAGAATGGGAGCAACGCACCCACGGAATATACGATATCACCAAAGCCCCGTCCGCGTCCGATGCCCGGTATCATCATTTCCGGTTGGCTGGCGGCGAGCTTTAGCGAACCTTTTTACTTTCAATTAGCTGTGGCGTGATGTGGGGAGAGATGAAGCCATCGGGCGGCCACCAACGTGAGGTGCTCGCAACGGTCCCACCGCTGGCCACGTGGAACCGTGTTGGGCACGCACGCACGCACCACCTAAGAAGCGCACCAGCAACGTGCCCACAGGCCAGGGCGATTGCCTTCCCGGTAAATATAAATCCAATCCGACTGTAGCGAGTCGGCCAACTGGATGCGAGGGCGAAGGGAACCCGATTATGTAAAGGCGCCACCAACGCGACCGAAATGGTATTAGGTTTCGCCAGCGTGAGCGCCACCATGACCACGTGCGGCTTAGTGGAGCCCTTGGTTGGTTCGCACGCAACGAAGAAGCTCACTATCATTGGCAAAAACCAAGGATAACACGAGCCTGGCGCGACTAGATACGTGATGGATTCGATTTTGTAACCGATGTTTGGCGACGATTCGGTGTGGCCTTGACGCGTTGTGCTTTCATGTGTTTTGAACAAGCGTCTAGAGAATTGTAAATGAATTCATTTTAGTCTAGACTCCGCTGGACTCCTGGCTCCTTATAAGGCTACCTTCGTCGTCGTCGTCCGTGTCGATGTGCTCCGTTCCCCGGACCCGGTGGACCCATGAATCATCGTAGCAGCCTTTGACACGAATGAATCAGCCACGGGAATGGGAGGTTTTTTTTTCAATTTTCCTTGTCGATCGCTCCTCGTGCAAGAGGATTTAATTGTAGTTTAATTCACCGAGCTTATCGAAGCAGTTTTTCGGGGGGCTGAAGTTTCGTGTTACGCTGTGTGGTACCGCGTAACGACTAGCCATTATCGTTTACATCATAAAACGGACTTCATAATGGACGCTGCCTTGCCAGCCAGGTGGCACCGGTCGAGCACCGCTCCGCTGTGCGGTGAATTTAGAAGTAGGATGGCACGCGCGTTGCTCCATCCCGAGGAAGATCACCTGGCGGCCGATAATATGATAATTCTCAACATTTTGGCAACCCTACATATTATGCTCCCGTTATGTTCCCTGTCCATGTACGATCTGTCCGAAAAACCACGACCTACATAACGATGAAGAGCCCGCCGAACGGGCCGAAGAATGTCGCCATCATATTCAGCCGGTGGCGCAAGGACAGTGCCGCTCACGTTGCGACATCCTTGAGACCGGTATATCATTATTGCTATTTCAACAACATCGCGATCACACGGAATCCGATAGGGATGCCTTCAGGCTTTCTCCTTCTTACTCTCTCGCTCTACTGATGCGGTGAACGAAGCACTAAACGTGAAAATAATTATTGCCGCCGTTGGCGGAATCGACACCGATCGTGGCTTCGGAAATTGCGGACACGCCTTGCGATGATGGCGACGAGCGAACGGATCCACCCTGTGGCCGGTGGCGTTACGCACTCGTTGCTCGTCGTCGTTCATCGATCAATTCAATTAACAGGCTCCGTGGTCGATCCAGCTACGTTTCTGAGCAGCCCGCCCCTCTTTCCTACATTTCTTGGTCCAGTCTTCTTTCATCAATTAATGATATCGCCATCGCCAGCGGACCAGAGTATCTCCAAACCGCAACTGAAGCATATGATCGACGATCGAACGCGAAAAAGAAGAGACACAAAACTGAAAGCTATATAAACGGGAACTGCTGCAAAGCGCATCGTTGCTTCAATTAATCCTTAAGAGAAGAAGCGTTTTGGGTTTTCCAATTTGCACTATCATAACATCTTAAAGCGAACCCAAAAGTTCAACAAGAACTAAGGGGCAGGTAGCGCTACCGAGTCCTCCGCATGACGAAGCGCTGCACTGATGCTGAACCTATATGAAGTCTGCCAATCTTCCTGCTCAACTCGAGATTTATCCTCTGTTTTTCTGCTCGCAAACCATCTAGACCGGTTTTTTTTATTTCGGAAATTCCCAACATAATGACGCATCCGGAAACGCGTGGCATACCTTCGGGACCCTCGCGCGGCCCTGATGAATCGCGGTTCTTTTTTCTCCCGGGATCCCGGGATCGCGTCGTGGTCGCGTCGTGGTCGCGTCGAGTTTCTTATTTTTTGCGAAGCCTTCCGACATTCCGCTACGTTTACGTGGCACGCTTTCCATCTTTGCGCGCGCGAATACCACCACTTTTTGTGGCAACTGGAACACACTGGTGCGGCACGCGTTAATGCAACATATTTTTTTGCAGGACTTGGTGTTATATCTGAGCATATCTGAGATTTTATTTTTCTATTCTTAGCGATCAGGGTTGACGGACGAATTAGATCGAAGATAAATAACACTGTTTGCACGGTCACACTCCCCTATCTTCTATTGCTCCTAGTGAACAGTCGTCGATTCAATAAAACCTACATCAATTGCTCTAGTCTAGAATTGGTTTAAAAGTTAAAAACTCACATCTAACGTACCTAATGGTCTACGCACGCTACAAGCATGTTACTAATACGAATACATGAGAGCATGGGAATAGCACATTCTACTACTGTACACGATATAATCTGCTGACAATTCCTGTGCGCCGGATGCGCCGTTCAGTTTCCTCTAATCAATCAATGATTTTGCTGGACCGTGAGTGAGTATGAGACCGGAGTGTATCTTTGTTCACAGACATGCAACATATGCCTCGGATAAGGACCTCTTCGGGATCACTGCTCTTTCTCAAACAGTGCTGGTCGTTCGCGGATTCCCGGTCGAAGGATGGTTGACGGCGGTACTGTTGCTGTAGTGATTGTGAACATTGTTCATGTACGGCTGGCGCTAGGAAGATGGCGTTGACGGTGCAGGTGGAACAAACGGTGTCCACTTGAGACAGGATTGATCAATTTTCGGCATCTTGCCTCGCCGCTTCACTCGCTCCTCGTACTCCTCTAGCACATCCTGCAACAAAATGGGAGAAAGGTGATAAAGGAAAGAGTAATGTTACTTTGCTGATACTTTCATCATATCATCATACAGCCGTCACTGCTCGACTGATTTCAATTTCGACTGGCAATGCCCAATGCGAAGCGAAAGGATAATACCGGATAATAGGGCAATGAGTGCATGCTTACACACGGGGGCTAATGAAATGAAATTAAATTTGTGTATGTGTGTAAAGGGATGCGAGGGGGGGGGACAGTTTGATTGATAAATAGCAATGCAGTTATCATTTCTTTAACGACTCGTTAACAGACACTAACAATTTCGAATGCGATCCAGATACTATAATGATCGAGCGACGCTCTGCGTGCACACAGTGCAATTACAAAACGAAACAACTAAAGCTAATTAAAGGAAAACATTATCGACAACCAGCCACCGCTCTGCAGCCGGCCGGCTGGCAGAAGGATCCCTTTGGGTCGATAAAGGTGGTTATAACATATTTTCCATTAAAGCGCCTCGCTTTCTGCACCAGCGCACATTGTAATAATTCCGGCCGCTCGTTCGCTCGCTCGTTCGCTCGCTCGCGTCCGTATTAATCCCTGGCACTCGTGTCTTGCGGTGCACTTACTCGGACGCACCACCCTGGATGGAATTGACGTTCCTCTTTTATCGATTACCGAACGATTACCGGGGGTATGATGATCGAAACCGAAACGAAAGCCGCCAACCAACAGACAAACGCAGCACGAAACAGAACGAACGAAGCACACATACACACCAAACCGGAAACCTACCGGCAGCTTTTGGGGCAGTAAAAGGTGCAAATGGCTCAATTTATGATCGACTGCTGGCAGTCCATCCGACCAGTCGTGTGGTCACACAGGGCACCACTTGGGCCGTAACCTTGGGCAGGAAAGTGAAATGATTACGCGGCGCGTCACGCAGGTCCCGTGTTTCGTGGCAGTGGCCGAGGCGTTGCTGGTCATGCCGTGCCATCTTTCGCTGCAGCAGTAGCAGCAGGAAGGAAAACGACGCCGTTGG
>NC_064874.1:82073652-82111152 GCF_943734745.1 Anopheles darlingi | reverse complement strand
ACATAAAAAAAAACCGGTGGACGCATTCTAATTTTATGTTTTAAAACCTCGAGCAATTTATGTCAAAATAAACAGTTTGTTTAAGTAGGACCAAAACACCACACTAATGACACCGAGAAGTGTTTGCGTTTTTCACGAGAAAAAACTCCACAGCGCATTATTTCTTTTCTGCGCGCTATAGGCACCGACTTCTCGGTCCTTGTGTGACTCACCTGCTTCTTGAGAATGATGTGTTTGCCCTTCCAGTACTTCATCATCCCGAGGGCCTGCAGCGTGCTGACGATATCGTACGAATTGATGGCCATTTCCTGAAATCATAAAGAAGCGAGATCGAAAGCGATTAGCTACACATTCGCTCCTAATAGCAAATGGTCGGCAGCTCGATGGCAGGTCGATCCGACTATGTCGAAGCTGATTGATCGATGAATGTCGAAACGCATTAAAGCGCCTGTTATTGACGCACAAACTGTGCAAGTATCAGGGCAGATGATAAAGGGCTATTGAGCGTACTTGAAGCGCAAGATTGATCAGCTGACGCGATCAGCGTCGAGCCGCGATCGCTACGTTTGTCATCCGTTTTTTTTTTGCGTTAACAACAAGCAACAAAATGGAAATATTTTTTGCCACTGATCTACTATCTACAAGTCACTTGACTATTGTAATGAACCTATTAGGTTAACCACCACGTCCTTGCCCTTCCCTGTACGATCGCTGGCCCTCCCCGTTGTAATGCGCTATGCAAATATTAATCGCTTTTTAAACGTTTCATAGCCCCTTCCCAAAACACCTTCAGCAAAGTGCAAATTAGCCGCTTTCCATTCGAAGCTGAAGATGGGACCACAAATAACATTTATTTATGTCGAAAAGATTGCATCTTCCCTTTCCCCCGGAGGGATGAAGCGGCAGCGGCAGCTGCAGCTGCATCACGCGCATCGCGCACGGTGACGGTCGCGTCCATCGACCAACCGACCGATCACTTAACCTGCCAATCACACACGTGCTCTCTCACTCTCTCTCTCTCTCTCCGTGCACGTTTGATGAATTGATGGCAATAAAAGTCCGAGGTGTGAAACAGAGGACCCTTATCACACCTCACCATGGAGTGTGTGTATGGTGTACAAACCCGAATGCGAACATGGAATCCGATGAAAAATGAGTTCATCAGTCATTTCGTTTTTCGCGTTTTATTTTTTATTTTTCACAATACGATGCGTCGATCGACAGTCAGTCAATTACGTCGGTAGCCAGACGACGAAACTGCAGCAGCAGCAGCAGCACCCGATTGATGGTGAACAAGTCAAGCCAGGCCAGGCCAAAGCTGGCGCGTCATTTTAGAACCAGTAAATTGGTAAATAATTATCATAATTTTGCACTGCGAAATGGTTGTTTGATTTTATCGCTCTCTGTCTCTCTCTCTCTCTCTCGTCTGCTAGCCAGCGCCACACCACGATCGCGAGTGCGCAAAGGGTGCCAAAATGGCCTAATATGTAAAAGCCCCCAAAGGGGCTGATCGATGGGATCGATACATATTTTAAATTATGAGCAAAACAGTGTCAACGAGCGATGCTAATTTGTCAAAGCAACCCACCACCACCACCACTACTACTAGGCACTGCTGTGCCTTTGCTGCACTGAGCTTGTTATCGGTTTGTGTGAATTGTAAAAATCGAAAAAACTGACGAATGGAATGGGGAGGGCTGTTAAAAATTAATGAGCTGCAACACTACAACAACCTGACCACATCATCATACCTGAGAGATATCCTTGATGCTGAGTCCGGTGCCCGGCCGTGAGCAGAGGTACGCGAGGAGAACGTCCTTCCAGTACGAACGGTACGATATCAGTCCGAGATCGGACAGTGGTTTCTCCGGTGAGCCGATTTTGCCTTCGACCCTCGTTAGCAGGTAACCTGGAACGATGCAAAACAGAGATAGGAAAACGGGAAGAGGTGTCAGCGTCAGTAGCCAGTTACTCAATTATGCTGCAAACTGCTTGGAATGTGCTGCCAGCCGAGGGGGGTTATTAACGGCTACCAGGTTAATAATATGATGATGAGAAGCATTTAGAACCCCTTCCGATTTGTGGTTCGATGTTGTTGGAGTGAGCGCGACAATTCGATCGCTCCGTAGCTGTAGATCCAGATATAGGAATTGAAGAAGATGGAGTGATGCTCGATGCTTCTTGGGAACGCCTTTATCGCCGGGAATGCCACCACGTCACGTCATAGGCTGATAAATGATCACCATGGCTCTGCGCGCAGCAATAGCAGTAGCATTATATTAAGGGAAAATAAAACACCAGCAGAAGTGCACGAAGACGAAACCAGAAGGAAGCAGAAACGGTATGCAAATCATTCTGGATGACTTCCGTGTTCCTTTACCCGGAGAGTCGTCCAAGCGGGGCAAGGTACACCAAGGATCTGTTTTTGAATGATGATGGACAAATGCCTTGCATCGAGGTTAAGGATCCGAAGGTTCGTTGCACAACCAGCGAACGCTCCGTGACCAGCCAGCTCCCCTTATTCCCATTGAACCGCAACGGTTGAACGGCTCCAACGACCCCGTGTGCTGTGGGTCCAACGGCCTTGCTAGCAGCAGCAGCAGCAGCAGCAGCAGCAGCAGCCCCATTCCATCCGATTTGATTTCCAATTTTCCCAGCATCAGTTCCGCATCTTGATGCCATCGCCTCCAGCTAGGAAGGGCCCGCGCGCCCGTGTGTCTGTGTGTGTGTACATGTAACCAACCACCATCCTGTGGCGCTACAGGAGACACCATTTTCCGGGAATAAAAGAGGAAATAATGCTCCCCCTCCCGCTCTGCACACTCGCTTATTCTGTCGCGCGGATGCCGAAAACATACAAGCTGAAAGGTGAAAGTTCATTATTTTCCCGGGCGTCGCGTCGTTCGATGGACCAGCGCCAGCCAGCCAGCCGCAGCTAACGAGCCGCGTCGAGGAGACGCACAAGGAAACGTGACGAACGAACGAACCTACCTCACACCGGCAGCCACCGGCGGCCATCGGCGGCGACCGGAATAGTACAGTCGGAACATAATGCATCGCGCGCGCTTGTCTCGTATGTACCACCGTCGTCCTGGCGGAAAATCGGAACAAAAACGTTCGGTGGATACATATCGCAGGAACCATCGACCTCTCTCTCTATCTCGCTTTATATATAGCTCCCTCTCTCTCTCTCTCTCTCGCTCACTCTATAGGAACTGATCTATTCCATATTCTTATATTTACACTTCCTGCTTCCTAGTTGCACCTTGCTTACGCCTTGAACACGATAGCAGCACCAACACATGGCCATATGGGTGTGTTCGTCTGTGTGTGTGTGTGTGTGTGTGTGTGTGTGTGTGTGAAGCCCATGCCCATCCTGTGCCCAATAGAGAGTCCCCCCCGTCTCGGTGTGGGCTCCACCGAAATGAGACTATTTCCCAAAAAGCCCAACATATTCCTGCGGAGGCGACGCGACTCCCTTACCCCTAACGCGCCGCGTATCCTTCTACTCCTTCTCGCACTCTGGCCACAACCGACAATACTATCATAAATGATTTACTGGAAAACAGGAGAGTGAGAGAGGACACATCCAGAGAGACAGAGAGCGTGAGAGTGAGAGAGAGAGAGAGAGAGAGAGAGAGGGATGGAGTTGCTGGAAAATAAACAGAAAGTCACGGTAGTAAACAGGAACTGGAATGGCGGTGGCGACGACGACGACGACGACGGCAGTACGCGCGGTACGTAGTACGACCATCATCGGCCACCACACCAACGCCCACACCCGATTGGTAGCAGACAGTAGGCGCGGGCTTACACTTTCCCTCCCTCCACCCCGAGGAGGGGGTGGGAAAAATGGAAAGTGAGGTCGTCGTGAGGGGAAAACCGATAAGCGTCGTGAGAGGGACGTGAGCGTCGGCAACGAAAACGCGAGAGTGATAGAGATAGAATGCGAAAGAAAGAGATGAATAGCGAGACAGAGAGGGAGAGAGAGAGAGAGAGAGAGAAAGAAAGAAAGAGAGAGAGAGAGAGAGAGAGTGCACATAGTACAGACAGGTACGCGCGTTCTAGGGGCGCCAAGCTGCGCACTGTTGACGTAGGTTCGGGTTTTCCGGGACTGCTGCTGCTGCTGTCTGGTCTGGTCTGGCCTGCCGATGACACACACACACACACACACACACACACACGCACGGAAGGGATGAGGGACCCCTCCCTTACCAGTCTTCGGCGTCTGCCAAGCCCCACACCTGATAACCGAACTGCCGCTCATTCCCGGTTTCTGAGTTTTCCGTCGCCGACGGTAATTTTCCACCTCACCGCCAGACCACCGCCCACCAATGGGGAAAGGAGTGGAATGGCTTGTCACCGTGGAGGGAAAGTGGAGGAAACTCGATGTTGCTTACGCTCTCTCTCTGTCTTTTTCACTCTCAGCACCATGGATTTTCCCATGCACTTGCCCGATGGAAATTGAGGTTTCCGATTGAAATCCGATTCACTTCGCAGCACAAGACACGAAGACGGAAAGAGACACGGAGACACAGGCACAGAGCTCGGGGCCTCGAGGGTGTGAGAGCTTGAAACATACGGTTTGGGCATTGCTCAGAGGAAATGTATTAAATGAAATTTGTAAAACGATCACCAAACGGTCTTTTGATGACTTTAGGATGAATATGTCTTAAAACACAACGATTGGTTTTTTAAAGATCGTCTTCTTCATGAAAGCAGCTTTACTGTTAGTTCAAAACGAAAGATTTCGTTCTCTTTTTTTACATCGACTTTTACTTATTTCGAGTTAGGGGGGAAATTTCTTTGAAATGAAAAGTTGAAAAATTCCTTTCCTTTATTTTCGACTCTGTAAAATCATTTTGGGTATGCAGTAAAACTAGCATTTATTATCGTTTCTTTTGCACTCTATTTCTTGAATGTCCTTCTCAAAGCCCAGATTTTTGAGGCCATTAAATGAGAACGATACACAATATGTGTGAAATTTTGTACACGATAGATCAAAACGCCTACAACTGGAAATCCGAACTGAGGGTGGATCCCATTGATTGTTAAAAAAGATTTCCAGGTGAGCTTAAACAATAATCAACAAAATAATTACGCACCAGCCGAGCTAAAAACAAGTGAAACAGGAAAAAGGAATGATAAGCCTTATGGGACCGTTTGACCGTTTTGATCGAAAATTGCAAATCAACAAATTAAAGTGAAATAAAATGGAAGTAAGCTTATGCCGGTCACTGTTGTTGCAAATTGCTCAAGGTTCCCGATGATAGTTTACGTTAAGCCATTGACAACCATCCGCTAGTGAAAGTTGCTATCGTTTTTTCCGTTTTCGTATAAGCCATTCCGTTAATAACCCATGCTCTAGCATCATCGACGACCACAAATGATCGCCGATTTCGCGCTGTTATGTCTAAATATATAAATCCCCCTTTGCTCCACTCGCGATTTTATGATTCTCGAAAGCACCGGAACCGATCTGTTTCATTGCCGCAGCAGCAATCTGCTGCTTCGAAAGCTCTCGACGATTAACAAGAAATTAAAAAAAAAAAAAAGGGAAAATTGAAAACCATCTCATCAAGCGGGAGAGTTGAATGCACTGTGGACCTTCCCCGCAAAAGCCACACGACTAATCGGTGTAGTCACGTCAAAGGCTCATCCTTCATGTCGCATGAAGAAAGCTCTCTTCGGTCACTTCCGGTAGCGCACACACACACACACAGACAAACCGAGCATCAAGAATGATTAATAAGACTGATCATCGGCCTGCTGCTGCCGCTGATCTGCTGTCAGTGTTTTTTTGTTGTTTTGCGCCAGCTGTTTTGACAGCCGGGAAAGCGTTATCATCCTCGATCCTCGATCAAGACGCAAGCACCAACACGAGAGGCATGTGTGTGTGTGTGTGTGTGCGCGTCCCCCCTTTATTCCAAATCCAAACATATCATTTCTTGCCCCTTTCCCCCCGTAAAACGTGACTCCATCGTGACGATGGCCAGCGAGCAAGCGAGCGCGAGATACCTCGATGTTTTTACCACTTCTGGGTGTCGTCGTTGTTGCAACATTGTTGCAAACAGAACCACCACTACCACCACCAGCAGCAGCAGCAGCAGCAGCAGTAGAATGGTGCCATCGATACACCCAAGGGGTACATAATTACATTACACGCCCTGGTGCGTCGCACCTCGTCAACCAGCACCTTTCTTCCCCCCTTTTTTGTCAATCCATCTTTGGTTGCGCATTAAGCATGCATCCACAGGAGCGCTCGCCCGGCCAAGAACCTGCACTTCTCGACGACGACGCCACCGACGACGACGACGACGACCTCGGCTGGCTGTCCTAAAGAATGAAAGAAATGGCCAAGAGGGACGTGGACGACGCACACGCACACCACCACCCTCCTTTTTTTCTCCTGATCTTAGCTCTTGGTCGAAAGTTAATTAAATTAATGTTGCGATCCACCCAACCTGCCTTTTGCCAGGGGTCGCGTCCCGGACTGGGGAGGTGGGGGGTTAATCGCTTGCCCTGGCCCCCTCCGCGCACCACCGTGCACCACCATTCCCCGGGAGCGTCTTCAGGGGGATCATCCGACCGTAATTGAGTAATCAATTAGTATGATTTCAATCATATCTCTGGGAGCGGGTCACTTCATTTGCATAACCGACCGTCTGACCGACCGTCGACCGTCCATTCGCCGCAGCCGCCGACCTCTGCCATCGCCAAATTCCCAGGGCCAGCCAGGTGTGTGGTGTGTGTGTGTGTGTGTGCTCGGCCGGGAGGATAGAGAGTCAGGGCCGTTCTCCAGGGAAAAAATAAACCGTTCTCGGGGCCTTCTACCTCGACTACCGCCGGCTGGCTGGCTGGCTGGTTGGCGGGCTGGGCTCTCCAATTATGACCCCGGCCGGAATCGGCTTCAAACCGGGCCAACCGGACCGGCGACCTTCGAGCAGCTGGTGCTGAAGAGTTCTCCTTCTAAGAGTTCCGCTTCTTTCGGCGCGTTCTTTCGCTTTCCGGGCGTCTCACGAGACCTCTCCGTCACGAGCGAGTTTGTTGCCCTACACCCCACAGCAGGCCAGGTCCCACGGGGGAGGGGGGCCATCCGAAAATTGATTCACATGCACCACCGTCCACCGACCGGTTCCCCGCTGCACCGCTGCAGACTGACTTCTTGACAAGTCGATGACGTGCTGCGTCGTTGCATTGCAAGGAAAATCCGGAGAGCGACGGAACTGAACCTTGAGCCTGAGAAATAGAGACATTCCCTTCCGTATTTATGAATACAATCTAACCCTCACCCCCCCCCGGTTTGCCAGACTAATTTGAATATAACAAATGGCGATCATTGGCCACGACGCAGGCATCGACGAGGCGAGCATCTGCCAATCTGGGTGCAAGGTAGGTGGTCGTCGGCACGATCATCGGCACCAGCTGATCGTTTACCATCCAGCAAGGTCTACTGCAACGGATAAGATACGGACGACCATTCGCCGGACGCGAGCGCGCGCGATCGATCTGTTGACCATGCCGTGGTCACACGGCACACGAAATGTTCTGGCCTTGCTGCTGCTTCGCGTTCCGTTCGGTCAGCTAGTAAATTATGTGCAAATTTCGCGAGCGCGGTCGGTCGGTCCAGTTCCGTCCAAGATAGCGAACATTAAATTTATTCCGACGATTCTGGCCGCGATTCTGGGCAGGAGGCGTGGTAGCGGTCGTAGGAAATGACATCGAGATGAGTTTGTGGGATTTATCGCAGTTTTCGCGGTTGGTCGTTTTTTTTTTCTTGCTCCTAATTTGACCACTAGACCATTTCCGCCATTAAGAGACGGACGTGCACGACGTTTTTGAAAGGCGCTCACTCAATGCAGGAGATCTTTGATTCTGTACTAAATTCTGTACTAAACTTGTAACAGCGCACAGCAGCTAGAGTGTTAGATGCAATATATGAAGATCACGCGATCGGATACCAGCGATACGATCTGGCAAGTCGAGTTCTAACAAGTGAAAAGTTTGTAAAGACGAGCGAAGATTTATGGTTTTCTTCCGCGAAAGCGCCACCAGCACCAACTCCGACGGTCGGTGTGAAGTAGATATAGTGGCGTCACGGATGCGGATACACCGGTGGCTTCGTCCGCGTCCGGAACCACGGATGGCAAGAGACACGATGAAAGGCCTGTGCCTGAGGGAAGTGCCCTTTAGAGGGGCACTTTTGGATTGATTTATGGTTTTATTGGAGGGCTTAGCTAGCTAAACCAACAGTCGGTCATTCTCTGCTCGACACCACCATCGCAGCAACCGGGATAGCGCAACCGTCGCTCGACCATAGCGGACCCTCGAGTGTGTGTGTGTGTGTGTGTGTGTGCGTGTTGGTATGATCTTCACTTGGTTTCGGAAGCGTCGATCGCAGTTACCATTGGCATTTGCTTTCTCACCTAGCGAAAAGCGACGGAAGGCATAGGAGGCAGCGGAAGTTCCGGACCGAGGGCTTATCTCTGGGCAAATAAAAAGCTAATGCACCCAAGATGACTATCTGGCGCCGTCTTTTGGTCTTCATTTATGACGATCTCAATAACAGGTGCACCCATCTTGGTGGTGAGGATAACGAGCATCACTTCCTGTGCAATTTATTTGGAAACAGTTGCCTCCAGTGTATTGGGTCACTTCCGTGAACTGTATTCTATCAAATTTCACAATAAACAGCTTGTTGCAAGCAACCTGCTGTCACTTTAACCGCGGCCACAACCGATGAAATGGAATTAGAATCGAGTTTGGTGCAATTCAAGTGTTCTCGAAATGTCTATATTACATCCCCCATGCCCAGCATTTCCGTCGGCGTCCGTCAGCCGTCTAGCCAAGCCAGCAAGTGTTAGGAAGCGGAAGCAACGCAGCGTGTAGAGGAGAACCAGGAAGCGCAGTAGTTCTCCCAGGCGGCGGTTCCCGACGACGACGACGACGAACAGCGCGACGCGAATGCGCACGTATACCGGAGCGCCAAAAGTTCAATGAACGCAGCAAACTCCCGGGAACAAGGAACAGGGAATGCGTTCCCGGGTTTGTGAAGCGGGTTTGTCTCGTGTTACTACCACCCGTCGGTAGATCGGCTGTCGGCACACGACGACGACACCACTAATGCATTGGCGGCGTATCTGTCTCTCCTATCTCCACTCCAGCGCTCGGATACTCGGTTGTCGACTGTCTGGCTAGCTGGCTGGCTAGCGGCTTCCATATCCTTTGCTTCAATCCTGGTCCATGGTGGCTCTCGACTCGCCATCGATATACATCGGATGGGATGCTGCTACTATCCCGGGAGCAAAATGGCCAACCATGAGGCCGACCGGGGCTACTACGTCAGCTGAGTGCCCGGGTAGTTGCAGTACCAGGCGGGCAGCAACCTGAGCTGAGAGCGCCAGGAATTCGACCGACGTGAAGCGACGGGAGGGTGGACATTCTCCCCACACCCCCAATTGCACTGAAGAGATTGCAAGGGAGAACAAAATGAAAAATGCCTCCCACCAGAGAGCGGGACAGAGAGAAAGAGAACGAAACAGAGAGAGAGAGAGAGAGAGAGAGAGAGAGAGAGAAAGCGAGAGTATCGTGCGATGATATAGAAGGTTGCCTTCCTCAAGAATCAGAATTGAGAGAGAATTGAGGAGAGAATTGGACGATCTACAATCAGGAGCCCAGACTCTAGCGCTTTGCCTGGTTGGGGATTGCGAATGTTCTGGCCATTTTGGATACCACTAGTACGGCGCAAAATGGTACAAATCCGCGTGAGTAACGTGGAACCACTCAATATATCCAAGAAGATGTCTCCAGATAGACTAACTAGACTAATAACGAGTTACGTCGTTATCTTGCTGACTAGTTGTATTACCTCCACAGAGTCGAAACCAATGAGCGAACACAATGTTACGCTTTGCAGTTTGAAGCAATAATCGTTTGAAGACCAGACCTTTTAACGGATTATCAATCTAATTGAAAAGAAGTGACATTTTGGTTACAGAAAACAAACACAAAAATGTTCCTAACCGCCATCCTTGAGAAGCAGGAGCACCACATTAAGCATAATGCGACAGCAGCAGCAGCAGCAGCAGCAACCCTACTTCTATGATAATGAGGACAGCAAAACAACTTTATTTATGCAGCGCCTTTTCGGCGACGGCGGCGACTGTGCTGGACCATCATCATGGCCATAGCATAAACCGGCCATTGTTCCCGGGTACCCGGCACGGACGGAGGAGAGGATTCGCGGCCTGTAAAATACGGTTTTGTATGTTAACGAGAGATGTAGTATTTGATAAATCGATTCAAATCAACCTCTCCTTGCCGGCGTGGGCCGGCGGTTCAGCATAATGACATGGCACGAGATGGCGGATTGGTAAGATGCATAGCAGCACGGGGAGTGGGGGGAGGGAGGGAGGCAGACCCGACAGTGGGCATTAGTCGCGAAACCGCGCTTTGTTTGTTTCACTACTTTTCGTCTTTTAGCAGCAGTGGCAGCACCACCATCACCACCATTTCCCGTGTTCGGCTACTTCTCGGCCACTCCCGAGTTCCGCGACTCGCCGGGCATAAGAAAACGGGCCGGATTCGTCTTCGCTTCGGTCAATTAATTTTAGAGAGCTTAATTTGGGGGCTCCATCTTCGATGACCTCGCGAGCGAGTGGAGCGAACGCCCATTGGAACGACGACTACGGCGCTCTAATTCGGTAAGACGTAAGACAATCTACTAATTAGCGGATTATATATATACTATGTGCGTGTGCGTGTGTGTGTGTGTGTGTGCCGCTCTATGTGTCCACTGATTCCGCTATGCTCAACCAAGTGTACTGTTTCGCGAGCAAGGTGATGATAGTCCCTCTCCCCCGCAAAGGGGCAAAGGATTGACCAGCGGTTTTCTTTTTTGTTTTCTTGGACAAATTTTCCACCTCCACCAGATTTGATGCGTCAGATAAGGTTCGGTTCGATGGTGCTGGTGGTGGTAGTGCTGCTGCTACTGCTGCTGCACAATAATTCAACTTCTCGGCGTCGACAAAACGAGCTCATGTTGTGGTAGGATGTAAGCTGGTTATTAATTGAATAAAAAGTAAATGTTATACCCTCATACCGGGCTAATAAATATCTACCTCCCGCCCCCCTTGCCCCTGCCCTGCTAGCGCACTAGTCAACGCACTAAAGGCTCGGCGACAGGTCGGCGGTCGGCACGGTCGGTGGTTGCGGTGTCGGTTGGTTCCGAATTCGGCCATGAAATCGATGATATCTTGTGAAATATTAGCTAGAACCAAACCGTTGAGGTGTCTAATTAAAGGTTTCTTATTGTTCTTTTCGATGGCCATAAATACCGAACAAATGTTTCCATTTTCATTCCGTTGTCGAGCCGCATACTTTAAACCGCGGAGTTGATGTGCGGAGTTTGGTTTTCGAATTAATTAAAAAAAAATCCCATCATGCAGTTCCGTCCACCGTATAGGAGCATCTTTGTGTGATTTTAAGGACAGACATTTTTGGTTTTCGCCATAAAATATCACGATTTCTGAGCCCTTAGCCTAGAATACCCTTTACATCTCTAGATTTTCACTCGGATAAATTAGAGCCAACGTTTTATCATTCAAACGCAGCTAAAACATAGTAGCCAAGGGTTTTTTCGAACATGAGGATCAAAACCGGATTAAATTATACTATTTGGTATTCATCACTCCCTTCTTGGTTGCAGCATATACTCTCATAAGCAAAATGGTATATCTACTTAAAATCAGTGAAGATATCGACAATTGTTCACTGCATAGTGATGAAATGAGGAAAATGTTGTGCAAATAATGCTTGAATCTCATATACTTTATCCTTCTTTGCCTCTACAAGAGCTTGCGATGCCTGCAATTTGCATAACAAAGCAAATGATTCCAGTTCTTTAAAATTCCTTCAACTGATAAATTTGCATTTTTTCGCGTTTTATTGATCTCTGTGTAGTTCCTTTTTTCAATATATTAACAATCCCAGATTCCTCAAACTCAAACTCAAAGAACACAAAAAAGAAATCTCAAAGCTGCAAATCGCTATAAAAATATTTTCTAACATAACATTTTCAAAAAACAGCATCCATGCACTCAATGAAATGAAAACAAATGATACACTAGGTTCGGTCAGTGAACACAATTTGGCAAAAGGAAAATTTATATTCAGATCGACCGACCAATGCAACCATTTTTCCGCACCAACCCGGATCGAATTTTCATCAAAAGAAACGCCACAAACTTTACATCGGCAGCCCCGAAAGCAAGAAGTTAATCATTTACAAGTGTTGATAAACCAAAAATAAGGAGACGAAAAAAAATGGTGCTGCTACTGGAAAAACCATATTCATCTCTGCACGCGTCAAGTGTCAAGAGACGAAAATCGCCAAAGATTGTTGCTGCTGTTGCTGCTGTTGCCGGTCGGTCCCGCCAGCGGAGGCCATAAAGCGAACATCGCTCCGGCGAGAAATTGCCCTTTCCACCCCAGACTCGCCGTCGGATCCTTGGTAATGTGTGTGTGTGTGTGTGTGGCGATAGAGAAGTTCCAGTTCCAGTCGACCGTCTGATTCAAGCCAGACATTGGCTCTATTCCTCCTTCTTCCCTTTCCTTTCTCCCTCACCCTCTCACTCTGTCTCTGTCTCTCTGTGTCCCATTCCAAAGCATAAAGTCAACGAGCGTCGTCGTGTGGCGACGAACACGCTGCTGGTTCTCCAAAAAACGGTTCTAGTTCGAACTTTCTCGCCACCGGTGGCCGATACAGCGACGAGCGCGCACGCCGAGTATCCTACGAATCACATCCCTCCATCCATCCAATGCCGGGACCATTTTCCCCACAAAAGTGCCCCGGGCGCACTCTGATGGTGACGACGAGGACGAGGACGACGACGACGACGACGACGACAACGTGAAAAGCATATTTTAAAGGACCTGGGGGTTGGTGGCGGTGGTGGCCAGCGGTTCAAAGTTTCACCTTCGCGTTTCGATTCCTTTAAGGCGTGTGTCACAGTGGCCTGGGCGGGTTGGAGAGGAGGGCCGTTCTTGATGGAATGATCTCATTAATTTGTAAAAAGGAAATTTTCGGCAAAATCCTGTAAAATAAGAATAGCGCCCGACGGAGTCCTGAGGCAATGTTTGATCAACGGCACACACACACACACACGCCGCCATCCGTAAGGGGGAACAATAAGGGACCGCACCGTCCTCGTCGTCGTCGTTGCCAGCAGGTACCATCATCGTCTACATCGTTTCCACATGTCTCAAACCTCCTATTCCTTGAAGCAATACATACAACAGCATGCTGTTATCGCGTTAACATGGTGCCACGTATGCAAACCACCTATGAAGAACGCTTCGTGTCCATGTGTTCCTAGTAGTGGTGCCACCGTGAAGCAAAAGAAAAAAATTCTCAGACGAAATTCTTTCTACGAGCAAAACCACACCCCAAATAGATTGTTCAACAGGATCGTCGTGCCGGCTCGGTGGCCATAAACTGTAAATCCCAATCATACCCGGACGCCCTAACCTCACAAAACGCACATCGCATCGCACGCCTGCTATGACCTGGAATGAGAATCCTGACCGCGAATTCTGTCATCCTCCTCTTCCTCCTCATTTTTCTGCCAACCTAGTGTTTGATTAGAAAGTCAATTAAAGTGATGAAATTACCGATGATTTCGTCGAATACCAAGTGCCACTTGGAACCACTCCCTCCCCTCCTCCGATGGTGGCCAACGCCACCAACTACAACAGGACGCGCGGCGCGCTACAGAATGCTGGCCCACCCGGGAACCACCCCGGAGTACTATCGTCCTTCCAATTCGTCCTCTCGCGCTCTCTCGTTGCGCTGGAGTACAACAAGCTGTACCCCATCGGGGCAGCCAAAAACATCTGCACCAAACCTGCGCCACCGCCACCGTCGCCGCCGCCACCATTTCGTCGTCGACGTTGTCGTTGTTCTCCCTCCCGAAAAACTGTACTCACACTAGCGCGCTGTCTGAAGCTGTCGAGACTTTGTAGATTACAGATCTGCTCTGTCTAGACAGTTAAATTTATACCTCGCCCCTCACCAACACTACCCCTCCTCCTCCGACCTTCTGCCTAGACCCGTTGCCGCTACAGGTTTACGCGCGACGCTTCATCGCTCCTCTCCTGCGCCGACGGCGGCGGCGGCGGCTCATCTGTCTGGCATCAGGTCTGGTGCGGTCCTGACGCAGGGTGAGCGGTACACACCAACCAACCAACCAGCCAGCCAGCAGCGGCAACAAGGACAACTGAGACTGGCTGGCTGGCTGGCTGGCTGCCGGACTAGCTGTGTAGAGTGTCTGTGTGTGTGTGTGTGAGTGTGTGTGCATGCCGATCCGAATATGGGGTTGGTCACCCTTTTGCTACTAGGGGTGGTTTTTCGCAACTTTGCCTTCTGTTCGGACGGCGGCGGCGGCGGCCATAGACGCCACCAGCACCGCCACTCCATCCTGCCCGTTGCGCTGTATCCTGCACGCTGCTGTAGGCGGCTTGTGGCCAAATCCAGAATCCAGACGACTTCCCCCTCACCACCACCGGGGAATCAATTCTAACGCCAATCCAAGCGACGCATTTTCTGGTCACCCTCCTAGACTCCAATCCAAGGACTGCTAGATTTTGTGGAAGAATTAGAATCTTTGAGTAAAGGAGAGCTTAGGGAGCCGATGTTTCGATGTTTCCGTTCTGTTCCATTCCGTCGTTAAACAGTCTTAAGCGTTTGCTGCAGCTCTTCGACTCCCAGGATATAGCAGCGTTATCGTCGGATTGTGCGAGGGTGTGTTGTACTGCATCATTTTCGACCATCACCGTCCTTTTTTGGGCGCGATTCGATTCTATCACCAACACCAGCCGGCCAGCAGCCAGCAGCCACCATTGATTGTCTGGCATTGTCTGGCGTTGATGGCGTTGTCGTCCCTTCCGTTACCGCTGTTCCAACGGTGCATCACGAATGTGATGCAGGACTGGACTGCCGGCACGCTGTAGCGGCCACCGAGGCTCCACTTTTCGGGGGGTCTTCATCACTACCAGGTACTAGGATCACAGGTTCCCCACTCACAGTGGGGAATTTGAAGGGATTACCTACGCGTTCCGTTTGTCCTGCACATACAGTGGCCCCCTCCCTTGCATGCGGCATTAGTATTGGTGCAGTGCAGTGCAGTGCTCCAAAAGGATTGGGGGGGGGGAGGGTTAGAGTCTTCCCAAAACGTTATCCGCGGTCATTGCACTATCTGTCCGATCTGTATTGAACGGATGGTGCAGCTCTTTCACCAATACGCAAGCGTGCACACACATACAGTTTGGGATGCTCCACCAACGTTGCAGCTCAGGATATTGCCGCACCGACGAATCCACCACCACCACCACCACCACCGTAGCAGCATCGCAATTGCGCCAGAAAGTAAATAAAACTCGACAATGGCACGGGATGAGGGATGCGAACTGGCCATCAAACCATCAAACAAACGGCGCAGGAGGAACGGCAGAGGACGACGACGACGATGGAGAGGAGGAGGAGAAGTGCAGTCGAGTGTTGTGAATTGTTTTGATTATTAAATTCTACCGACTACCGGAGAGGAGGTGCAAGGAAAAGGGGGAGGGGGCATCAAAGAGGAAGGATATATTGCCGGCAAAGTCAATACAAACTGCAACGGCATCGTTGCCAGTGCACCTACTACAACCACAGCGCTGCGCTTCTTATGCCTTCACTTCAACCTTTGGGCAACCTCACAACTCACTCAGAACTCCACACCCCCCCGGGATGTTATGATGTTGGACATTGGTGAAGTGGAATAGGATGGAAGTTTCGTTCATCGGCCGCGCTCCTGATGATGCTTCGCGATATGTTGCAAAATGGCGAAATTCGATGCGATTCGCCATTTTGAAGTAATGACAGAGAGAGAAGAGGAAGGAAAGAGAGCTAAAAAGCTTGCTTGGATGGTTACTATGGTGAGTCATCTCAGCTCTGCTCCAACGTTCCTATTGCACTCTGAAGCGTTCCGGTTCCTGTGTTCTTCATTTGCGCAGACAAGGAATTGAGGGATTCTCTTGCTACGTTCTAAAGCGCTTTTAACGCTCAAAATGCATTCCACAACTCGAGCAGCACACACTCGGTGGTACCGGACCGGAGGGCAAAGATCGCGCCAAATCGTTGGATTACTTGCCACCTTCAGGGCACACAGGGGCCCTTTCTCTCTTTCTCTCTCTCTCTCTCTCTCTCTCACTCTGCCATCTTGAGCACACTAAGAAAAGGTGTGCGCGCAACACTGCGCTGACCATCATAAATCAAGCTACAACACCACAAGTGCGCTGCTCCTCCATTCACGCCACACTCTTAGGTCATTCGAAGGCATCCATCCGGACGCGGACGCGAACTATCCATCCATCCATCCATCCATTCCCTTCCGTTTCGTTCCGTTCCGTTCCTTTTCTTCTACACCAGAGCTCACCCTGCACAGACCCCCGAGGAACAGACACAATCAATTACAATAAACTATGGAATGCTTTTAAAGTGCAGCTCGCGCTGCCCTGGCATCGGGTTCGGTTCGGTTCGGTCCGGGATCTGCTAGGTGCTAGGTTGGGGTTGGGGAACCGACCGTAGATTGTGCACGAGATGCAGAAGAACCTGGCGGAATGTGCGGCATTACTACGGATATCCCCGGGGCCTGGGGCCTGGGGCCTGGGGGGCTTCTTCGCTTTTACATAACCGCGCCACTCGCCGTTTCCCTCGTTATGTGGCATTAAGCATGAACGAGAAGCCGGAGAATGGGGAAGTTCTAGCTCAATCCGTCGGTCGGTCCGTCGGCTAATTATGTCGGCGACTACCAGCACCACACCGCGCTGGCGGTCAAAGGTGAGGTGAGCGTGAACACGGGGTCGGTGATCGGTTAGGGCGCAGCATAATGTCCAATTAGTTCGAGTGTTACTTCTCGTTAAGATTGCCCGACGTCCGGTTAGGGCGTTGAAGCATTCCATCGCAGGCTCCACTGCTAAGCGGCGCATCTTTTCGATCGAATGAAGCAACACAACCGGCGACACCCACGTGTTGAATTACTTTATCATCAATTCAAAACCAGAAAAATAGCACCAGAACATAATCGCGCTACCGCTACTAGGCTACATCTCGCTAGTAGCATCATTAGCCGCTGCATTACCATTACACGTTCGAGCGCACAAGCGAACGAATCAAATTATAACATTTATTGTAACGTTTTCATTTCATTACCGTGAGGTGAGACGAGGTTCAAACTCACAGACTGTGGCCCCGGCCAGCCAGCCAGCCAGCGTGCAGGTCGCGACTGCGTTCAATCGACTGCGGATGCGCCTAACGATCGCGACGACGGCGACGACGACAACGACGACCGTCATTAAATATACATATTATGGCCTTTCGGCCACCATTCGATTGTCCATATCATGACCATAACAATGGAATAATGAATTCCGTTACGGTGTTGTGGTGCGTTTCATAAAATGAAATAAAGAAGAAGCAAAAAAAAAGCTATCCCTAACCTTCCACCAACAAAAAAAAAACTAGTGTTCAAAATGTTTCTTTCCCCCTTTTTTTTATTTCTTTTTCTGATGTTGTTAGTGAGTGTTAAAGGAAGCACACGACATATCAAGCGCATGGTTGCCACAGATTTACGACTCATTTTTGGGGGGAGTGGCGGTGAGGTTGTCACGAACGCGAAATTGCAAAGAACTATCCGATAGAAAACGGAGTGGAACGAAGATTCCATGAGCAGCTACCACAAGAACCACGAAATATGATATTCCACCCCGTGGACCCCTTGCCTAATTGCATTGCCGATGTCCTTTGATCGGGGAAATGGAAATGGAAAATAGGGAAATAGGGGGGAAGGGGCCTTTATCCTCTTGCGAACCCCTTTTTTGCAATAGCGCCGCGCCACGGCCACTAAAATGCATTCGATTTTCGCTTCATATCCAGACACATAAACACACAGACAGACAAATACGCCGCCGCCCCACCCCAGGCCCCAAAAAGTATCCCTCGTTCGAACGAAAATCAAACAGAAAAAAGCCCGCCGCCACAGACCTCAGACGGTTTTGTTTGGATAGCAGAACGCATAGGATGACGCTCCTCTTCTCGGTCTCGTTCGTTGCATAACGCAATATAACCAAACCCATAACTCCTGGCACACCCGGTGTCTCTCTGTCTCGCTCTCTGTGTGTGCGTGTGAGAATGCATTCGCGTTCCAAGCGCACAATCATGGGGCTTGGACTACTGGCGAGGACCTTCGCTATTGCAAAATGCGCCATTTACGCCATCATCATCATCATCATCCCCGATAGTTTGGGAGTCGCCAGCCAACTTTTGTGTGGCGCTAACTTGTGTGGTGGGGTCCCGGGTGCCCGGATAGTTTTGCCACAAGGGGACACAGACACCGAACCGTACCTCCACCCACCGGTACCCCCCGTGCATTCAGCGATTTTGGCATCCTTCGTCCGTCCGCGTCCGTCCGTCCGGGTGCGCGCGCGTTTGCCCTCACTACGGGACTCCCGCAAATCCGAGGTCAACGCAGGTCACCGTCAGGACATCGCCCTCGCTAAATTCTCCGCCAGGATGGGGAAAAGCCCACGCCGTGAGAGACTCAACGAGTGAAGCCGCTGCTGCTGCTATACGGTGAGTTCTCGGTGCCTCGGCCTCGAGGTGAGGTTTAACGACGGACTGCGAACTGGCGTGAACCCCACAGGTTCACTCATCCAGAGTGGAGCCTTCGAGTGGGGCGAGGGGGGGGGGAGTAGGTGGCACGTGGAAGCGATCCGCGCGATGAGCGATGAGAGCCCCCGGACCGATGGCAAGCAAAAGCATCCTTACGGCATAAACTATCGGGATCGCTTGGAAGGCGGCGCGACGATCGATATTATCGTCTCGCTGCAAAATCCTTTTTTGGTGGTGCGAGATGTAGATAAAGAGATAGAGAGAGAGAGAGAGAGAGAGAGAAAGAAAAAAAGGAGGAGAAAAGGGTTTTAAACTATTTTTGGAGTTTTATTTTCTCCTTTAGAATAAAAAAAAAGTTGTGTTTCTCTGGTGAATAGGTTGCAAAGGGAGGTTGCAAAGGGAGGTTATTTTCTTATCATACATTACTTTAACAACTAGATTTTCGATATACTGATAATGTTACCACGACATTTGGTGAACAAGAGCATAACAACAAATCAGCTTCACATTCACATGGAATCTTACAATAGTGTACTTAGTAATGATATAAGATTATAATGATTAGAAAGACTAACCTTCATGGAACACACAGGGAAAAACAAACCATTAAAACGCAAAATTCTCTTACAATATAAAGCATCCATAACAAAATATCGAAACTGAATCGATGAAGCAAATTATCCTTTACACTTCAAGGAGCCGTTATCAATGATAGGAAGGATATTCATTTCATTTTATGGAATAGATTTCGAAGAGATTGAAAAAGTGGTACAAATACGCAAGGTGCACGCCCTGGTTTGCGATTTGTGTAAATAAATAGTTAAGGGGAATAGTATGTACAGTTAATGGTAAGAAATAGTCTTCAAACTTTACAAAAAACAATGGCATCAAAGTTAAACCCGTTTAGCCACACTTGCTTACAAAGTGGTACACAGTATGTCAAAAAATTTAAAAAAAAACAATTACAAAATCTGGAGAATGTAAATTGAAAAAAGACCGTGCTGCTTCTAACATGAGAGCCTTTTATCTGATAAACCAGAAGAGTCATCAAGTAGTCCCTTACACCAGTCACTTCAATCCCAGTATTAGTTACTGTTGCTTGCAGTAATCCCTACGACGTTTGGCATCTAATTCGGAGCAGCAAACCACCAGGTGCATATGAAACCGCGTGAAGTGAAAAGAGTTCCCACACCCCGCTTTACCGGCAGAGAAGTACCGTATTACTACCACGCGACCAGGCCACTAGCGCGGTGAAACATTTTCGCCAAAAATTTGAAGCGGTACAATAAAATATCCTCACCACAAACAGCAGCGGTGGTGGCGGTTTGTGTTGCGAAAATTAAAAACGATCGATCATTTTAAACAGACAGAGGCGCCAAAAACGGGAAAACAGAAATTCCACTATTTTTAGCCGGCATGTTGTGTGCCACATTGTTGTTGCTGTTGTTGCCGGCATAACGGCACAGAAGCAACAGATGGTTCCATCCAGCGCCACGCCACGCCACTAACCCGCCATCCCAAAGGAGATGAATTTCGATTGCTTCGTAGCAATTTGATGCTGATTTTTTTTTCCTGTTTGGTTGCTGTTGATGGTGATGAATTCCCTACACCATCAGAAAGCATCACACAACCACCAATCAAGCTAAAAATAACTACTCTTTAATCAATTATCTCCGGCAGCAGCAGCAGCAGCTACTAGCCACTCACCTGTGATTTTTCGCGAAACAGCAAAAGCCAGAAGCACCGTTAGCTCCGGGAACTCCGCGAAAGCACCGGAGATGCAAAGCCGCAGAAGAAGACAAACGTACACGGCGCTCGCACTCGGACAAGAAAAATGAAAGCCAAACAGACCCAAACAGTTTCGGCACCGCGAAACCACAGCAAATCAATTGACCACGACACCTGAACACCTCCTCACCGACCGAACGCTCAAATTCTTCTCGGCGATGAGATTTTGGAATGTTGCCCTCCATCGAGACCGCAAGGTTTTCCCCCGGGCATTCCGACGATCATTCACCTCACGCGCGCGCGCGCGCGTGTAAAAGCGTCCAGAAATCGAGCAGCTAGTTCCAATTTCCAATTGAAAAGTTCCAATTTTCCGATTGTTATTTACGACACGATGCTAAGAAGCGATCGCTAATTAGCAGGTGGTAAGCGCCTCCAGCGGTTGGTGTCAATCGCGGCGCAATTTAAAGTCCCTTACCACTGGAACTGGAACCAACATTAATACGAATCATGATGGAATTCGCGATTGTACTACTGTATCATTACAGCACATTACGCGGAGAGTGATCATTGGTAATTGAATACTCTTAAGATGCTCGCGATGCTTAAGAAGTAGCGCGGCGCGCCTCATTTGTGCACAGCAAATGGTCTCTAATGGAACTGATAGCAAGAAACATGTCGGTTTTTTCCCCCCAAAATAGAATCCAAAACATTAATAACGCACCCAAGTGACATAACGATCTCGCGCGCGCACACACACACTCACACACTTTACACGAATGCAGCATGCCTGGTCAAGCCAAGGGCCAGGACGACGACCGGTGCACTGGCAGCCGCTGGCCACCAAAAGTAATAATCAGTTTAAATAAACAGATTAAACTAACGACGTCATTAGCGGATGTTGCAGCGTTGCACTACTACTGGGGACGGGAGCTTATTTCACGGTAGTTGAGAATTTATGCACACGCAATCAAGCTGCATTAACAATACCTTTTTTTTCTTTCTTGTGCTCGCTCTGCTTTATCGTATCCACCACCTTCGCTGCTACCACCTCAAATTCCTCCTTCTTCAAGTGTTCTGCACTTTTATTGTATCGCATTACCTTCGCGGCTGGTAAGATGATGATGATGATGGTGTGCAGCAGCAATGCCACAGGGCACAAGCAAGGCACAACACACACGGTGTGCCGATGTGCAAGTTTTAATCTGCAACATCCCAACGACCCAGGGTCCCAGAAAACAACAAAGAGCCCTTCGGCACTTGGACAACGCCGTCCAGTGGTCTGTATGGTCCCCGCTCCGCTGATGAACGGCGTGAATTGAGTTTTCGCGTCGCGAACCCGGCCAGAAGGGGGTCCATTTCCCATCTCTCATCAATCATCATCATTTCCACCGCCCAAAACTGCAACATCGAAACAACGATCACAACGGTGTGGACGGTGTGGCCTCGCGTCCTCCCTACAATTAGTCACGAGCCGGACCCCGGGCCGCCGCTGCCACCAGAGCGCGCCACCGATCGCACCTTTTTCCACCTCAGCAGGCCAAGAATTGACCGCCGGTGCTTGCTCGCTGACGTTACTGTATTGTACTGTACTGCAGGCGAGAAGTAACATTACATTACATTGTAAGCGGCCAGCAGAAGCAGAAGCATACTTTTGCGATTAGTGCGGCGCGAAGGAATGCGCGCATGCTTCGCGCACAACATACCGGGATCTCACGGACCACCACCGTCAGAGTTTTGTTGTTCTGCTGGGAGCGCTGCTGCTGGCGGCTGCCGATGATAAATTATAATTCCTGACTGACACCACCGCCGGCGTCCATCGCCATGCTGCAGGCTGGTTGCGTTCAAGATCAACGCCAGCGCTGCATCGTGCCGCTGTTTGGCGTGCGACGCGTCATGGACCCGCGAGATGAATGATCTTTTGGATATCTCGGAAGCAGCGCTGCAGCTGGAACGATCAAACCCACCCATTACTCCTTGTGCTGACCATCGCTGAGCCACGGCTGACGAGATCATTACCGGGTGGTTTGAGGCATTGGTAATCCTGCCACAGCCACAACCGGTGACTGATAACGTAACGCGCTTTAAAACATTTTAATTTCGATCGTAGAAGTGTGATAAATATTTCTTAATTTAGAAGCTGAAATTGAACGTTAACCGAATAAAAACATAATAAAAAATCGGAATTATGCGAGCAGCTTTTTCATATCTAGCCATTTAAAACGTGGAAGTACGACACCATCTTCTAGATTGGTTTCACGAGAGCTGTTGATAGTTAGCTTCGTTGAAAGGTAAAATAAATAGCCCGTTGCTTAAGGGTTAAGCTTTTGCTCCATTTGTATTCCATTTTGTGTATTTAATAATTAGCATCCAAGTGCTTCTAAAAAAACCGAGTGACCAATGGTTTAATTAATCGACATTGCAATCACAACTTAGTCGCAACAAAGATTGTGACATTCTGTTCCATGAAGAAGAGCACCTGCTTCGCGATCCACCGAGAAGCGAGCGAGAATAGCGGCGCTTTTAAACTCTCCGCCATTACGAGAAACCTGCCTCAACACGCACCATCTGAGCAGCGGTGATATGGTCGGCCACGCCAATCACGAACCGTCCAGCTATCCCGATATAAGACGGCCGGAAGAGTCCGGAACCCTGTATAAAAAAGGCTTTCTTCTCTGCTCGGAGAACAACGATTCGTTGGCACCTTTGTCACATTGTCACCACCACCAGGGGATCCACGTCAGGGCGTAGGGGTGGTGGTGGTGGTTGGTGATGGCCAACCATTCGACCATCCGTGTCATACACCAGCCGGGGCTCCTCCCCGAGGGCGACACGGACTAAGGTGACTGGTAGCAGGTGATCCTCAGGTGAAGAGCGGTGGCGGTGGTAGCAGACCGCCAGACCGTTTTACAGGAAATGGAACGAGATAATGGCGCTGATGGTGGCGCAGTGACGAGTGATGCCGCATTCTGGCATTCTGCTCATCGATGATGATGAGAGTATAATTATGCTGCTCGACGTCACCCAACTCTCTCGACTCGTCTTCAGTGGCACCTCTAGGTGCCTAGGCACACGCACCACGCATGCACGCACCGCATGTTGGATGCGATGCTTTTGCGCCGCTTTGATGCCCTATTACACACAGACACACACACGCACACGAACGCGCTCTGTGGTCCCCCCCTTAAATGGCCTCGAATCGGTCTCGATTGCCGTTTTGAAAACCATTTGTGAGTGACACATTTACCCCCCGCGGGGAGTAACCGGAATTATGTCAACGAAAGTAATTTATCATTTGCCATGCCACGCTATCGCATCGTTGGTCCCGCGCCACGGAGTTCCGATGGCAACAACGATCCGTTCGCTCGATCGCGCTCCCTTGCTCTCTTTATACTCTCCCGAAGAGGGCCCTCTACTAGATGTCGAACTCTCCCCTCCCTAAGGGCTTATGGGCTGTCGATTTGCAACCGTTTTTATTTTCTCATTCCGTTTGTTATTTAATAACTATTTCATTTACACATTCTTTCCCTCGAGGCGGCCTCTCGGGGATCTTCTTAGCGAAATGGCTCCCCATCCTTGGATGTCCAGGAGGACATCATGTCACTCAAGAAGTGTGCCAGCGGCGGCGGCGGCCGTGCGGGGCTACCAGCGAGAAGTACATTAATGAGGATGAATGTGCAGCGCAGTGCATAATTTGACATTATTATCGCCATTGCCAACCAAGCGCAATGCCCTTCTTCCCTTCCTTCATCACAAAGCCACAAGATTGGCCGCGCCCGAGAACGCCAATCGAATGACGACTACGACGACGACGACGACGACGACGATCATTAGAATGGTTTGGACGTCAAGAATGAGATGAAGTGAATGCCGTGACGACGACGACGTCGACGGTTTGCACCCATCCACCTCTACTGCCTGGTAGCTGACCTATATTAACGTGAAATTGCTTCTTCGGATTGCAATCCATGCATTCCACCCGCGGCCAGCAACAGCACCAGCAGCAAGATGATACCATTTGGTTCGACGGCGACGACGACGACGACGACGAAGACGATCCCGGTAATAATGTGTAACCGCGCTGATACGCTCCGTTGTGGAATGTTGATTTGCGTTGCAATCGACGTCGTCGCGCACTCGCGGTGCGGATAATGATTTTCGTAACGTGCAGTCACAAGGAGTCTCATTCGCGGAAGAAGGATCCACGCGCCCGGGACCAATTTGCGCCGAAGGTATGTGTTTATCATCCATTACGATCTTACGACTTGACAACCACCGATTCCCGGGTCACCCCGCTATGCGCACAACTATCCGCGGCTAAATTACAATGCAATTTTGGGCTCTCACGCCCTTCTTCCATGCTTGCGATAGCATAATTTCTGTCCCATTCCACCAGTGTAGGTAACACGTTTCGATTACAGATAAATAGCTAAAGAGGACCTCGCCTTTAGCCGCATAACGTGTCCGAAGCGTGTATTAAATGATTGGAAAACGGAATCCCGAGGGACCTGCTGGGCAGCACTTGGCTAGATTAACCAATCAACGACGGCATCTGTCCCTTTTATCGTATTAACGCTCCGTGACCTCTGTATGCTGCTGGGCGCGTGCACTGACACTTTGCTGGTGCTAGCGCGACGGTGGCTCGATCGATCCCTTTCCGGGCACAAAATCTGTTGGGGCAGGTCCCGTGATTCAATTTACACTCTCGGGAGGGGGTGCTGGAAGATAAACTGGACTGATGAGTGTCTTCCGGTGTGACTTCCACTTACCTACCACCTCCAATTTGGAACACAGCACCGTCATGCGCGCTCTCCCTCTCTATATAGATTTCGCTCAGGTGAACGACATCTGCAACACCAACGCCTTACACGACCCAGATGACGATGATGACGATGACGACAACGACGAAGACGGCGGTTAGGGAATGTATGTGATTTCCAATGTTTGTTTCTTGATGTGTTCCTCTCCCTCTCTCTCTGCCTCTTTCTCTGTTGTATCAGTGCGCATCAGCATGAATGAAGCGAAAGCGCCATCCGTGTACCAAGACAATTGCACCGAACCCGCTGCTTCGGAGGCCAATGACGCGGCGTTTCGAAGTCCAATCTCGGTTACCTCTTTCTACCAGGCGTTCAACGATGTTGTTTTGGATGTTGTGTTGATGATCCGCGCGATCCGTCGCGGTGCAAATGGCCTCTTTATGGTTCTGTTTATCGACAACCAAGTGACCGCACGCGCGGTGCGCCCCCCCCTTGCGCGTCGAGGGAACAAACAGTTCAAAAGAAACTCATCGCGCCAAACACACGCCAAGCACATACGAATGATGCGTGATTCGGTGGCGAGAAGGGTGGCCATAGGGAGGATCCTGTTCCAAAAGACACATTAACGGTCGTTGCCATCACGACGCGGACCGTGAGTGGTGTGTGTGTGGTCGTGAAACGGGCAATCGAAACGCGATATCGAAATCAATTTTGGAACCCGATCCCAGTAGCCTTGGTGTTCCATTCCGTCATCAACCGGCAACTGCTTGTTCTTCTTCTCCTTCTGCAGCAACAGTGCAACACCAGACCAGACGCACGCAGAACACAGACTACGGATGCGGATTACACAACTGTAATTGTGTGTCTGGTGTGCGCACGTCCGTGGTCCAGACTCATGCCGGGATGGTTTCGATTGAATGGATTTGTGCAATTACTACTCACGGAGTCGACTGCTCTCAACTGCTCCTCACCACCAGCCATCGTCGGCGTCGTCGTGTTCGCGTGAAAGAATCGCGTGCACCATCGGAGTCGTACTCACTTTTGCTTCTTTACAGAACGAGCGCTCAAGACGCGGTAAGACACCGCGAGGGACCTCCAAAGAGGCTCTACCATCGACCACCAGACACAGAGCGCCACAAGCGCCACGCCGGTAAATCATTAAACATTGAAGAGTTCGAGGGCCTGGCCGCGCGGTGGCCAGTGGCTACTCGCAATCACGCAATCAGGTGCATGCAAACGGAACTAGCTAGAAGGAAGAGGCAGGGAAGTGAAGCGCTGCTTCCGAGCATCTTCGCCGAGGTACGTCCGTTTCTGACGTCTAACCAGTGTGCCGACAGCAGCCAGTCTGCTTGTGGACGCATATGATTGCATTTTTCGCTCAACTCTTAAGCCCACTTAGGTGGTCCGTGCAAGCGCTCAGACAGACCGAGACGTTCGTAAGAACGGCGTACTTGTTCGCTGGGCTCTTTGGGTTAACGAACCGAACGGGCACGCGCGATATGGGATTTAAATCTCTACAAGCAGAGATAGGCACACTGGTTCTTCTAGAAGATCAACGAGAAAAAGATCAACCGCGTCCACTAGTTGTGTTTGGTGTTCCCTCCAAAAGTGACTTCTGTGACGCTGAACCCTGAACCTGAAACCCTCAGTGACTCATGCTATACCACGTCACGTGCATGACCTTCGAGGTATGGCTGGTGGTGTGTACGCAAGCAAAACGGGGCTCGCCATAAAACACATCTACTACAACAACACGAACCCTCCCCCCCCCCCTCTGACCTCTCTTCCCGGCTCACGACATCTCAAAAACCGAAACCTCCATATGGTCCCTCTTCCTGCGCTCCAGCTTTTGGCATACTTACTTGGGGTGTGTTTGTTGTTTTGTGTTAAAATTTAAAAAAATACACAAAATCCAAACAGCTGCGCCAGCTGCCAGCAAGGATAATCGGGGACAAATAGTGGACTCCCGGTGGCCAGTTCGGGGACCATCAAGCAACTCATACGAACCAAAGATCTTCATTCTTGTAACCGTTAAGGTTAAGGACTGGTTTGGAGGACGAAATCATTTTAAACTACATCTTTTCAAGAATAGTTGGTCGAAGTTTAAGGAATATTTGCAAATGTGTTTTTACAATTTTGCTCAATGAAATGAGTTTTACATAATTAGTTTGAAAGAAGTATAAACAAGCTTTAGAAAAACCCGGCAGAAATACCTGGCAAATAGTGTGCAGAAAAAAAATTAAAATTTAAAAAGGTCCTTTAGTCTTTAAAGCGATCTTTAGTTTTTCGCCTTTTTTTCAAAAATCAATAATTTTATCAGGGTTACTGCGATTGAATCAATAATTTCACACAATACTGTTGAAACGAGCTGATTCGTGGATAAATATAAAAAATGTGTGTAATTTAAACAAACTTTATAGGAACCTAAGCCCCTGCCTTAAGCTAATATAAGGCAATCCTCGATTCGGATATCCTTTTCGGCCATTTCTCGTCCACTGTACGGTCAATCTCCAGGGGTCCTTCACCTTTCCTTCTACCACACCCTCTACCACCCCTCCTCCCCTCCTCTCGGCATTTAATTCGTTGATATCTTATCGCACTCACGAGATCGCAAATATGACAATCAGCCATCCCGAGGGAGGGGGGGGGAGGGGGAGGCGATGTCGGCGGCACCGTATGGTTTCTGCGCGCACCCTCCCCCAAAGCGGGTGTCCGGGGTAAATGGCAAATGGCGAAAGTATGTAAATTGCGCGGGCACACTCCCCTTTCCAAAAACGTGCTCCCCCCGCCCCGTGCTCTAATCAAACTCGCTATCGACGCTGCCGCAAATGTTCGCGGTCGTCGCCTGGTCGCGCTGACAGCACGTGCTAGGGGGTACACCCTTCGTAAACGAGTTATAACGAGAGCAGAAGCTAGCCACCGGGAGCTAGCTATAGCTAGCTATCTAGAGTGTACTTACTGAAGTCGATCAGCAACCGGCCGTAGCCCTTTCGCTGGTACGGTGGCAGGGTCAGTATGCAGGAGACGTTGTAATTGAGGAACGAATTTTTCTCCTGCAATGAAAATGAAGGCAAACGGGGGAATAGGGTTAGCGGGTGGTTGGTTTTCGGTTCGGGCACGTTGATGGCCGAAGTAAGTAGAATAAGACAATTTGCACATTAAAGCACACAGAACGGAAGCACAGCTGAGGCCACGGTGGGTGTTTCTGCTGCTGTCCGCTGTTATATGCGTAATCCATGACTGTGTGTGTGTGTGTTCCGTGTGGTTTCGATCGTTTAGCATAATGTATACAGTATTTGCTATTAGCATAAATGTGAAGCCAACCTCGAAGGTGGTACGTGAAACTGGGCCTGTGAGCTCCTCAGAAACACATGTTTTGTTTGGACGATGATCGTCAGCTACTCCAACAATGTCCTATCCTTCGTCACGTCGTGTCCTTTTGCTTCTCATCCTTACCTACATCCTTGCCACTGCTTTAATTTGTCATTTACGATCACACATCCATCCATCTTGGCACCACCATTGTTTATCACCGATCATCTCGAGTACGATAACGCAACATATTAATAGCGAATGGCAAAACATGTGTTCGCCATGCAGGACCATGTGGTGAATGTGAGAACAAATTAGCAGTCCCCCCTCCCGCGCGCGCGCGCGCACACCATAACCGACAAAAAATGCAGAAAACAAATCCTCATTACAAGCACCTTAATTCGACGGACGACATTGTGGTCCCTTGGAGCTGGGCATAGGGCGCATCGCGTCGTGTCCACGCAATGAGTCTCTCGCGCGCACAATCGTTTATGTCTCGGGCTTATGAAATGCCCATTAATAGAGCTTCACCGGTCGCGGGAGGGACGATGCACCACGGAGGTGAATGCCGTGATCGTACAAAAGAGGTACAGGGGAGGAGGCAGCCGGGCCGGGCCAGCGGGCGCATGATAGTGATCATACAAACAAGAGTGTAAACAAATAAACTAGCTGCTATAATTAGCAAAAGCTAAAAAACGGAACCAACAAAAAAAAAACCGAAGCGAAAAGACACATCATCAGGCGGTGGGAAGGGAGCTGAGCTGATGATGATAGTGGTTGGTGGTTGTGATGGGCGGCGTGTGCGTTTCCATTTCGTCATTATTTATTGTTTTTTTCTTCGTTGCTTTAGGTTTTTAGGGGGACCAACAATAATTATTTATTTTTATTTTTGTTAATTTTTTTAAGTTTATTCTCTCTCTCTCACACACACATACACAGACACAAACACACGCTGGCCGTGAACGCCACGGGGCCAACGTTGTAAGGCGACGACGTTGGCGACGCAGACGATGACACCCTTTAATTTGCATTAAATTATGGTTTTTCACTGACTCCAACCGTTGAGGTTGGCCGGGGTTGCCGGGGTGATCGCGGTCACCGGTGTCGCCCGGTGGATGGCACGTTTGCATGCAGCCAGTGCCGGCTACTGTCTTACTGCCCGCCGCCTGCTAAGTGTCTCAACCATCACAGCGCGCTTCGACAAAAGTGGCCACCAAAAATCCACAACCGCACCGTTATCTCGGTTCCATCATCTTTAGCTCCGATGATCCGACCTGAAAGGTGCCAAAGACCTGCGCTCCACTTGGCTCCTCTCTCTCTCACACACTCTAACGTGTGCAACGAGCTTGCACGACCCCTGGGAGACGTGATCGTCTTCAGTCTGCAGCCACAATGTGCTCATTCGAATTCGGTGTTTCGGGAAAACGGCAGAAAAGGGATCCGAAAACAAAAAAAAAACGGTGGCCTCAAACAGCGAGAGCCGGGAGGGCAAATGAATCCCACATTTCATTTTGAACCCCTTGGTGTGTGTGTGTGTGTGTCGCTTTCCAGTGCTTGCCTTTTATTGTTGTTAATATATCTGATTCAATATATTTTGTTAATTGCATCCCATAAAACCTGCTCGACCTGGGCGCAGCGCGTACGGTGAGTTCGTTCGGTCCGGTGCTGCGCTGGCAGTTACACCGGCGGAGATCCTTATCATCTAGATTCAAATAGGACGGCAGGGTGGGGTGTGGTAGCCCTCAGAGCTTGCCCGGTTATTTGTTTTTTTTTAGCAGGGCTTCGACTGCTGCTGCTCCTTTTCCTTCTGCTGGTTGGCAATACATCTCAACCAGAAAGCACAGAGCCACAGTAAAGCACCAACCAACGTGGACTGTACCAATGCGCTACCTAATAACATGCTATCGGACAACATGTAATCGGGGGCTCAGCCCCAGGCTGGTGTTAATGATAATCATCGACTACCCGATAGGGTCACTTGCGATTGACGGATCAGGTGAAAAGACGACGACGACGACGACGACGATGACCGCGAACCGTGAACCCGAGGTATAAAGTGTGAGGATGGTGTGTTAAGAGCGGTTTATCATTTTTTACAGCGCACATCGTAAAACAGGATGGGCTAGAGTGAGTTTAGAACATTTCTTCTGTGAAAACAAAAAAACAACCTACAATAAACAAGACCGGTAGCGAAACGACGAAAAGGCCTAAGACAGGAAGTGAGACAATAGGCAGCTCGGTGGCTGAAAGAATAGGAACATATGCGTGCCATTCTATGATCGATCTCTACTGGAGAATTAATCGCATAGGCATTATTTAGTTCCAGAATAGATTCAAATTTGTGTTGTTCGCAAAACCTTTTCAATTTTATATGTTTTTTAAATGTCTTCTATAGAAGATATACGGAGGGGCATAGCATTAGATAATTCAATCTTTTTGTTCTAAATATATTTTTGTGGCTTGGAAGAAGAGGCCGATGGCCCTGGAGCAAAACATGCCCTTATTTGCTTATCAACGAAACTCCAAAGGTTTTAAAGGGTTTTAAAGGATTATATTGGTAAGCAATGGTAGCTATGGGTAACACTACACTAGTTACCAACAAGACATAGTTACCTATGCGTTCGTTAGTAATGCGATACATACAGCAGATGAGTCTTCTGGTTCACCTCAACGAGTGTGCATGTGGTTTTCCCTATAAATTAACAGACAATAGGGTATTTTAAACGCATTATTCTGAAAATTCAGGTGAGTCTGCAGCAGAGTACTCTCTTGCGATACTAAACCATATTACCATACAGCTTTGAAGAAAAGCGATCAACGCAGATGCGCACCTGACTTAGTCGGGACAAAAATGTACAATCATACAACATTAAGGAATTACGATCAAGAGCTCTACTATGAAGAATAATGACACCGCTATAAAGAGCGATGAAAAAGGACCGAATCATTCCGAAAAAACCTCAGATCGGATAGGTCAATCCAAACTTCTTCACGAAAACCCCAGGTACTCCAGCATTACCTACAATTAGAATGAGATTCAACATTGTAGGCGAACTTCAAAAAGTGCTACGAGATTCAGTGAGATACTCTAAGGCGACCGGGCCCCTTTTGCCGAAAGATGCAGATTCGGAACGATACATCCCGACATTACATCCGCGAATCTAGAGCAATAGAGTCGAGCGCTAGAATAAGATCATGCTGTAATACCTGGAAATATCAGTTTAAAGTTGATTAAAGGTTTTCAACAAAATAATTTTTTAAATCCTTATCGAGTTTACTCTCCAGCTCATCACGAATCCAACCTATTCCGTTTTCCAGTTTTCAACGCAAGTTGACCCAACGCTTAACGGCTTGAGTTCATTCCCCTCGTAGGTGAACTGCTTGCATGTGTTCCAAAGAACACGATTAGAACAACTTAGAAGCTTCTGGCGAAAAAAAACAAACCCTGGAAAAAAAACACTCCAACCACGACACCCCACGGGTAGCGTTGAATTGAAACAAAATGGATCCCAATTGAAAACGAACCAACTCGCTCCCTCCTCTCGAATCAAAAAAAAATCAGTCACTGGCCATCATCATCACGATCATGATGATCATCATCATTAGCACTAATTATACGGAGAAAAATCGTTTTAATCTGCCCATTCCCATTCCTATCTGATTAGAGAACATAGAATTCCAATTATCCCGATCTCGCCGAGTGTGTACGCGCGCGCGGCGGTCGCGATCATTGAGTCATTTCTCGATTTTCGTTTTTTAATTTTCATTTTCGAAATGTGAGCTGGAAGCGGAAGCGGAGGGGGGAGGATTATCCGTACACTAAAGGCTACATGTGTTTTTAGCTGGAAAAAACCAATCGCGAACCGTTCTGCGGGGCGGGGCACGGTCATATCACACACAAAAAAAAAACGTGCAAGATCCCCTCTCTCTGTCTGTCTCTCTGGCGCTCTGGCGGTTGTTGTGCGTGTTTAGGTTACCGCCCATCGGTGGTGATGGTCCGAGGGAGGGAGCAGCGGAAAAAGATCGCCGGCGATCGGGTGGCGCTTTTTGCTTAAATTTTACGCTTCATGACAGGAGCGACCTCCTCCTCCTCCAGCAGCCTAACTTCCAAACCAACGGGCGGCTCTCGCAGGCTACGGAACATTAAGTCAGGTAATTTCCGGTGATATCTACTTCCACCGATCATCTATGCTCGCGCCACTCCTTCCCTCGCGATGCACTGTCCAGTCCACAGCAGCAGCAGCAGCAGCAACAGCATTGCCAACGCCAAAGCCAAGAAGGAAGATAAAAGGAAAAACAGATTGAGAACCTTTCAATCGGATGCCCACCATTGCTGCTAGCTAGCTGCTAGCTGGCGGTTCTGCGTGATCCGGAGCACCGGTCACCCCGGACAAACGACAAGAGTGCTGTGCGCCATTTCCTGCGTCTTTTGCTTGCAGATTTCATTGACTCCGGGGGCGCATTGACGGAAGTAAGAAGCGAATCCAACCTCCCCACCGAAAACGGAAAGCGAAGCAGCAGCCAAAGACGGAACAAAAGCAAAAGCGACGCCCCGCAACAAGAGAGAGAGAGGGAGAGGGAGAGAGAACGGTTGAACCTCTCTAATAGGTAATCCAGATAAAATATGTGCTAATTTATGTACATTTCATTTGGGCAGCACCGGCACTCGGACCATCTCCGGAACCGATCTTCCTTTCTCTCTCTCTCTCTCTCGCTCTCTCTTTCGCTCTCTCTGTCGAGTGGGAATCAGTACGCATCAGCGGCTTGGCAGTCACAGTAGCCGGCTTGGGAACCCCGCTAATGCTCCGTTCACCAGATCTGCCAAGTAACCGCTAAGCACTGCGGTCGCGAGGCGCGCGTTGCTCGCCGCATTCTAGTAGAAACCATTAATGAAGAGCCCACCACCACCACCAAACGGTGGTCAACCGCCCAGTCCCCGAAAAACGTTAGCATCGGAGGAAGGTGGGCAGGGGAGGGCATCTTTTTATGAATGGAATCGCTGAAGATGCGATTTTGAAATGCGAGCCGAGAAGCCACACCCCCACCCACAAGACCACCCTCACCGATCCAACCGAGAAGGAACCATAAAACCGAAGGTGAATGTATGTAACGGGGATGTTGCTACCACGGGTGCGTGGAGCAAATGAAAAACACCAAAAACACTATCGCTGGTCGCGAACCCTCTCGCTACCGGGCACCGCGGACACCGTGGAACATTATGCTCGCACGTGTGCAAGCTATAAGACTACCGGTGGTCAGCACTTTATGATGCGAGCAAATTAGAAAGAGTCGAGTGGCAAAGGCAGGAGGAGTGTGAACGCATCGTTACATCTCACGAAGCATTGATCCAGATTCCGGAGCTCGAGACCACTATCGAGACCACAGCGCTTCAGACTCGGGGCCTCTGACCTCGGCCACTCCACAATCTGTCTCCAGGGGATGCATTGCAGTGGATTAATTTCCTTCACTTTTTTTTCTTTCTTTCTTTTCTTGACGGGCACACAAGGCACACGCAAGAGAAGACGCATGTGAGAAGGATGCGAACGGCAATCCATAAATAGTTGATGCACCCACCCGACAGTTCCACCCACAAACGTTGGCCACGCTGAAGACCCAAAATGCCAACCACCAAATGGCATTTGCATTCAATTCGGTGCAATGGCGGCGGCGGCGCTGAAAAGCGAAGTCTCTCCCGGGGCCCGCGGGGAGGTTGAAAGAAATATGATTTAAGCAAACAATCTCCGGAGAGGTTGATTACATGCCCGTCTGCACTCGGTGCGCACGCCCTCCACCATCGGTTCGTTCGTTCGGTGCCACCAAGCTGGGTGCCCGGCCTGGCACCGCATATCTTACCAGCGGACGGTCTCAAAACCGACACCGGAAAGCGCAAAAAAAACCCGTGGCTGGACCCCAGAAACCGGAGCACAGCCAGACCAGCAGCAGCAGCAGGAGTCCACCAAAGGAGCTGGGTGCCGGGCCGGGCCGGGCCGTGCGCGTTGTCAGGTTAATTATGAGCTGGAAATTTATTTGCCCTTTATTGTTGCTGGGTAGGTACGCTTTGCACAACATTTTCGGGCACATTAATCGTATTCGCTTCTCTTTTTTCATTATTGTTTTTTTGTGTATTTTGTTGCTTTGGCTGCTCTCTGTTGCTGCTGCTGCTGCTGCTGCTGCTGTCCTCGGCCACACGCCACTACTTCGGTTTGGTGACAGGCTCTCAAGAGCGAGCTTGCTAAAAAGAAGGCATAGGAACAACGGAGAAGAACAACCAACCAGCGCACGTGGCTTGGCAAAGCTGCTGCTGCTGCTGCTGCTCATCTGAAAACATTCGCGACATTGGACTGCCCCGCGCGGGCACTGGCAGTTGGTGACAGCGAAAGGGGAGACGATAGGCATGAAAAAGGCGTGAAATTATTCTGCGCTTGGCCTTCGGATTGTTCGAAGTAAAAAAGGGAGTAGGTAGCTGACAGAAGCGTACTCTCGCGAGCACGTTGGCGCGCGTCCGCTAAACGACAAATTGAGTTCCATAAATCTTCTTCATATTTTTATTTATTTACTTACGAGACAAAACCCTCGACCTACACACACACACACACACACAAAGGCCGAGGTCTTGCTTGTTTTTTTTTCGCATTTCGATTTCGATTTCGATGGTCCAAGGTGCCATCGAGTCACTTGTGAATTATTTATTGGTGACCAACGGCGCAATGCCGTCGCGATCAATCCACACGAGTGGCGCGATGCACACTGCATATAAGAAGGTATGCCTTTCCCAAAATAGGCAGAAGAACGCCGAGTGTCATAAATCCTACGGGGCGTAGGAAGGTAGGTAGAGCTGTCCCGATGGAGATGGCTTGGCATTACGCGAGTGCGCGAAAGTCCATTTAATTGACTTCGAATTGAGCTTCAGCAGATCAGCAGACGGGTACAAGCGAGAGCATGATGTTGCGAGCAGATGTAATGGTCAGCGTGTTTTGTCTGTTAAAACAGATGCTAGACCGTTTGCAGCAATCAGCCGTTATGTCGTAACCCAAAACCGAATGTCACCGGATAAGGAGTGTGCGATCCCTGGGGTATATGCGGAGTGTGTCTAGCTAGAAGCTCGACATCGACAACGCACGACAGGTGCCCCACTGGGACCGGTTTTAATGGTTCCCATTCACTGATTTTATGACTCTGGATGTCGAATTCAAATTTGCTAATTTGAATAATTGCTTTCGATCAATAACCTTACATCAGACCAAGAAGCGACGGCGACAGACGTAAGAGACAGATCGATGAAAAGGTGGGCGAATCGTGAAGATCCCATAAAAGCAGGAGCAGAATGTTCTCGAAGTATGAATTATTAAATCAATCATTTCTCGTCGATATCGTTGGATCTGGATCGACAAGTCTACCCACACAGCGTACACCGACTGCACGTTCCGTAACGCTATTACAACAGTTCCCAATCGGTTAGGACCGACCTAGGGACATGCGAGTTGCATCCTGCATTAGACAACCAACCTGGTGGCCGATGGCAGCGGCGAACCAGGCAGGCTCTGTTGTTGCTATTAACAACCATAGAGGGAAGTACTGGTATAGTAACTATATGCATATGTTAACTAAGATGAAGCGGCTTGCTAGAACAATGTGCACACCGTCGTTCACACCAACCATTCATCCATCCATACCGGCGTCAGTCATGGCCTGCTGCACGCTAGCGCTAGGCCTGCACTAAACACCGTTCAAAACTGCCAAACCACCCGCCAATTCCAACCGGCCCCCCAAAAAGAGGGTATGCTCCGGACCGGAACAAAGAACCCACCGTGGCCACCTCACCTAGCTTCCTCGCTTCCAAAATACACACTCATACATACATACACACACACACACACACACACACATCAATCAGATAATTGGTATCAAAAGGTACACGGGACCGAGGAACCGGGGAAGGGCCCCGGTCGTTCTGTCGCGCACGGATCAGATGCATCGACCGCCCACCATCCTCGGGCGGGCCCGCACGGCTAAATAACATGCCATGTGCAACAATAACCTTACAAACTGTCGCAAAAATTATAGCAAAAATGAATTAAGCGACGCCTGGCGCTCCCCACAGTCCACACAAACCACAACACGACAGGGCAGACGACGGGGAGTCTCGCTGTGAAATAAAGAAATTAATATAAAAAAAAACCGAAAAAAGACCTCCAGCTCCAGGATGCTGCAGACTGGCATGCTGAGCCCCGGAATCGGATCCCCCCGAGGGAGGGAGCAGCGGGCAGGAATTCGCCCGCCAGCAAAACATAAACTCGCACAATGACTGACTCCGGCGCGCGGCAAAGAATCGGTGTGCGGCATCAAATTTTATTATCCTGCGTTTCGTCCCCCCAACTTCTGTTGTCTGGTCTGGTCGTTCTCATCCCCTTCATGTCTAGCATGGCATGGCTTTTATGTAGGTAGGTGTGTATGTGTGTGTGTGTCTGTGTCTGCAGTTTCCTTTCTCCACCGAAACCTGCGGAACGCGTTTCCGTTCACTAGTAGCGCGACGCGTGAAGCCATTTGTTTGGTCTACCATCCATCCATCCATCCGTTCGTCTGGCCGTCCGTTCAGCCTACTCCTACACCTCCTGCTTGGGGACACAGCCGGCGCGTATCCGAGACAGAGAGAGAGCGAAAGATGGGAAACCGGGGAACAAAATCGGCAGACATACATTCATCTTTTGTCGTCGACGTAGTAGTCGTTGGTATTGCCTCATGGAGACGCCACCATGCGACGCGCGCGCGACAAACGTGTCGTCGTCGTCGTTGTCGTCGTTATGCCAGCCTAAGCGCACTTGGCCTGTGGCCACCCTCATCCGCATATTATCAACCGTTTATTAAATATATACATATTAAACACGCAGTTCCCATTCCAGCCAACCTGAAGTAGCAAGCGCGCTTGGTTCGCCGCCTACTAGCGCTAGCGCTTGCTCACTCGGCAACACGCCCGGGATAACCGTATCCTTGTGCCGCTTG
>NC_064874.1:82066152-82071152 GCF_943734745.1 Anopheles darlingi | reverse complement strand
CCTCCCTCCGTCGGTTTCAGTCTGCTGCATCTGCTGGCCGGTATGTGGGGCTCCCTGGTCCCGGCGCGACCAACGTCACCACCACCGACGTGTTGTCTGTCGGTGTGATCGAACCTAACTTTTGAATCTGCGTTGACTTCCATGGCTAACCGCTACGCTATGACCGGCGGTATGGGAATGAATGTCTAGACACCCTCTTCTCCCTGTCCCCGGTGTACGCCCGGACCTTCCGGCATGCCGCCACGCTCCCGGACGAGTGCGGGCGAGTAGTTAACCCCTCAGACGTCTGCGGTACGCGGTCAACACACGATGACAGCAGCGCGCAACGATAGGTAGGAAGATGCTACTCCGTAACGCGGGGCAACGCCGGGCCAACCGACCGACGCTGCGGGAGGAGATCCTGGGCGGACTCGTGCTAAAGTTCATTGACCAATTCATTGCAATCGTCGCCTGCGTACGATGGCCCCGGCGCGAGACCCGAACCACATCCACTTCGGATTGCTGCAAACCGAGCCAGAGAGCTGTGGGCTGCGCATGCTGAAGCAGCTGCCCTGATGTATATCCTGGTAAGGCACGCACAAACACACACACAAACACACATGACAAGTTAGGTACTTTAGACACACATACTATGTTGCATTACGATGCATACCGGGGTGGTGATGCGCTATGCCATGCAATGGCCGGTGCACTTCCGGTGAGATGCTGGCTCGCACACTCACAAAACCGTGCTCACCGTGGCTCACAACCCACACACACAAACGCACACGAAACGAGTACCGTACCGGGAGCACAGCAGCATCGTAGGCTGGCCGGTTGGCTGGCTCGTGGCGCGATGGAGACGCCTGGTTGAATGTACTATCGAACGCTCAATAGCTACACCCAGCCAGTGCTCGGTTCCGGATCTTCAACGTTCTGTCGCTAAGCACAATGCTGCAGAGCATACTGTGATGAAATGGAATACTAATTCGGTTGCTTCGGTTTTTGGGAAAGTTTTAAGCCTCGATACGTTGACAGCCTCGATACGCTCGAGAGGACACTTCAGAGGGCCTTCAGAGGCGTGATGCATGCAAACCATTGTGATCATTATCTTTCAACAACCCTTCAGGAGTGTCCCAGACAAATGAGAAAATTACAAACCAAAATTCTACCTTCAAGCATTCGCCCATCGCCAGGACATAACATGCAATCAACCATCCACCAGACAAATGAGCACTTGGATTGTCAACGCTGGACTGGCGGAGAGACAAAGGTGTAGTATAGTCCACAGAAGGACATAAAAGAGCAACGAATACATCGCGATTCACGGGGATTTGACCACAGCTCAAATGTGGTCCGAGGTCTTTGCCTTTTGTCGCTTCGCCCTCTTAATGTTCATTGTTCATTGGACGATGGTGATGGGATGGGCAGATACTCGGATCCCATTTGGATATGCAGAGAATCCTGTGCCATCGCGTCATCCAGCCACCGAGTACCGAAAATTGTCAATTGAATGGAGAGTGCTTGAGAGAGAGAGATAGAATGAGAGTTTGGCGTTGGCTTTTAAACTCGGCGTCACTCGAATCGAATCGGTCAAAGACCTCTTGCACGCTAAGCATCTTAATGGCCTGTGCTTTGGCGGTGTTTTGAACTGCAGCATCATCGGAGGATGGGTGCGCTTGGCCGTAGTACATGGTACCATTGGCTATATGTACCTGCGGAGAGCGACGAACGAATCTTTAATTTAGATAAAGTACCAAATACGGTCTACCACCACACCGTGACCGTATCGCCACAAATCAGCACACCTTTCAGTGAGGGAGAGGGTTTCAATACCCCCCGGAACCTCGGGAGTTGTGTATTAACGCCTTACGCTACCTGCATGGAGTCGAAATTTATTTAAAAACAAAATCCCATCCTCGGCGCATACAAAACAGCAAGGAGCCGGAGGTAGACGACACTTTTTGGACAGTTTTGGACCGAGCATAGCAACGGGTAACGGTCGTGGTCAGACAGAACACCATTCCGCCCGTTGCCTACGAACCAGCAGAAGCAAAAAGCCTTTACTTCCTCCATTCACTTCGCACGCCCAGCAATGCGATCGTGTGTGGCAAGCGAGATGAAAGGAACGGAAACGGAATGCACAGGAACACACAGGAACACGGCGCCCTTCTGTCCTGTTCCGTAGATGGGTTACGAACTCTCGCTCGCAGAGAAACTCGAATCTCGAGTCTGGCGTCATTGGCCGGTCATTGGCCTCAGCAGACGGGCGTTTGGCTGTGCCCGGGCCGACCAGGGCCCGGGACCGCCACATCCATTGAGGCGGATGCGGTAGTCGGCGCTACCGCACCAGATCAGCGGATGATTGTAATTGATGCCATCTCGTTCCCACCAGCGCGTTATCAAACTTGCATTCTCCCGGTGGAGGGTTTTCAGCCAGCCTTCTCACGCAAAACGGCTCTCATTGTTAGCCTCTTGTGACCTTTTGTTGGCTTCGGATGCACCAGTGCTAACAACCAACTCACTCTTTTGGCAACTTCCTAAGAGTGACAGATAGAGATGGAGAGAAACAATGGAAGAGTATGAGAGAGAAAAGACACAACATGCTGGACGAAAGGAATGATAGAAAAGGATTCCTTTCTTCAGTTTTTTTCGATCGAAACCTTGCGTTCAAGCCAGCAGATTATCTGGCCAAATGTACACACATTTCTCGGTTATCGTAGTTTGTAGCGAACCTAATTCTTAAAATTAATGCATAATTTGCTGCTTGAGATAAATAAAAAAAATAATAATGGATAATTTGCTGCTTAAATAATAAAAACAATTATTTTGTTTAACAATAAATGTTTTCATTAATGTTGTTAATGATACCAACTAATGCTTAAAGGATCGGACTAATAAATTGAAGATGATGTTAATTTGGATTATACGTTTTACAAACTTTGAAATTTTGTAGAAAATGTGTGGACCTATTTCCCAGATTGATAGCTATGCGGAGGAAGCGGTACACATCCTATTCCTCATTTTTGTTATCATCCATAAAAAAGCAAATGTTTATCCGACTCATTATGAAAAATCGCATACTAACGGAGCCCTGAACCCGACAATTTCAGACTGCAATCGTTCACATCAGTTTCGAAATTCGTTTCAAGAATCTAGCGTCGCGTGTGACAGCTATAACAGATACCGTAGCTTGTGCTACCCGTCCTGTTACGAATCCGTACTGCCGAGTCAGTGTATCTCTTGAAACGCTAAAAAAGGCAAGTTTATCGTCCCAGTCGTGAGCAATATATCCAAATGAACGATAGTAAATGCTTGTTATATAATCAGATTAATATTTTAAGACAAAATTTCCAAAAAAAATCTGAAATATCACTTAAAGTACTTCATAATTCACTTGCAGCTCTGAATAATCCTGCAAAATAGGTACTTACCTTGCTGAAGTATCCGACTGTGTGGCATCCGTCGCTATCTGCCAAAGTCATCACGTAGAACAGGAACGGTTCCACATCGTAGTAGAGCGTTTTGTGGTCCAAGAAGAACTTGGCCAGCAAACAAAGATGCTGACAGTATTGTTTGTGCCGCTTTCCATCCACCTGCCACACACCCAGCTTTCCTTTGCGGTAGATCTGAAAAAAAATAATCCGACACGTGATTTATCCTCTGCCACAGTCTTCCATCCCAGTGCTTCGTTTCGCCCTTACCTCATCACCCGGTGGATGCCGCCACACACATTTGGCCGCATGCCGCTTCATACCGACCTCAGACTTTTGATAGCGCAAACAAAATTCACACAAGTAAAGCTTCGGTAGCCGCGTCGCATCATCCGGGTACGGCGATTGGTACCACACCTGCATGCAATGCCGTCCCATCGAGATGTACTTCGTGCCCTTACCGGTTACCATATCACCGAGCTCCTTATCGATGCTTTCACTCGCCAGTGCCTGAGCTTCGCGGAACAACTGCAGATCATAATCCGGTACGATACCCTCGAGGCAAGGCTCGGGTTCGATTTCATTTCCATCGCGATCGAAAAACGGCTTCGGTCGCTCGGTATTAGAAACTGCCGATGGCGGTGGTACCGATGGTTTGAAGCGCATCCGCAAATCACGAATCTTTTGTGCGTAAATCTTCTGTTCCGGCGTTTGGATCTTTTTCGAGTTCTCATACACAGGTATCGATCGTCGGCGTTCCTCTTCGCGTAGCTTACGCTCCACTAGCAACTGCTTCGTTTGTTCGATCGTCATGTTGTGAAACATCGGGCAGGCTTCGAGGGTGAAATGCTTCTCAAACACACCACCCATATGGCCAAGCGAATCACACTTTTCCAGTGGACATCTTCGCTCGATCGGTGCTTCCTCTACGAACGATTCCTTCGCCACCTTCACGTCGTTGGAACGTTTACTCGAGTTCAAATGCGAAAGACTGTTCTTGGCCTTACCCTTCGAAAGGGATCCCGGTGGTTTCTTGACCGGACTCTTGGATGCCGAACGCTTCACACTGTCCGCATCGGAATCCGAATCGGTAGCATTCTTCCCCAGGAGGTGCTTCGATTTACGCGTACTGGCCGAGCGTGTCAGTTTGCGCGTTTGCTTGGTAGCATCGAGTTCAGAATCGGTCCCTGCTCCTACGGTAGTGCCATCTTTGGCGTTACTCTTCTGCGGTGTCCTTTCCAGCACTCGTTTCATGGGGAGATTGGCATTTCTCGGTTGCTGTGCCGTGGTCACGATCGAAGGTGATGAATCGTCCGAAGATTCCGTTTCCGAGTCCGACGATCCACTCGACGACGAATCGCTGGAGCTGGACGTGGCCGAGGAAAGGTTGGTCATGTGCGACTTAATCGGTTTGCTCGCGGGGCCAGAGGTGGAATTCCCGGACGCTTTGCTATTCGCGGATGTTGAGGGCGCCGGTAAGGGTTTCACTTGTGCGACCGGTTTCGGTGTACTTGCGGTGCTCTGCATAGACGCTTTACGTGGTCGACCACGGCCACGTTGTTGGGCGGAGGAATTAGCAGCCGAATT